>NC_091988.1:65896871-66233210 GCF_044704955.1 Pristiophorus japonicus
TACAGCCATCCATCAGCTTTCTGTTATAAACACATAAAAGGCAACCAAAAAAGCTCTTAAAATTACAAGGGTCAGCACTTGCAAAATTTCAGGTGTGTTCCTCACACAATGCACATAAAAACTGTCTTCAAAAATATGCAACATTGAATTTAATAAATCTCAGTTTGTAATACGTCATTTTCTTTTTACTGTGACCGTATTTTGCAATTTGGGAAATGATCCGAGTTACCAGTGAAGGTAACAGCAATGATTATTAGAGTGCAGTAATATAGTGGTTTCGATACTAGACGAGCTACCCAAAAGTTCAAATCCCCATCAAGGCAAGTTGTAAAATTACATTTACCAGAGTAGAAAAAAATGGCCGTGAGATCCTCCGGATTGTGGTTAAAAACCAAAAAGTTTCACTAAACTACTCAACTTTAAGAGGAAGCGCAATAAGTACATAAGAGAGAAAGGAATAGAAGGATATGCTGATAGGGTGAGATGTGGGGTGGGAGGAGGCTCATGTGGAGCATAAACGCCGGCACAGACAAGTTGGGCCAAACGGCCTGTTACTGTGCTGAAATTTCAATGTAATCTAATTCTATGTAACTTAAACAAAAGCTATTGTAGAAGGCCCAGCACCACTTCAGGGCTCCTAGACATGGGCAATAAATGCTGCCTTCCTGATATCTCCCAAATCTCAAGAACAAAAAAGTAATAAAGTTAAGAAAATATGTGTTACTAAATATACAGTGTTACTATAAGATATTCATTCAGCAGAAGGTTGGGCTTTTGATCTATATTACCTCCAAGAGATTGTGGGAAAGAAAATAAGATTGTACATCTGAGAATTATTTTTGGAGCAAAAACAAAATAAGTGATTTTGGAGCCTTGAACTTGCGGTTTCAATCACCCTCCATCCTGCTCTGGTCCTTCTCTTTGGCACTTCCCTCTTGTAGTTTCAGTTTTCCCTGCCCCACATAGTAGCCAGCAAATCACTTGCAGTGGCTCCTGCTCCTGCAGCCGCACAATTATCTGCACTCTGTCCCAACATTCCGCCCTTGGCCATACCCACTTCCTCATTTTAGATGCTGCCCCTCGATGACATTATTCAGCGGCTTCAAGACTTTTCTCAACCTCAGGAATTTTCATCGCGCTTTACAGACAGTTTAGAAGTGTAGTCACTGTGGTAATGTAGGGAATGCAGCAGCTGATTTACGCACAGCAAGGTCGGACAAAGTGTTGAGATAATGGTCAGATAATCTATTTTAGCGATGTAGGTTGAGGGATAAATATTGGCACCAGAGAGAATTCCCTTGCTCTTATTTGAAATCGTGCCGCGAGATGTCCACCTGAGAGGGCAGATGGGACTTCGGTTTAATGTCTTAATACACCTCAGACCGTGTGGCACTCCCTCAGCACTGCACTGAAGTGTCATCTTCAATTATGTGCTCTAGTCTCTGGATTGGGACTTCAACCAACAAACTCCTGACTCGGAGGCTAGAGAGTGTTACCACTCAGCCAAGGCTGGACACTTGGCGTTACCTGACTGGCATCAGCCTCAACTCCACAGTTGTGCTGTCCAACAGCCTCTGTGACATCAAGTTGTGGATGAACAAGAACTTCCTGCAGCTAAACATTGGCAAGATTGAAATCATCATCTTTAGTTCTCACTATTCTCTTATCCTTGTCTCTGATTCCACCTTTTTCTCTGGCTACTCAAGCTCAGTCTGACTGTGCAAACCTTTAGTGTTCTGCTCAATCCGGAGCTGTGCTTCAAACTCCATTACTAAAATCATTTATTTTCACTGCCAAAACGTAACTCCTATCCCTGCCTACCTTTGCTGAAACCCATAGCCATGCCTTTGTTGATACAATGCTTAATCATTTTAGCATCCTCTTAGCTGGCCTCCTAAACTCTACTCCTCACAATCTCCAAGGCATCCACATCTGTTTTTGTGAAAATGTAAGGCACACTTAATCTTGACAGCAGAATTATAACCCGTTTTTCTCTGGGTCAATGATTCAGCTATTGGAATAAATAATATAAATGCTGAAAGCTGCCACATGAAAGCTGTCCCCATGATCCGAGCTAAACAAGTAGTACAGGTTGAGCGTCCAAAATCCGGACTCCGGACCAATTAGTGGCAGGGTTGTCTGGAATCTGTAAAATGTTCCGGAATCCGGACCTGCTGACCTCGTTGCCCCGCTGCTGCTCGACCTCGGGCCTCGCCTCCACTCGTCTCACCCCGCTCGCCGCTGCTGCACTTACCTCGGGGCCCTGCCGCTGCCCGACCTCGGACCTCACCTTGCCGCCGCTGACCTTACCCCGCCGCTGCTCGCCTACCCCGCTGCCACTGCCCTTACCTCAGGGGCCTCCTCACCGGCCCGCCCCAACACCTCATCTGCGACGGGGCCCGCTGGCCTGAACATTTCCTTGGCGGCGGGTCCCACCCGAACAACTGCACCTTGGCATGGCCCGTCCCAACTCCTCCTAGGCGGCGGGGCCCCACCTGAACAGCTCCACGACATAAGAGCCCGCCTGAACACTTCCTGGGCGGCGGGGATCCCCCTCCCCAAACAGCTCCTAAGCAGTGCCCCCCCCCCCCCGCCCCTCACAAACACCTCCTGGAGGACGGGGCCCTGCCCGAACTCCACCTAGGTGGCGGGGTCCCCCGCAAACACCTCACGGTGGCAGGGACCCGCCCGAACAGCTCCACGATGGCAGAGCCCTGCCCGAACTGTTCCTCCAAGGCTGGCCCGCCCGAACACTTCCTCGGTAGCGGGGCCCCACACGAACAGCTCCACGGCGATGGGGGCTGATGGCTTGGCGACCCACCCCCAGACGTTCTGAAAACCGGCTTGGCCTCGGTCCCGAGGTTGCCGGATTCGGGACGCTCAACTAATATAACAACAGTTTATAATTTACATTGATGTCAGTGTTTGCGTAAGTCTACATTGTTGTCCCTAATAAAGATGCTAAATAAGTAACTCCAGCGTCAATCGAGGAATGCGTCACCCTTTTCCATGAGTTGGCTTTGTTGCATTTATGAGAAGAAGCCCTAAGCATGCTTAATTAGCAATCAGTACAGAAAATTGCTGTAATGAGTTGTTGCAGGTCATGCTTGATCTTAGGTTTCACACCTGGGTAGACATATTGGCCCCAAGTTTCCACACGCTACAAAACGGGCGCCCCTCCAAGCTGGGCGCCCGTTTTTCGCGCTGAAAACGGCGCCGGAAAAAAAACGCGCGATTCTGGAGCGCCCTGCAGCTCCATGGCAGCTTGGCGCGGCGCCCAGGGGGGCGGAGCCTACCACTCGCGCCGATTTTGTAAGTGGAAGGGGGCGGGTACCATTTAAATTAGTTTTTTTTCCTGCCGGCAACCCTGCACGTGCGCGTTGGAGCGTTCGCGCACGCGCAGTGTGAAGGAAACATTGGCAGTCGGCCATTTTTGTAGTTCTTTGTAGCTGTTTAATTTTTGAACATTTTTTAATAAAAGCACATTGCCCTTCCATGATTAGCACTGAGGCTTCTTGCAGCCTTCTCACTGCCCCGCCCCCCCCCCCGTCGGGAACGGCTGCCTCTCCCCCCGCTGCGTCGGTCAGGCCCTCACTCACTCCCTCCCACCCCCCCCGCTGTGGTCGGTCGGGCCCTCCCTCCCTCCTCCCTCCCCCCCCCCCCCCCCCATCCGCCGTCGGGAACGGCTGCCTCCTCCCCCCCTGCCGTCGGGAACGAACGGCTGCCTCAAATTGTGAGGCTTCCTGCAGCATTCTCTCTGGCTGAAGCACTTTCACACAGGTAGGAAGATGGTTTATTTAATCTTTTCTTTGCTTATAAATGTTTATTCAGGTTGGATTTATTTGTATAATATTTGTATAAGTATAAATAAGGATTTATTGTAGAATTTAATGACTTCCCTTCCCCATCTTGTTCTGGACGCCTAATTTGTAACCTGCGCCTGATTTTTTAATGTGTAGACAAGGTTTTTTCAGTTCTACAAAAATCTTCACTTGCTCCATTCTAAGTTAGTTTGAAGTACGTTTTCACTGGAAACTTTGAAATCAGGTGTCAGTGGCCGGACACGCCCCCTTTTGAAGAAAAAATTCTGTTCCAAAGTGAAACTATTCTAACTGACTAGAACTGCAGAAAAAAAAATGTGGAGAATTGCGATTTCTAAGATAGTCCGTTCTCCACCAGTTGCTCCTAAAAATCAGGCGCAAATCATGTGGAAACTTGGGGCCATACTAATAGTGCATCCTGTTTGGGACAGGAAATAAGCACCTTTGAAGCAAACAGCGTATAATCTATGCAGTCTCCCTACACTTTTTGCAAATCATCACCCTTGAGGCTCAATTGATTCCAGGCCTGGGAACTTGGTGCGTAATGTGCTGAAATCCACCAGATTGTGCAACCTCAAAAGATTCTGGCCATATCAGGATTTAACCATTTCTTCTTCCTTTCTCTGCGGAAGAGAGGATTTCCTGGATTGCTCAGGATACTTAACTATTGAGACTTCATTTGCTAAAGACAAATTTAAGGATACGTTAGATCCTGGTGTTCAGCATGTTATATGTTCACCATTGCCTCACTCTGAGATGGAGATACCAGATGCCCGTGCATGAAAAGCAAACAGTAAATTAAAGTCTCCTTTCTCTGCCTTTTTAATTGTACAGTGAAAGATAAGTTTGGTTACTGTCAATTGTCTTGGGCACAAGCCCACAGCACAAAATTGTCATAATTAGCACAAATATTCAAAAGTTAGCTGGTGTAGAACACGCAAGTGTCACATGGGTGCAGCATAAGGTAATTACTCGGCAAGAACCGAGGGAATTTTAATCTACATCTGTCTGAACTGGGACAGCTTGATAATACAGGCTGTTGAACATGTAATCAATTTAGGGCCTATTGCCTTGACCACAAATGTTAACAGAAAAGCATTTTTTAAAAAGGAATATTTGCATTTAAGTTAGACCCTATAACATATTTGCAATGATGTAGCAAAGAAAGGCACAAATTGAAAATGTAATTGAATAGCTATTTTCCATATTCTTTGCTAACCTTTCATTTTACTGTGAAAATTTTAATACGTGGAAAATATATTTTAAATTTATGTTCCATCTTCAATTTTATTTGGAGAATACCGTGCAGTTATCTTTCAGTAATGACTCTGAACATTTCTCATCTGCAGTTATGCCACTGCAGATGAGCTTGTACTTGTTGTGCTGTACTTTGAAATTTGGAAAGAGAGAAAAGCTACTTGAGAGCCATTGCATTTCATACCCCACAACAATCCATGAGAGGATGCCATTCAAAACCACAGCTGATTGGAAATTCATGGCAGAGAGACCTGATGAATAATTTTCTGGGGCTGTTAATAAGCAAGCTGTTTGAGGGTCCCTTGATGGTTCAGCGTGTTTATCACAGGAATGCTGAGCCAAATGGATCAAGAAAGATTCAGGTTTGATGACCAGTGCGTGCTGAGTTATCCAAGTGCCACAATTGACCTTGGCACCCTTGAATTGGGCCGGATTCTTGCTCGATTAGTGCTCAGTGATTCTTGCTGGCTCCAGTGAATCCATGTGAAGAGCCTCCATGTTCCAATGTGTGTAATTAATTCCTCCCCCCACATCTGAATTCTGCAAAGTTCTTGTGAAAGTATGTGAGATTTCACACGCAGGAGAAACTAAGGAGGAGATCGGAAAAAAGATCGGTTCTAGAATATAGAAGATGCAACGGATTGAAGGAATGGATTATCCAATTTCATAAATAGTTTCTTCATGAGTTGCACATAAAAAGCATTTGGCCCCTTGAGTCTGCTCCACCGTTTAATAAGATCATGGCTGATCTGATCTTGGACTCAGCTGCACTTCCCTGCCCGCTCCCCATAACCCTTTATTCCCTTATCGCTCAAAAATCTGTCTATCTCCGCCTTAAATATATTCAATGACCCAGCCTTCATAGCTCTCTGGGGCAGAGAATTCCATAGATTTACAGCCCCCTCAGAGAAGAAATTCCTCCTCATCTCAGTTTTAAATGGGTGGCCCCTTATTCTGAGACTATGTCCCCTAGTTTTAGTTTCCCCTATGAGTGGAAATATCCTCTCTGCATCCACCCTGTTGAGCCCCCTCATTATTTTATATGTTTCGATAAGATTATCTGTCATTTTTCTGAACTCCAATGTGTATAGGCTCAACCTTGGAATGAGTGATCATAGCATGGTTGAATTTCAAATTCGATCATAGCATGGTTGAATTTCAAATTCAGATGGAGGGCAAGAAAGTTGGATCTCAAACCAGCGTACTAAGCTTAAATAAAGGAGACTACAAAGGTATGAGGGCAGAGTTGGCTAAAGTGGTAGCCAACCGCGGTAGAGGAAAATAGATCAAAGTGTAGGACGGTTGATGAACAGAGGCGTACATTTAAGGAGTTATTTCATAACTCTCAAAAAATATATTCCAGTGAGGAGGAAAGGGTGTAAAAGAAATTATAGCTATCCGTGGCTAACAAGAAATAATAAAGGATAGTATCCAATTTAAAAACAAGGGTCTATAAAGTGGCCAAAATTAGTGGGAGGACAGAAGATTGGGAAGTTCTTAAAAGCTAGCAAAGAATGATTTAAAAAAGGGAAGTTAGACTCTCAAAATAAACTAGCACGAAATATAAAAACAGATAGCAAGAGTTTCTACAGATATAGGAAAAGAGTGGCTAAAGTAAATGTTGGTCCCTTCGAGGACGAGACCAAGGAACATGGAGATGGCAGAAACTCTAAACAAATATTTTGTATCAGTCTTTACGGTAGAGGACACTAAAAATATTCCAACAGTGGATAGTCAAGGGGCTATAGCAGGGGAGGAACTTAGCACAATCACAATCATTAAGGAGATGATACTCGGTAATGGGACTAAAGGCAGATAAATCCCCTGGACCTGATGGCTTGCATCCCAGGGTCTTAAGAGAAGTAACTGCAGGGATTGTGGATGCATTGGTTGTAATTTACCAAAATACCCTGGATTCTGGGGAGGTCCCAGCAGATTGGAAAACTGCAAATGATATATTTGGACTTCCAGAAGGCATTTGACAAGGTGCCACATAAAATGTTACTGCACAAAATAAAAGTTCACGGGATTGGGAGTAATATATTAGCATGGATAGAGGATTCGCTAACAGAAAACAGAGTCGGGATAAACGGTTCATTCTCGGGTTGACAATCAGATATTAGTGGGGTGCTGCAGGGATCGGTGCTGGGACTCCCAACTATCTACAATCTATATTAACGATTTGAAAGAAGGGACCAAGTGTAATGTAGCCAAGTTTGCTGACGATACAAAGATGGGAGGAAAAGCAATGTGTGAGGAGGACATAAAAAAAACCTGCGAAAGGACATAGACAGGCTAAGTGAGTGGACAAAAATTTGGCGAATGGAATATAATATTGGAAAGTGTGAGGTTATGCCCTTTGGCAGAAAAAATTGAAGAGCATGATATTTAAACCGAGAAAAATTGCAAAGTGCTGCAGTGCATCGGGACCTGAGGTCCTGGTGCATGAAGCACAAAAGTGATCAGGAAGGCCAATAGAATCTTGGCTTTTATTGCAAAGGGAATAGAATATAGAAACATAGAAAATAGATGCAGGAGTAGGCCATTCGGCCCTTTGAGCCTTCACCGCCATTCGATAAGATCATGGCTGATCATTCCTTCAGTACCCCTTTCCTGCTTTCTCTCCATACCCCTTGATCCCCTTAACCGTAAGGGCCATATCTAACTGCCTCTTGAATATATCCAATGAACTGGCATCAACAACTCTCTGCAGCAGGGAATTCCACAGGTTAACAACTCTGAGTGAAGAAGTTTCTCCTCATCTCAGTCCTAAACGGCCTGCCCCTTATCCTAAGACTGTGTCCGCTGGTTCTGGACTTCCCCAACATCGGGAACATTCTTCCCGCATCTAGCCTGTCTAGTCCAGTCAGAATCTTATGTTTCTACGAGATCCCCTCTCATCCTTCTAAACTCCAGTGAATAAAGACCCAGTTGATCCAGTCTCTTATATGTCCTTCCAGCCATCCCTGGAATCAGTCTGGTGAACCTTCGCTGCACTCCCTCAATAGCCAGCACGATCTGCCTCAGATTAGGAGACCAAAACTGAACACAATATTCCAGGTGAGGCCTCACCAAGGCCCTGTACAACTGCAGCAAGACTTCCCTGCTCCTATATTCAAATCCCCTTGCTGTGAAGGCCAACATACCATTTGCCTTCTTCACCACCTGCTGTACCTGCATGCCAACTTTCAATGACTGATGAACCATGACACCCAGGTCTCGTTGCACCTCCCCTTTTCCTAATCTGCCGCCATTCAGATAATATTCTGCCTTTGTGTTTTTGCCCCCAAAGTGGATAACCTCACATTTATCCACATTATACTGCATCTGCCATGCATTTGCCCATTTACCTAACCTGTCCAAATCACCCTGCAGCCTCTTAGCATCCTCCTCACAGCTCACACCACCAGCCAATTTAGTGTCATCTGCAAACCTGGAGATATTGCACTCAATTCCTTCATCCAAATCATTAATATATATTGTAAAGAGCTGGGGTCCCAGCACTGAGCCCTGCGGCACTCCACTAGTCACTGCCTCCCATTCCGAAAAGGACTCATTTATCCCGACTCTCTGCTTCCTGTCTGCCAACCAATTCTCTATCCACGCCAGTACATTACCCCCAATACCATGTGCTTTGATTTTGCACACCAATCTCTTATGTGAGACCTTGTCAAAGGCCTTTTGAAAGTCCAAATACACCACATCACTGGTTCTCCCTTGTCCTATCTACTAGTTACATCCTCAAAAAAATTCCAAAAGATTTGTCAAGCATGATTTCCCTTTCATAAACCCATGCTGACTTGGACCAATCCTGTCACTGCTTTCCAAATGTATTGCTATTTCATCCTTAATAATTGATTCCAACATTTTCCCCACTACTGATGTCAGGCTAACCGGTCTATAATTACCCATTTTCTCTCTCCTTTTTTAAAGAGTGGTGTTACATTAGCTACCCTCCAGTCCATAGGAACTGATCCAAAGTCGATAGACTGTTAGAAAATGATCACCAATGCATCCACTATTTCTAGGGCCACTTCCTTAAGTACTCTGGGATGCGGACAATCAGGCCCCGGGGATTTATCGGCCTTCAATCCCATCAATTTCCCTAACACAATTTCCCACCTAATAAGGATATCCTTCAGTTCCTCCTTCTCACTAGACCCTCGGTCCCCTAGTACATCCGGAAGGTTATTTGTGACTTCCTTCATGAAGACAGAACCAAAGTATTTGTTCAGTTGGTCTGCCATTTCTTTGTTCCCCATTATAAATTCACCTGAGTCCGACTGCAAGGGACCTACGTTTGTCTTCACTAATCTTTTTCTCTTCACACATCTATAGAAGCTTTTGCAGTCAGTTTGTATGTTCCCAGCAAGCTTCCTCTCATACTCTATTTTCCCCCTCCTAATTAAACCCTTTGTCCTCCTCTGCTGAATTCTAAATTTCTCCCAGTCCTCAAGTTTGTTGCTTTTTCTGGCCAATTTATATGCCTCTTCCTTGGATCTAACACTATCCTTAATTTCCCTTGTTAGCCACGGTTGAGCCACGGTTGTTTTATTTTTACTCCAGACAGGGATGCACAATTGTTGAAGTTTATCCATGTGATTTATAAATGTTTGCCATTGCCTATCCACCGTCAACCCTAAATATCATTTGCCAGTCTATTCTAGCCAGTTCACGCCTCATGCCAACGAAGTTACCTTTCCTTAAGTTCAGGACCCTAGTCTCTGAATTAACTGTGTCACTCTCCACCTGAATAAAGAATTCTACCATATTATGGTCACTTTTCCCCAACAGGCCTCGCACAACAAGATTGCTAATTTGTCCCTTCTCATTACACATCACCCAGCCTAGGATGGCCAGCTCTCTAGTTGGTTCCTCGACATATTGGTCAAGAAAACCATCCCTAATACACTCCAGGAAATCCTCCTCCACCGTATTGCTACCAGTTTGGTTAGCCCAATCTATATGTAAAATAAAGTCGCCCATGATAACTGCTGTACCTTTATTGCACACATCCCTTATTTCTTGTTTGATGCTGTCCCCAACCTCACTACTACTGTTTGGTGGCCTGTACACAACTCCCACTAGTGTTTTCTGCCCTTTGGTATTCCGTAGCTCCACCCATACTGATTCCACATCATCCAAGCCAATGTCCTTCCTTACTATTGCATTAATTTCCTCTTTAACCAGCAATGCCACCCCGCCTCCTTTTCCTTTCTGTCTAACCTTCCGAAATGTTGAATACCCCTGGATGTTGAGTTCCCAGCTTGGTCACCCTGGAGCCATGTCTCTGTGATGCCAATTACATCATATCCATTAACTGCTATCTGCGCAGTTAATTCATCCACCTTATTCCGAATACTCTTTGCCTTTTTAACACACTTTGCCCCTTTAGAATTTTGCTGTCATGTGGCCCCTTTGTTTTTTGCCTTGGGTTTCTCTGCCCTCCACTTTTACTATTCTCCTCTCTATCTTTTGCCTCTGTCTCCCTTTTATTTCCCTCTGCCTCCCTGCATAGGTTCCCACCCCTCTGCCATATTAGTTTAACTCCTCCCCAACAGCACTAGCAAACACTCCCCCCTAGGAGCTATGGCCTACTACTGCTTCTATTTTTGATGTTCTGATGTAACCTACTTAACCTTAACCTTAACCTACTCAACCTATCTTTATAAGTCAATCCCCTCCCCCTCATCTCTGGAATCAACTTAGTGAACCTTCTGTGAACAGCCTCCAATGCAAGTATAGTATATCCTGCCTTAAATATGGAGACCAAAACTGTAGTCAGTACTCTAGGTGTGGTCTCACCAATCCCTGTACAGTTGGAGCAGGACTCCTCTGCTTATATACTCTATCCCCCTTGCAATAAAGGCCAACATTCCATTTGCCTTCCTAATTACTTGCTGTGCCTGCATACTAACATTTTGTGTTTCATGCTGGTCCCTCCTTACTGCAGCACTTGCAATTTTTCTGCCTTTAAATTATAATTTGCTTTTCTATTTTTTCTGGCAAAGTGGATAACCTCACATTTTCTCACATTATACTCTATCTGCCAAATTTTTGCAGATTTTTTAGTGTCCTCCTCACAATTTTCTTTCCCACCCATAGAAACATAGAAACATAGAAAATAGGTGCTAGAGTAGGCCATTCGGCCCTTCGGCCCTTCGAGCCTGCACCGCCATTCAATAAGATCATGGCTGATCACTCCCTCATGTTGATGAGGTTAGATAAAGAGGATGGGAGGAGGCTCGTGTGGAGCATAAACACCGGCATGGACCAGTTGGGCCAAATGACCAGTTTCTGTGCCATATATATATATCTTCCACAGCACCTTCCAGACCCGCAGTCTCTACCACCTAGAAGGACAAGGGCAGCAGGTGCATGCGAACACCATCATCTCCAAGTTCCCCTCCAAGTCACACATTGCCCTGACTTGGAAATATATCACTGCTCTTTCATCGTTGCTGGGTCAACATCCTGCAACTCCCTTCCAAACAGCACTGTGGGAAACAGTACCTTCACCTCACGGACTGCAACAGTTCAAGGTGGCGGCTCATCACCATCTTCTCGAGGGCAATTAGTGATGGGCAATAAATGCTGGCCTTGCCAGCGATGCCCACATACCAGGAACAAATAAAAAAAAAATATTGTACATTATAAACAGATATTAAAGATAAATATATACGCAAAATATAAACAAAAAATATATGAAGCCTTCAATAGTTTGATGGCGGGCAGCTGCCCCGTGACACTGTCACTTGGCCAAACTTGTGCCCTAAAATAGTGGCTTCCCCATTGGCCCACTGACCGGTGGGGGATCCCATTGGTCCACTAACTAGAGGACCCCCCACTGGCCGAGTAACCAGCAGGCCCCCATTGGCCGAGTATGCAGTGGGTTCCCATTGGTCTACTAATCAGAGAGCCCCCCCATTGGCCCACTAACCAAAGAGCCCCCCCATTCGCCAAGTAACCGGCGGGCCCCCATTGGCCCACTAAGCAACGAGCCTCCATTGGCCCACTAAGCAACGAGCCTCCATTGGCCAAGTAATCAGAGAGCCCCCATTGGCCCACTAAGCAAAGAACCCCCATTGGCTGGCGGCGCAGAAATGGCGCCAAAGATCAAACCGCGGGCACGGGCCGGCTTGCGAACAGCTGCTCAAACACATTGAGAAACGATTCAACAAAACCAACTGCCGCCCTGCGGAGCGAATGGATCATCTCCCCCACACAGAGACACACACACACACACACACACACACACACCTCACAGACACAGCGGCCCCGTGTCAAACCCCGGCCTCTCCCTCAGGCAGGGTGCGCGGGCAGCGCTCGAGCTAATGGCCTGAGGCCCAGTCACTTGGCCAAAGCGGATCACCGACCGAGCTCAACCGAGAAAAAACGCTTCTCACCTCACTTTTACTCGTTCCCGTGTTGCCCTGATCAATTTTCGAGATATATTTTTCCTCTTCCCACCACGCCTCCTCGTTCATCAATTAACTGCCGTCCACCGTGTTCCGTTGCAATCTTTGTATCATCAGCAAACTTGGCTACATTACACTCAGTCTCTTCATCCAAGTCATTAATATAGATTGTAAATAGTTGAGGCCCCAGCACCGATCCCTGTGGCACCCCACAAGTTACTATTTGCCAACCGAAAAATGATCCATTTATCTCGACTCTGTTTCCTGTTAGTTAGCCAATCCTGTATCCATGCTAATATATGATCTCCAACCCCGCGACCATAGCTTCCTACATTACAACAAAATCATAACAACTTGCATTTATATAGCACCTTTGATATGTTAAAACGTCTCTCGGCGCTTCGCAGAACACAGAACAACATTTGATACCGAGCCACACAAGGAGATGTTTGTGCTGATAATACACCAGTGACTACTTCAGATGCACTTAATTTGCTGTAAAGCACTTTGCTCCTGAGGTCGTGAAAGGCGCTATAGAAATACAAGTTATTTCTTTTAGTCATCTTTGACAAGTGAAGCTTTCTAACAACAGTCATAGCAAACTTCAAAACAGTTTGTTACATGGGTTCTGGAACAGGAGTGGACTCAGCTAGGCTGTGTGCCTTGAGATAACTGCAACTAGAGGTTTCTGTCTACATTCTTTCAATTTTCTGATACCCAGAGCAATATACAGGATTCAGGTGGAAGAAACCACAGTTACCATTGGCCTGCTTCTCTGACATTCTAGTCTTAAGCAACAATTAACCACTATCAAATTAAAGCCAGCAGGCCAGATATAATAGAGCAACTTGTAAAACTCTTAGTTGACAGCATGGCTTCTCAGGTGACCAGCTTGACCAGAGATTTGTAATTTGCCTGTTGGTACCTGGAAACGTCTCAAACATTAAGGTTCACACACTGCCAAATCCAAGATGTTCACCTGCTGTGATGTGACATTCCAATTATCTCTGTATGGCCAATTATCTCCGTATGGCTTACCACTTGTTGGCAGAAAGTCACTGCCAATCATCGTACAAAGTCCAGATTAAGTACTTAAACGGTTGAGGCATTTGTTCATCGTGTAACTGCTGTTTAGGTTTTAAATTTGATTCTGAACCAGCCAATGTTCCTATATGATTGTAACTTTCTTTCAAAACTATTTGCTGGCTCTGTTGGAGTAAGAGGCTGAGTATTTGGTAGACCCACTGTACCTCGTTTTGCAAGTGGTAAATCGCTTAGTAGACAGCATCTGTCATTTTTACTGAAGTTTTGAGTTTTGCGTATCTCAGGCTATCATGACCTGCCACCTCGTGTCTCTTCGATTCTTTTTAACACAGAATTACTTAGAAAGTATGGCACGGAAACCAATGTTCCTCCTCCTATATCTAACCCTATCAGCATAACTAATGATGCTCCTTTCTCCCTCGTGTTAATCTAGCATCCAATGTTCCCTTTAAGCTGTGCAGCGCTCCATGGGTCTCTCACAGCTGGCTTGCTGGCTTTTAAGTAGGAAAACTGCGCTTGCACAAAATTTTGAATGGGCCAAGCAGCCCCCCCAAAATTACAGGGAACATTGCTAGCATCCCCTTAAATGCATCGTATATTTACTGCACAGCTTGTACCTGGAAAGAAGTAGGAGAACTCAGAAAAACAAGCAACTGTTGCCTGTGGGAACAAAATCTGAATTAAACCCATCACTAAGCAGAGAACAGCTACTTGCATAATGCAATCTATATTCTTTTATTCCCTAGCCCTACAGTAATCAATTGTGAAGAAGTAAACTTATTCTACTCGTGCTGTGGATGCTGATAGACTAGAATAAAGTTTTCTCCTGTTACTTGCAAGCCTGCTGCTTGTAACAGCTTACCTGCGTTCACTAAGTATTTTGGTGCCTTGATAATGGGAAACAAGGAAGTGGCAGAGACTTCGAACAAATATTTTGTATCAGTCTTCACGGTAAATGACATTAAAAGCATTCCAATAATTGATAAAGGGGCTATTGGGAGGGGGGAACTTAAAACAATCACTATCACTAGAGAAAAAGTACTAGGCAAACTAATGGGACTAAAAGTGGACCTGATGGCCTGCATCTTAGGGTTTTAAAAGAAGTGGCTGCAGAGATAGTGGATGCAATTGGTTGTAATCTATCAAAATTCCTTGGATTCTGGAGCGGTCCCAATGGATTGGAAAACCGCAAATGTAACGCCCCTATTTAAGAAAGGAGGGAGACGGAAAACAATAAACTAGAGACTAGTTAGCCTAACATCTGTCGTTGGGAAAATGCTGGAGTCCATTATTAGGGAAATAGTAGCAGGACATTTAGAAAATCATAATGTAGTCAAGCAGAGTCAGTATGGTTTTATGAAAGGGAAATCATGTTTGACAAATTTGCTGGAGTTCTTTGAGGATGTAACGAGCAGGGTGGATAAAGGGCAAACCAGTAAATGTCATGTATTTGGATTTCCAGAAGGCATTCGATAAGATGCCACATAAAAGGTTACTGCACAAGATAAAAGCTCATGGGATTGGGGGTAATATATTAGCAGGGATAGAGGATTGGCTAACTAATAGAAAACCGAGTCGGGATAAATGGGTCATTTTCAGGTTGGCAAACTGTAACTAGTGGGGTGCCACAGGGATCAGTGCTGAGACCTCAACCATTTACAATCTATATTAATGACTTGGATGAAGGGACCGAGTGTAAAATAGCCAAATTTTCAGCCTCACAATCCAAAAAGTTGTCTGTGCTCCTCAAATTCTGCCCTCTTGAACATCCCTCATTATAACTGTTCAACTATCGGTGGCCGTGCCTTCAGCTGTTGGGCCCTAAGCTCTGGAACTCCATCCCTAAACCTTGCCGCCTCTCTACCTCTTTTAAGACGCTCATTAAAACCTACCTCTTTAACCAAGCTTTTGATCATCTGCCTTAATTCCTTCTTTTGTGGCTCGGTGTCAAATTTATCTGTTTTGTCTTGTAACACTGCTGTGAAGTGCCTTGGGACGTTTTACTATGTTAAAGGCACTTTATAAATAAAAGTTAGTAATAATAAATTTGTTGATACAAAGATAGATGGGAAAGCAAGTTGTGAGGAGGATGCAAAGAATCTGCAATGAGATAAGTGAGTGGGCAAAAATTTGGCAGATGGACTATAATGTGGGAAAATGTGAGGTTATCTTTGGTAGGAAAAGTAAAAAAGCAAATTATTATTTAAATGGGGAGAGATTACAAAATGCGGTGGTACAGAGGGATCTGGGGGTCCTTGTACATGAAACACAAAAGTTTGCATGCAGGTGCAGCAAGTAATCAGGAAGGCAAATGGAATGTTGGCCTTTATTGCAAGTGGGATAGAGTATAAAAGTAGGGAAGTCCTGGTACAACTGTGCAGGTCCTTGGTGATACCACACACTGGAGTCCTGCATACAGTTTTAGTCTCTATTTAAGGAGGGATATACATTCATTGGAGGCAGTTCAGAGAAGGTTCACGAGGTTAATTTCTGAGATAAAGGGGTTGTCTTATGAAGAAAGGTTGAGCAGGTTGGGCCTATACTCAGTGGAGTTTAGAAGAATGTGAGGTGATCTTATTGAAACGTACAAGATTCTGAAGGGGCTTGACAGGGTGGATGCAGAGAGGATGTTTCCCCTCATGGGCGAATCTAGAACTAAGGAGCATAGTTTCAGAATAAGGGTCTCCCAATTAAAATGGAAATGAGGAGAAATCTCTTCTGAGTGGGTCATGAATCTTTGGAATTTTCTACCCCAGAGAACTGTGGAGGCTGGGTCATTGAATATATTTAAGATGGAGATAGACAGATTTTTGAGCGATAAGAGATCGAGGGTTATGGGGAACGGGCCGGGAAGTGGAGTTGATGCCAAGATCAACTCAGCCATGATCTTATTGCAGGAGCAGGCTCGAGGGGTCAAATGGCCTAATCCTGTTCCTATTTCTTTTGTTCTTATGATGCTGGAAGCAGGTGTGAGCTTGTGCTCGCTCTAATGTTCTCTTCCATTTTTTCCTCTCATCTGTGAGCACTATCTGTGTGCGCTCGCTCTCAATTGCGCATTCTTGAGCAATTTACCTCTTTCTCTCCCGCATGTACACGATCTCTGCCACAAGCTCTTATTTTCAGTTACCTCGTCACAGGAGCGTTTGCTGCCAAAGAAATGGGGTTATAGTTCAGGTCAAGGCCTTGCAAATAATGGAGCAGGGAATATAACTTAACCAAAGGGGCATCTTTAGGTATACCAATGTTAATTTTTTTCTGAAGAATTGGAAAGCTCACATCTATGGATGATAATCTAGCAGTACTCCAATGAACTAGTCACCTGGGAATGAAGATATGCTCCATATACCATGGACAGGTGGATAATCCCATTGTAATTGAGAGCAATATTTCCTGCTGTTAGTGATAACTGGTTCAATTTTGGCCAGGAGTTGCTCCGTTTTTTTTGGAGCAACTTGCTTTTTCTGGAGTATCTTAAAAATCCCCATTTTGCCAGTGTAAGTGAATTAGTTAGGATTTTTTTAGTTTACTTTTTTTTCTCAAAAGGGGGCATTACCAGCCACCAACGCCAGTTTTGGCCATTTAGGCCACTTTGCCCAGCTATTAGTTACTCCAAATCTACTTAGGCCAGCGTATGTGTTCACTTCAGAAAACACTTGCAGAGAGTTAAGAAATCAGCGCAGATAGATATATCGGAGGCCATTTGGCCTGGGATGGGGCGGGAAGGCAAGCAGAGAGGACCTGCACTTAAAGCACCAAGACTTACAATACAACTAATCAAAGCACAAAAAGTAATAAGCATTCAAGAACAAGTAAAAAATAAAATTAAGTCCTACTTTCATCTGAAAACTTGGCCCGGGAAGGCAGCGGGCCGGCCGGTGCGGGAGGCCACTCGGCCTGGGATAGGTGCAGGACAACAACGTACCGGGAGGCCACTTGGCCAGGGATAGGGGCGGAAACTGCCGACATCGGAGCACACACAGGCTGCAGGAAGCAAACTCAGGCTGAGGTGGGGTGGGGGGAGAGAGAGAGAGAGAGAGTGAGAGAGAGAGAGAGAGAGAGAGAGGTCACATGACTTGAGGGGAAGAGGACAAAAGACCTTTGGGGGGGGGGAGGGGGAGAGAGAGAGAGAGACAGACAGACAGACAGACAGAGAACTGCGAACCTGTGCTGTGCTGTGCTGCCTGCTTTCCTGCCATTTTGACCCTTGAAAGTTTAGCTTTAACTATGGGGGCAATAATATCAATGCCATATCTTTTGCGAGCATTCTGCATCATTGTGCTGTGTAGGAGACAATTGATTGGAGCTCATTACATCAAGAACATCAAAGCCCGTAAGCTGCTGGGCAGGAGGCCTTTCCCACCTCGGCAATTTTGAGTCAGCTGTTCGTAACTGGACCTGAGTGATGCAGAGTGTGTCAGAAGGCTGCGTTTCCACAGAGAAGTTGTCCGTGAGATCTGTGACTTGCTGAGACCAGACTTACAGCCGCGAAGCGGCAGGTGGACTGCTTTGTCAGTTGAAGTGAAGGTTATAGCTGCACCTTCCTTCTATGCCTCGGGATCATTTCAAGCTACAACTGGAGATGTGTGCGCCATCTCTCAACATGCAATACATGTCTCCATTCGCCAGGTCACTGCTGCATTGTATGCGTGGAGAAATGACTTCATCAAGTTCCCAATAATCGCCCAAGCAATCCATGACAGGGCTGTGGGGTTCTTCAAGATTGCTGGCTTCCCAAAGGTACAGGGCTGCATTAATTGTACCCCCATCGTCTTGCGAGCACCTTTGGAGGATGCCGAGCTATTCGGGAATAGAAAAGGCTTCAAGTCCGTGAATATGCAGCTCGTGTGTGACAATGTGCATCGCATCATGTCAGTCGATGCAAGATAGCCTGGCAGCACCCATGATGCGTTCATCCTTCGTGACAGCATCATATCTGACCTGTTTGAGCAGCAGCCAGAAGGGCAGAGCTGGCTACTGGGAGACAAAGGGTACGGCCTCGCCACCTGGCTCATGACGCCCTTATGCGTAGCCTGGACGGAAGCTGACCATCAATGCAACATGTCGCACATTACAACGCGCAGCATCATAGAGAGGACCTTTGGCATCTTGAAACAGCATTTCCGATGCCTGGACCATTCCGGAGGCTACTTGCAATACTCCCGAGATTGTCGGTCAGTTCATTGTTGTGTGCTGCATGCTGCATAACTTAGCCATCATGAGGCAGCAGCAGCCGATGGAAGAAGACGACCCACCTGCAGTAAGAGTGGCTGATGATAATGATTTGGAAGATGCAGGTGACGAGCAGGAGGAGGATGATGACGAGAATGAGGAAGCCATGCAAGTGCCGGAGCACGACGTCTGAGGAGGGCGGGCCATCGTGTTCCTTTAATGATTGCTCGAGCCTTGCGCCAGCAACTCATCCGTGAACACTTCACTGATGCCTGAGGGCTCAGCGACAACTATTCTGCATGGACATGTTTATTTTTTGGAGCTGTTCCTAAATGTTGTGTTAATGAAACATGATTCAATTTTAATGTAAAATATATTTTATTCAAAAGTTTACAATGTACTTTAGTGTAATAAAATTCTTCTTCTATCAAACTTTACTTTAATATGACTCTTTAAGATCACTTATAAACTTGTAAAGTTACATAACTTACGAAAAACTTTCAATTTGAAAACACTTACATTCTAAGATCACAAATTTTAAGATCACCTCTAAAGTTGGGTCTCTTCAGAGGCTGGTGTGGGGATTGGCAGTTGATTCTGTCAATGGCGCACGTGTTCCCTTGTTCATTTCCACTAACTCTTGACATTCCCTCCCTCGTGGCCAGTGTCGTCCTTTCTAGTACCTCTGATATTCCCTCCCTCATGGACACTATTCCCTCACTGATGTTCCCGGATATCGTTCCCATTTCCCATGCGATTACTGTTACTTCTCCCGACAGTCCCGCTACCTCATCACTCACTCCATTGATGGTGTCCACGAGTGATCGGGTAAGGTTAGTGCTTTCCCCACTCAATGCATCCTGCATCTCAGGAGAGCGTGGTTGATTTCCCCTTCCCCTCACCCTGGGTCTGCCTCGCTGCACCCCAGTGGGAGGTGCAGGCTGGGACGATGGGGCCCTGGGTGTTCCATGCTGCATCCCACCACCACTGGGACCTGCAACCTCGGACGGTGGGGACTTGGGTGTTCCATGCTGCATCCCACCACCACTGGGACCCGCAACCTCGGACGCTGGGAAACCAAGGAATGTCGCACCAGAACTAATGGAAGGGTCTGCCAATACCAACTCCATTAACGCGACCTCATCCATATTCAGTAGAACACTGTCCCCTTCATCCATCTCCATCCACGCCCCCCCATGTTGGTCTGCAGGGTTGGCTTGTAAGATGTTCTCGTGCTCAGGCTCATCCGCGTCCACGTCTGACTCTTCTTCTGGATCTTCACGATTGGCATCAGGTTCTGCAAAATATAACAACAGTCAAATGGTTAGCAGCAGAAGAGGGGGCAGGATGGATGGAATGAGTAGGCTCACACATAGCAGGCCAGGCAGCAAGTTGATTTGAAGGGCCACGATGAATTTTCAGGACTTGCCCTCTCCCTCACGTGTGGGCCCAGCTTGTAAGATACTGATTGCTTTTCTCCAGGTAGGACCCATCAAAGCAGCGATCCTCTCTTCCAAGGGTGTCAGTAGGTGCAGATTTGGCGGGCCTCCTGCTGTTCGAGTTCTTTCCCTTTTGTTGTGGGACTTTTTAGAGAGGGTGTCTTTCTGCTGGGTAGGGCATATGCAGCTGGTCACATTGACAATTGCAATTGCATTGAATAAATGAAAATATTACTTGCAGTAACTACTTGACCAAGGTCCTGCCATTTCTTTTTACACTGGCTTCCAGATCTCTTGGTGTTCACCATTGCGCAGTAATCTTCTGCAACTTGGTTCCAGTGTTTCTTCATTTCTTTGGGTGGTACTTTTGTGCGACCTCTCCTGCCATCTGTTCTCACTGACATTAACTAGTATTTCCACTTCGTCATGCAAGAAATTCTTCGTTCTTGGTGCACGTTGTTGCATTGCTGTATTGACACAGCACTTTTCCATTGCTCTTAGACACACAGTGATTTTTCCAAACAGTCCTTATTTTGCATGCAACAATGATTTTCGGAAAAACAGCACTCCTTCTGGCACTTCTGCTGGCATGCAGCATTGATATTAACACACAGAGCACTGCTTCTTGAATTCAGCAGTTAATTTCATTCCACAGCACTCCTTCTGGCACCAAAACTCAAGCAGCTACATATCCCTTTAAAAATGGCCGATTGCCAACTTTCAGCGCTACTGTGCATGCGTGGACATCGTGAATCGACTCCAGTGCGCATGTGCAGACGTCCCGGCAGTGTTTTCAGTGCAGGATGCTGGCTCCGCCCCCGACTCGACTGGCCATGCTGCGCGACGACCGGGGAGAGGCCGGACAGCGGCCAAAGTGGGGAGTGATTTTTTTCGGCGCACTTCTGAACGGAGAATAGCGGCGCATCTCCGGTAAGTGCTCCGAAAAAAGGGGTGGGCCAAAATTGATCAAAACGTATGTACTATAAATAAATTGGGGCTAATTTCATTTTTCTTGGGAATGGAACATCTCCATGCTTTCCCCCTTCCCTCATCCAGCATGTACTTTTCTATCCACCATGCAGTTTCCTGCAATATCCCCCTTTGTGACTTTCTGAGTGACACTGCCAACTGAGAGGAATTTGTGCTGAACCTGCGGGCAATGTGCTTTTGGATTCAAGTCCACTGGAAGCTGGACAGAGACTGTCTGAAAACTCATTTCATTTTAGCCCCTATTGAGAAGATTCTTTCATCCCACCAGTCCGGGTTGGATTGGAGCTCTCTGTCCTAGAAGTTGAAAGGACAAGTGACTTAACCTGCTGTAACTCAGTTACTCTCAAAATATTGAATCCTTCACATCAAAAGTACTGAAAGTAATATTTGTGAGGTATATATTTTCCTTTTTGCTACTACCTTCATATGAAACTTAAAATGAACCTTTCAATGACCATGACCAGCTCTGAAATGTATTTGCCTGACCCATTAATGATGTTTTTAAATAATAACCCCCGCTATTGTAAAAATTAAGGAAGGGGGTGGACGAGAGTAGCTGAAGAAAGAAAATGAATCTTCACGTTAGGTGCTGTGAATGTTAACCGAAGCAGCTTTGTTTGTATTTTGCACTTTTCTTGTATTTTGCCTCTAGTTTAATGAAAAGAAATATTTTAACCCCGGGACTATTGCAATTAAAGTGTATGCTTGCAAGTTACATTTTTGTTGATTCCGACTATGTTTTTTCATTCCCAAACAGTTTGTGCAGAAGCATTCAACCCAGATGATGACGATGAAGATACAGAACCCAGGGTGAGCACTTCAGTTGGGACATTTTAGTTAATAAATATGGAATCTGAAAACCGCAATAACTTTAAACTCTGCTAATATTTTATTTTCTACTCGGTTCCAAATCTGCACTATGGCATGTGTAAAAAAGGGAGTGAAATTTAAAAGTGAGAATCATGCTTGGGCAGTCCCTGATACCCTTCCAGTGGTGTGGGTGTGGGCCCTGTCACGGTCCTTTTGCCTGCTCACTGCAGACCAGATAGATAAAGAAATGTGAAAGAGGAGCAAACTTTTTCTTTTTATTTATTCATTCATGGGATGTGGGCATTGCTGCCAAGGCCAGCATTTATTGCCCATCCCTAATTGCCCTTGAGAAGGTGGTGGTGAGCTGCCTTCTTGAACCGATATAGTCTGTGTGGTGAGGGTTCTCCCACAGTGACTTTGTTGTAGCGATTTGGTGCAACTGAGCGGCTTGCTCAGCCACCTCAGAGGTCAGTTAAGAGTCAACCACATTGCTGTGGGTCGAGAGTCACATAGGCCAGACCAGGTAAGGACGACAGATTTCTTTCCCTAAAGGACGTTAGTGAACCAGATGAGTTTTTACAACAATCCGGTAGTTTCATGGTCACCATTGCTGATGCTAGCTTTTGTTTGTAATTAACTGAATTTAAATTCCCCAGCTGCCGTAGTTGGATTTGAACTTGTGCCTCCGAATTATTAGTGCAGATCTCTGGATTACTTGTCCAGTAATATAACCATTACGCTACCGTACCCCTAAACTTGCTCAAACACCCCAGCTAAAAAAATAAAGCAAGAATTGGTTTTCTTCGCAAGCAGAAAATGTTTTCAAAGTCCTGTGACTTTGCATGTAATCTTGATTTTTAAAAAAACACTTGATCGGAAAACTGATGCATCACTGTTGAGATTAAGCAGGGGTTCCCTGTGTTCAAAATTTTGATGGGCTCAATTTGTCTTGGCAGAATTATCGTAATTGGTGGCATGTACTTTTAATGAGCTAGGACAGATTTTTAACTAACTACTCTAGTCATTCTCTTTGTGGTAGGTGTGATTGATTTTTGTCGGGCGGGTGGGGAGTTGGGCAAGCACAGTACTGAAGCAATCTTGAAACTATTAATTAATGCAGCATAATATTTAGCTAATTTTTTTGACAAATTACAATATAGGCTTCATTACAGAAATTGAGCGAGACCTGTTTGAGATTTCTAAATGGATTAGTTAATCATTTTGGAAGCCTAAAGTCCCCTAAGTGCGAGAAGTTTAAAAACATTGAAGAATTAGCAGGAAAATATCTAGTAGGGCTTTTATTTCACTTTTGTGTGTTCTGTTTTACTTTCATATTTCCTGTTTAGTGCTAAATGCTGTATCTGTGTTGGAAAACGGTCATCTGAGCCTTTGTGTGTTCTGTATGTTTTGTTTATTGAAGCATTGATTGAATGTAAATTGGCCATATGTTTCTAATTAGCTCCCACCCATTGTTTTAGTCTAAGTAATTATTGTTGCTTTAGGGATAAAGGGATTGGGAATGTAATTGATTAGTGGAAACAATGGTGAGCCGATGCCAATTAGCTGTTCTGCAGGGTAGACTTCCTGCAATGATTGTGTAGCTCCACTCATTCTGCCTCTTCCATTAAAGCTACTGCCTTGTTCTTGTGAAATTGATTTTCTGCCAACCAGTTGGACGCAGAAGAGCCGAGGGCCCAGTGGCAGCACGGGCCAGCCCACACTGCGATGTGTGCGCGCACGAGGTCCGTGCAGCAGACAGGTCTCCATTCGCCCTGGTTAACCCTTGCCACTGGATAAAGGCCTAGCTCTGTCAAGCCCGTGTAGTGGCTGATGTGCAATGGACAGCACACGTTAAAACAAATCCACGCACAGGCATCTTCCACCCCTGGAGTTCAGGACTAGAATATCGGGTCCTTCATTGAAACATCTGTGAACTCATCCCTTTTGGTGTGGAAGCAAGTCATCCTCGTTCGAGGGATCGCCTATGATGATGTGATACCTACCACACAAGGTCAGGTCAGCACTGAGCTGTGTGAATTATTGTCAGCTAAGCTTAAGTTTAGAGGGTTGTTTAAAGTCTCATTCCCAAACTCATGAGGAGACACTGCTGACTTCAGTGGCACAAAGTGCAGAAAAAAATATAAAATCTCAATAGCAAGTTAATGTTTAGACTTGTTTAACAAAAGTTTGGTCACATAACCTTGGATGTCTTTGCGATTTTGATTCACGTTTTACCCATGCATGCTCATTTGTAAAAATTCAGAAACTTTAAGTCTTTAAGTACTGCAATGCCTGTAGTTTACTGTACAGCTAAACTAGCAGCTTGGGCATTCTAATACAATTTATACTTTATAGTGCTTTTCACATAACAAAAGGTGCTTCACAGGAGGGAAAGAGAGAGGTGGATTGTACAGTGAAGTGACTGCCATCATAATATCTGGATAAAAAATGGAATTTGAGGACTATTTAGTCCACCATAAAGGAGACCAGTGATAAATATCGTTGAGATCACGTTATATACCTGAACGTTGCACTGAGGGCCAAGTGTACAATCAGAATAGAAGTGGGTTTAAATCTGAAAGCTTCAGGCTCAACATGTTTTATATTTTTAAAAAAAGATGGAAATCTGAAATAAAACCAGCAAATGCATGCAATACATCGCAGATCAGTCAACCTGCTAACCTTTCGGGCAGAGGCCAAGCATCCGGACTCGTGCATTTCCACCTTTTTATTTTAGCTTCAGACTAGAATCAGTTCACAATGTCAAGACATAGTTTAATTTCTCAGTCTGCAGTTGTGAATTTTTAAAAAGTATTCATCATTTTTCAGATAAAAGTCACAAGTTTAAAAGAAAAATTAACCTGTATGTTGTGTCCAAGATGAAAAGGTACCAATATAATACCACTCTACCTACCCGAATTCTGACTGGAATCCACCTTTATACCATTATATCAGTCCCGCTTGATTGGCACCCCATCCACCATCTTAAACATTCACTTCCTCCACCACGGCTGCAGTGTGTACCATCTACAAGATGCGCTGCAGCAACTCGTCAAGGCTTCTTCAACAATACTTCCCAAACCCATAACCTCTACCACCTAGAAGGACAAAGGGCAGCAGGTGCATGGGAACACTCCCCTGACTTGGAAATATATCGCTGTTCCGTCATAGTCGCTGTGTCAGAATCCTGCAACCCCCTCCCTACAGCACTGTGGGAGCACCTTCACCTCACAGACTGCAGCGGTTCAAGAACTGTACAGCATTCTGGCCAGACCACATCTTGAGTACAACTGTCTAGTCCTGGTCACAGAGATGAAAAGGAGACATTCAAGTGCTAGAGACAGTAGAGGAGAGCTTCAGTACTCAATGCCGAGTGTCAAAAGTCTGAGGAAAGACTGGAGGAACTTGAACTTTTCAGTCTGGAAAGAAGGTGTCTGAGAGGAGATCTTGGAGGTATTTTATATAGTTAAGAGAATAGAAGGGTAAATCCAGAATATTATTTGCGAGAGTAGGGTGAAGAGACATGGGGCTCAATTTTGGCCAGGAGTTGTTCCGTTTTTTTTGGAGTAATTTGTTTTTTTGGCGTAACTTTAAAAATTCCCCTTTTCCCCAATCAGTTTGCACCAGTCTAACTGAGTTAGTTACGATTTTATTAGTTTCGTTTTTTTTTTCTCAAAAGGGGGCGTTACCTATGCCGATTCTTCCCATTTAGGCAACTTTGGCCAGCTAATAGTTCCTCCAAATCTACCTAGGCCAGCGTATGTGGCCACTTCAGAAAATCCTTGTGGAGAATTAAAGAAATCGGAGCAGGTAGGTACATCGGAGGCCATTCGCCCTGGGATAGGGGCAGGAAGCGGAGAAGACCTGCCTGCACCTAAACCACCAAGCTTTACAAACCACCAAACCTTGTAAGCAAATAATAAGAATTCAATAAGAAATAAAAAATTGAAGGAAGTCCTACCTTCATCTTCAAATTCGGCCTGGGAAAGCAGCAGGCCAGCTGGTGCGGGAGGCAACTCAGCCAGGGTTAGGGGCGGGCGGGCAGCAGAACTTTCTATCAGTTCTGTTGCCCGCCCGCCCCTAGCCCTGGCGATTTCTAAGATTAAAGTGATTAAAGCTTCAAATTGATGCATTTACCAAAGTAGGGTTAAGGCTTTTCAACGTGGGTATCTAAAGAAACATGCTACTTAAATTGACTGCATCACCTGTTAATGCACACACAGCTCCCCAATAAGCAATGTATTTTCCAATTTAAGTCCATAAATAGACATTTTCCAACCAAATTATTAAAACTTCACAATGTTTCTCCTCTACCTTCTTCCCCCATACATTCGCATGTTATCAAACACACTGTCACCCGCCAACCTCTTCAGCAAGCAATTTGACACAGTCTGGCTCATATGCTTCAGGCAGCACTGTTTCACATAGATCAATGGAACTAAGCAATCCGTGCAATTGCCACTCCATACCCATACTCACAACATTTGGCCGGCATCGGGTCCCACACAGCGGCTGTAGCAAGCACACTGAGAGGCTGGGGGCGAGGAGCTGCTGCGCATGTGCGGACACTCCACTGCACATGTGCAGACGTTCCGGCACTGTTTTCGGCACAGGACGCTGGCTCCACTCCCGACTTGACTGGCCACGTTGCGCGACTACAGGGAAGAGGCCGAACAGCGGCCAAAGTGGGAAGGAAATTTTTCGGCGTACTTCGGAACGGAGAAGAGCGGCGCAACTCTGGGAAGTGCGCCGAAAAACAGGCTGGGCCAAAATTGAGGCCATGTATTCAAACTAGTATATGGTAAATTAAGGTCTGAAAATTCTTCACACAAAGTGATCAATGCAATCTTGTGAAAATGCTCTTAAACTTTTTTTTTAACTATTTGTGATTGAAAATGCTGATTGAAATGAAACATTTACATGGCTTACATGTAATAACTCACACTTCGGGTTGAGTGCGAGGTCTATTGTCACAGTATACACTAGTCTTATCCACCAATGGCATTCCCTTGCTTTTCTCTCACTGAAGGATCACAGGGCTGTATCCATAACTGTCAATTTCTGACAGGCAGATGGGGTGAGGAGCGAGACCAAATTCTCCTCCTCCCTCTAATTTGTTTTTCTCCTCAGTTTCTTCGCGATCTGAAGTGTGTTAAGGGTGTGTTCACAAGATTACAGCACAATCTATACGATGCATTTATGGCCGATCCCGAATGGGCCTTGAGAAGGTCGTGGTGAGTCTTTAATTTCCTCCGGTGACTTGTGCTGAACTGAAAGTGAATAAAAATAATTCCTTTGATCTCTAAGTAAATAAGATATACAGTTTGGACCTGATGTCATCTAACTTGCATTCTACTGTTTTCTCATGGTTTTGTTGCTGCTGCTGTGCTTTATAGAATGGTTACAGCACAGAAGGAGGCCATTTGGCCTGTCGAGCCCGTGTCGGCTCTCTGCAAGAGCACTTCAGCCAGTCCCACTCCCCCGTCCTTTCCCTGTAGCCCTGCAATTTTTTTTCCTTCAGGTACTTATCCAATTCCCTTTTGAAAATCTCGATTGAACCTGCCTCCACTACTCTCTCAGGCAGTACATTCCAGATCCTAACCACTCGCTGCGTAAAAATGTTTTCTCTCATGTTGCCTTTGGTTCTTCTGCCAATCACCTTAAATCTGTGTCCTAGTGTTCTCGACCCTTCTGCCAACAGTTTGGTTGGACATGTTGGGATGGATTTTAGGCTTTTCATAACGAAAACGGGCGGGGCAGGAAAGTTACCAGCCGGGAATAGGCTGCACTCTATTAAGGAATTTTCGCCATCTGGGCCCTGCACCAGGGTACGCAGCGCGAAGGGAGGCATTGTACAACTTTCGAGGGGCAAAAATGGGAAACTTGTGAACTAAAGTGCCTTGCCGGGGGGTGGGGGGGGTGCAGAGAAATACAAAACATAAAACATTGCCCATGCCACCACAACACAAATCGTTTATAAAACAAAACAAACACTCATTTACCTTTACAGCATTTTATCTTCCTCACCGCCGCCAGCATGGCTGGACCGCTCTGGTTTCCCAGACGGTCATTGCGAGGCGCAATTCCAGGCGCACGGGTAGGGTTCGAGTCAAAACTCGAACGGTGTCACAACGAGAGGCGTTGCACACCCGGCGCAGCTCTTTCCGTGCCGCCGCAAAACGGACCGGAAGATCGCGAAGGGGCGCAGGAGACCTGATCGCAGCCCATCACGCCACACCGGAGCGCAAAGGACCGGAAAATCCAGCCCGATAAATGTTGAGACAGGGAAGGTATCTAGGTCTCTGTTGGCATCACTCGTAGTTACTTCAACACCATTCATGGAGTATGTGTTGTCACTTTTTTTCTTTCTATGTGCACTAGGTCCAATTTTCTGCATTCAATTTCATTTGCCATTGCTGTGCTCATTTGAATATTTTGTTCAACTCATTTGCAATTTTTGAGCTGCCCTTGCTCGTTGGGTACATTTTGCAAATTCTGAATCCAAGACAGAAATGTAAATTAAAAACAGTAGTAGGCCCCCACGTTTAGCCCTGGGACATCCCACTCACTGCTTTCGCTGCTTTCCACTGACAAAACTCCTGTAACCAGTACCTGTTGTTTTAGGTAACTTCTAATTCATTGCCATGAATTACCCTGAATTATTACAAATTTGAGTTTAATTAACAGCCTTTTCTGTGGAACTTGGTCAAATGCCTTTTGAAAGTCTGGGGGCACCATGTCAGGCTTTGCACAGTCCATTTGGGATGGAACTTCCTTGGAAAAATACCACGGTTGGTCATGCAAGACCTTCCCCTTCTGTAACTGTTCACTGATGTTTGCTGAGTTATTGTTGTATAGATTGTCAGTCTATTCCTGATAATCAGTTCCCTTATTTTGTACAAACTGGAAGTAAGACTAGTGGGTTTTCGATTACCTGAGTCTGTTTTATTCCCTTTTAGAATATGCGCACCTCCCTCGTAAGAAGAACATAAGAATTAGGAGCAGGGCATTTGGCCCCTCGAGCCTGCTCCGCCATTCAATAAGGTCATGGCTGATCTTCTACCTCAACTCCACTTTCCTGCACTATCCCCATATCCCTTGATTCCCTTAATATTCAAATATCTATCGATCTCTGAATATACTCAAAAACTGAACCTCCATAGCCCTCTGGGGTTGAAAATTCCAAAGATTCACCACGCACTGAGTAAAGAATTTCTCCTCATCTCAGTGCTAAATGGCTGACCACTTATTCTGACGCTGTGACCCCTGGTTCTAGACTCCCAAGCCAGGGGAAACATCCTTCCTGCATCTACCCTGTCAAGCCTGTAAGAACTTTGTATGTTTCAACGAGGTCACCTCTCATTCTTTTAAACTCTAGAGAATATATGCTGAGTCTACTCAATCTCTCCTCAGAGGGCAATTCCGCCCCCCCAATCCCAGGAATCAGTCTGGTGAACCTTCGTTCCACTCCCTCTATGGCAAGTATATCCTTCCTTGGGGAAGGAGACCAAAATTGTACACAGTACTCCATGAGCTCTAATTTTATTCAATAACCTCTTGTGTGGCACCTTATCATAGAAACATAGAAATTAGGTGCAGAAGCAGGCCATTCGGCCCTTCGAGCCTGCACCGTCATTCAATAAGATCATGGCTGATTTTTTTTTTTTTTTTTTTTTTTTTTTTTTAAATTCATGTCCAATCGTTATCCAATCGTTACAATTCTTTGTCAAACGCCAGAGGTCACCCTGCACCAGTCAAGGATCACTCTGCGCCAATGCTCTTAGCCAAAAGGCCTAGAGCCACTGCACCGTTCCTGGAAGTACTGCAATACCAGGTTCGTGCCATGGAGGTGGATGGGTCAGGTCCCCCACACACCTCCGTGGAGGTGGATGGGTCACCAATCCCACCCACCTCCTGTTTTACAAAAATGTAAGCATATACCTTCCTGACCAGGGAGAAACCACCCGGACGTCATGGTGGCTGGTCAGGTTAGTTATGCAGATCTTAGCCAAAAGGCCGAGAAGCGATCATGGCTGATTATTCAACCTCAGTACCCCTTTCCTGCTTTCTCTCCATACCCCTTGATCCCTTTGGCAGCAAGGGCCAAATTGAACTCCCTTTTGAATATATCTAACGAACTGGCCTCAACAACTTTCTGCGCTGGAGAATTCCACAGGTTAACCACTCTGAGTGAAGAAGTTTCTCCTCATCTTGGTCCTAAATGGCTTACCTCTTATTCTTAGACTGTGACCCCTGGTTCTGGAACTCCCCAGCAACAGGAACATTCTTTCTGCCTCTAACCTGTCCAATCCCATCAGAATTTTATATGTTTCTATGAGATGCCCTCTCATTCTTCTAAACTCCAGTGGATACAAGTCCAGTTGATCCAGTCTTTCTCATATATCAGTCCTGCCATCCTGAAATCAATTTGGTGAATCTTCGCTGTACTCCCTCAATAGCAAGAATGTCCTTCTTCAGATTAGGAGACCAAAACTGAACATAATATTCCAGGTGTGGCCTCACCAAGGCTCTGTGCAACTTCAGTAAGACCTCCCTGCTCCTATACTCAAATCCTATAGCTATGAAGGCCAACAAACCATTTGCCTTCTTCACCACCTGCTGTACCTGCATGCCAAACTTCAATGACTGATGTACCATGACACCCAGGTCTCGTTGCACCTCCCCTTTTCCTAATCTGTCACCATTCAGATAATATTCTGTCTCCCTGTTTTTGCCCCCAAAGTGGATAACCTCACATTTATCCACATTATACTGCATCTGCCATGCATTTGCCCACTCACCTAACCTGTCCAAGTCACACTGCAGCCTCACAGCTCACACCACCACCCAGCTTAGTGTCATCTGCAAACTTGGAGATATTACATTCAATTCCTTCATCTAAATCATTGATGTATATTGTAAATAGCTGCGGTCCCAGCACTGAGCCCTGCAGCACCCCACTGGTCACTGCCTCCCATTCTGAAAAGGACCAGTTTATTCCGACGCTGTGCTTCCTGTCTGCCAACCAGTTCTCTAGCCACGTCAGTACATTACCCTCCCAATACCATGTGCTTTAATTTTGCACACTAATCTCTTGTGTGGGACTTTGTCAAAAGCCTTTTGAAAGTCTAAATACACTACATCCACTGGTTCTCCCTTGTCCATTCTACTAATTACATCCTCAAAAAATTCTCGGAAATATTTCAAGCATGATTTCCCTTTTCATAAATCCATGCTGACTAGGACCTATCCTGTCACTGTTTTCCAAATGCGCTGCTATTTCATCTTTAATAATTGATTCCAACATTTTCCCCACCACCGATGTCAGGCTAACCGGTCTATAATTGCCTGTTTTCTCTCCCTCCTTTTTTAAAAAGTGGTGTTACATTAGCTACCCTCCAGTCAATAGGAACTGATCCAGAGTCAATAAAATGTTGGAAAATGATCACCAATGCATCCATTATTTCTAGGGCCACTTCCCAGCTGTTTACACTGTACATTAATGATTTAGTCGAGGGGATTAAATGTAGTATCTCCAAATTTGCGGATGACACTAAGTTGGGTGGCAGTGTGAGCTGCGAGGAGGATGCTATGAGGCTGCAGAGCGACTTGGATAGGTTAGGTGAGTGGGCAAATGCATGGCAGATGAAGTATAATGTGGATAAATGTGAGGTTATCCACTTTGGTGGTAAAAACAGAGAGACAGACTATTATCTGAATGGTGACAGATTAGGAAAAGGGGAGGTGCAACGAGACCTGGGTGTCATGGTACATCAGTCATTGAAGGTTGGCATGCAGGTACAGCAGGCGGTTAAGAAAGCAAATGGCATGTTGGCCTTCATAGCGAGGGGATTTGAGTACAGGGGCAGGGAGGTGTTGCTACAGTTGTACAGGGCCTTGGTGAGGCCACACCTGGAGTATTGTGTACAGTTTTGGTCTCCTAACTTGAGGAAGGACATTCTATTGAGGGATTGCAGCGAAGGTTCACCAGACTGATTCCCGGGATGGCGGGACTGACCTATCAAGAAAGACTGGATCAACTGGGCTTGTGTTCACTGGAGTTCAGAAGAATGAGAGGGGATCTCATAGAAACGTTTAAAATTCTGATGGGTTTAGACAGGTTAGATGCAGGAAGAATGTTCCCAATGTTGGGGAAGTCCAGAACCAGGGGTCACAGTCTTAAGGATAAGGGGTAAGCCATTTAGGACCGAGATGAGGAGAAACATCTTCACCCAGAGAGTGGTGAACCTGTGGAATTCTCTACCACAGAAAGTTGTTGAGGCCAATTCACTAAATATATTCAAAAAGGAGTTAGATGAAGTTAGTTACTACTCGGGGGATCAAGGGGTATGGCGAGAAAGCAGGAATGGGGTACTGAAGTTGCATGTTCAGCCATGAACTCATTGAATGGCGGTGCAGGCTAGAAGGGCCAAATGGCCTACTGCACCTATTTTCTATGTTTCTATGTTTCCTTAAGTACTCTGGGATGCAGCTATCAGGCCCTGGGGATTTATCAGCCTTCAATTTCGCTAACACAATTTCCTGACTAATAAGGATTTTCTTCAGTTCCTCCTTTTCGCTACACCCTCGAACCCCTAGTATTTGTGTCTTCCTTAGTGAAGACAGATCCAAAGTATTTGTTCAATTGGTCTGCCATTTCTTTGTTCCCCATTATAAAGTCACCTGATTCTGGCTGCAAAGGACCTACGTTGGTCTTCACTAATCTTTTTCTCTTCACATATCTGTAGAAGCTTTTGCAATCAGTTTTTGTTGAATGCCTTCTGAAAATCCAAATACACCACATCCACTGGTTCCCCATTATCTATTCTGCTAGTTACAATCTCAAAAAACTCTGAACAGAGAAATCATGTTTGACAAATCTTTCATAAATCTGTGTTGACTCTGCCCAATCCTATTATTATTTTCTAAGTGCTCTGTTACCATATCCTTAATAATAGATTCTTGCATTTTCCCTACAACTGATGTTCAGGCCAACTGGTCTGTAGTTCCCTGTTTTCTCTTCCCTCCTTTCTTAAATAGTGGGGTTACATTTGCTACCTTCCAATCCGCAGGATCCTTTCTCGAATCTATGGAATGTTGGAAGATGACAAGTAATGCATCCACTATTTCTATAGCTACTTCTTTCAAAACCCTAGAATGTAGGCCATCAGGGATTTATCGGCTTTCAATCCCATTAATTTTTGACATTAATAAATGTTAGAATCTCTTAAATCTCTTTTCTCGTCTCTGTTGGCACTCTGAGATAAATACCATTTAGCCCTTATGATTTTTTTGTTTTAGCATCTGTAGAACTTCCATATCATTTATATCAAAGTCACTTTTTTCTAGAGTTATCTCTGGGAAGGGTGTGTTGTCAACGTTCCCGCTAAGCCGAGTAGCGGTCTGAAGGCCCTGCACAGGCCGCACATTGGCTTTTACATGGAAGAAACCCTGCCTGCACAAAAAATTGAATGGGCTGCACAGCCAGTTAAAGGGACCACGCACAAAAAAATTGGAGGAAATAATGCATAGAATGGCTACAGTACAGGAGGAGGCCATTCGGCTCATTGAGCCTGTGCCGGAGGAAGTAATCCTCCCTTCCCTTGTGACTACTTGGAGGAAGTAATCAGAATATTTACTGTTGTGTTTGCCGCCTCCTCTCCTACCACGCCACCACCCCCCCCCCACCCCGCAAGTTCAAGCCTGTTTATATCTTTTAGGATTTTAACTGCTTTTCTGTCCTCTTACTGTTGTAGCATTGATTTTTTCTTTTACTGCTGTGTTTCACCTCCACTGCTGTGCTTTGTAGGTTGTCTGCCCCTTTGAAACCCTCATTTTGTATATCTAAAAAATGAATAACTAGATACTGTGCTTATTCGTACCACTTTCTGTTTTAAAAAAAATCTGTGCTGCAGTATCCATCTATCTAACTTGGGGTGTATTTACTGCTTTGTTTCAGAGATTCGTATCCTAAATCTAGATTTAGACCTTGGCTTTAGCGTCTAAATAAAGCACAAACCCTGATGTTATAGGGTTAAGTGCTTTGGGATATCCTGAGAATGTACGGTGATGCAAAAATGCAGATTCCATCATTCTCTCTTTCCTTTTTTATTTATGCACCATTATTTACATTTTATTACTTTCGTAAAAGCTTGCTCCTTCTGTTTCAGGTTGTTTACCCAAAGACAGATGATCAGCGAACTCGATTACAGCAAGCCTGTAAGGATATCGTTCTGTTCAAAAGTCTTGACCAGGTAAGTTCATTATAATTTAACATGGCTTACCTTGTTTTTTTTGTGCTGATCTGAGCTGCGAGTAAATCTCAGCTATTAATCCATAAATAATTTTGAGGGTATTTGAGATATTTTCAAGTGTTGCACTTGGGGTGTGCAGATCATGGGCTGAGACACCCGAACTTGAATAGAGACTTAACTACTGAAGCATCCCCCTCAGGTGGAAATATGCCAAACTTGACTATGTTGGGTGTACTCTGAGGCATTTCAATAATGAGAGAAGGGGAAATTGGTAGTTTTCCACTTTGGGTTGTACTTCTCTAGTCTCTCAGTGCTAGCTGCTCAGTGGCATTCATAAATGGTATGAAAATGTACAAAGTCATATGCTCATCCTCTCAGCTGGAGCTTGGGGTATGTGGAAGAGAAAATGGTGCATTTCACACTTACATTTTTGATTGGTGAAGTTATACAAGAATCTAAAACAGAGCAACCACAAGGGAAGAAGCATTTTCTTGATCCAGCAATACAAAATTAAACTGAGCAGATAACCATATACATTAAATGATTTGGAGGTATGGGATTGAAATTTGCATATGATACTAAATTGGGGGGGGCGATGAGCTCATAATGTGGAGGACAGCATTAAAATACAGAAGACATTAACAGGTTGCAGAATGGACGGATAACAGACAAATTAAATTCAATATAGCGAAGTGTGAGGTAGTTCATTTTGGTAGGGGGAATGAGGAGGCCATTTTTTCCATGGAAGATAAACTAAATGAGGTCGAACAACAAAGAGATCTGGGTACACAGACAAATATACCGCTAAATGTAGACAAGTTAATGCTATAAACAATGCATACATTTTCTAGGAGTCTAAGAAGGTGAACTGACACTTCAGCTTCTAACTTTCCTGCTGAGAGAAATAAAACATAGAATTTGCTACTATAGATGTTTGAGAAGTCATGAAATGTGTTGTGTGTGAAAGCCTGTCTGTGTAAAAACCTTTGATATGCATGGAGTATAGAAGGTAATGCAACTTTTAAAATGCAGAAAAAAGAGATGGTAATCTCTGCACAAGACTTCAGAAAGCGACACCTTGTGCAGAGATGAATGTAAATATTTTGAGCATTTTTAAAATTAAGAACATTTTAAGTTTCGAATTTGAGTGGATGTTTCCCTCCGTAACAGAAAGGGGGTCAGAATTGATGAATTAACCCATTGGGCTGGCAGGAAAGCCACAATCGATGTTCTTTTTCTTTTCTTTTAAGAAAGACTGTTAATAAAGGAGTCCTTTAATATGGAAATGACCTCAAGGTGTTACCGAACTTGAACTTTGATGGGACAGTGCTATGTGAACTCCAGGAAGGCTAAATCACAAAGGCTTGGATATCGGGTTCTGTTAACTTAAAACTGACTTAGCTAAATTGATATGAGTTGCTGCACAAACAGTTGGGGGCATAATCTTAGAATAAGAGGCCACCCATTTAAAACTGAGATGAGAAGGAATTTCTTCTCTGAGGGTTGTAAATCTGTGGAATTCGCTGCCTCAGAGAGCTGTGGAAGCTGGGTCATTGAATAAATTTAAGACCGAGATAGACAGTTTCATAACCGATAAGGGGTTATGGGGAGCGGGCAGGGAAGTGGACCTGAGTCCATGATCGGATCAGGCATGATCGTATTAAATGGCGGAGCAGGCTCGAGGGGCCGTATGGCCTGTTCCTGCTCCTATTTCTTATGTTCTTAAAAATTCCTGGGTTTCATTTCCAGTGGCATAGAATACAAAAGCCGCGATGTAATGTTACATTTGTATAGAACCTTGGTTAGACCACACTTGGGACTGGAAATTCCCCAACCTTGCGCCAGGTTTTTCGGCGATATTTCGCTGTTTTTGGTGGACAAATACCAGTATGACTAAAAATGGAATTTCTAGCCCTTAGAGTACTATGTGCAGTTCTGGTCTCCATATGACAAAAAGGGAAGGAAAGAACAAAAGGGAAGGTCTGTGATAGGTGGAAGGCAGGAGAGATTAAGTGACAAAAGGGATGATGGCAAAAGGAGATGGTAATGGAACAAGTAAAGATGCCATAGTGACTTGTGATTTGGGTACTTGTGTAAGAACAGAAAATACTACATCTGGGATAGGAAGAGGAGGCACTGCATCAGGGCCCCTGTTTCTTTCCTATCCCTCCCCTGCCATTTATTTATTTATATTGTGATATAACTTCTAGTCTCTTATCTTCACATTTATTCCTGCTAAATTAGTTTATTTCTCACGATGATAGCTAAACACCATACGAGAATGCTTGAATGCAACCACAGGAGGCGTGTGTGGGAGGGTACAAGTGTGCTCGGGAGGGTTTTGTCTGGTTAAGCTGGAGGCAGTGGTGATTTTTCTTTGATTGCTGCTGAAACTGCCCTCATAAAATTATCCCATCTCATACTGATGTGATTTTATCGGGAGGGAGGAAGCTTCTGAAAGTAATTCTGTTCCATAAAAGGGGACAGGATGGGCTATACACACACACACACACACACACACACACAAACACACACACACACACACGATGTCGCAATATTATAAAAAGTGCCAAAAAACAAGACCAACTTTCATTTTTGTGACTGAAAAGAAATAAATCTGCCGAGATTGCGTGTTGTGTTTAGTTGGGTAAATGCGACCCCCTGTATTTAAAACTGACGCATTACAAGATGTAATCTGTTTGATCATTCGGCAGACATGGTGGATGAAGGTCTGTTTCAGACTTGGCTTATGTGCAACTTCTAGTTTGTGTCTGAGTTTGTCACAAAGCGCTAGCGTTACATTATAGTTTCCAGAAGAGAAGCAGTGTCGAGTAGTTACTAACACAAGGCGTAATCTTACATATACAATTTGATGTGATTATGAAGTTGGATTTCTGAATGATTACTAATAATTTTCTTTTGGAATATCGACCCGGGTTCTGAAGTACATTACGACTGAGATTATAATGACAAAGATTTCTTAATAGTGAATTACAGAATCTTTGCAGAGAAGCATATAAAGAATTTAAATCAATTGTCTGTTTTAGAGATAATCATTTGTGTCCATGCCCGTTGATATAATTTATTCATCTTGGGCTATAAGTGTAATTTAGATAAATATTTTAATGTATGGATACCTTTTTACAGTTTCAGCTGTAGGGCATGATGGTAAATATGCTGTTTTAAGGCAATGAAAACATAAAGCTGCTAACAATCTGAAGGAAACAAAATAATTTTATTTATATAATTTCTGTCTTGCTCTTTGTCCCTTATTGGCGGCTGTGGCTCAGTAGATAGCACCCTTGCTTCTGGGCCAGGAGGTTGGGGGTTCAAATCCCACTCCAGGGACTTGAGCACAAAAATCTAGGCTGATACTCCCAGTGCAGTGCTGAAGGAGTGCTGCACTGTCAGAGGTGCTGTCTTTTGGATGGGATGTTAAACTGAGGTTCCATCTGCTCTCTCAGGTGGATGTAAAAGATCCCATAAGGGGTATGGAGAGAAAGCAGGGAAGGGGTATTGAGGTGATGATCAGCCATGATCTTATTGAATGGTGGTGCAGGCTCGAAGGGCCGAATGGCCTACTCCTGCACCTATTTTCTATGTTTCTATTCCCTACCCCTGGAAAGAATTGGTGCTTTGGTGAACACGTACCCTCCGGCACCTAACCTTTATGGTCAATGCTTTCCTTATGCCCCCTCCGTAAACTTAAGCTCATCCAAAGCTCTGCTGCCTGTGTCCCGTTCATCCATCATTCCTGTGCTCGCTGACCTACATTAGCTCCTGGTCCGGCAATGCCTTGATTTAAAAATTCTCATCCTTGTTTTCAAATCCCTGCATGGTCTCATCCCTCCCTAGCTCTGTCACTTCCTACAGCCCTTCCAGATCTCTGCACTCCTTCAATTCTGTCCTCTTGGCATCCCCGATTTTATTTGCTCTGCCATTGACGGCAGTGCTTTCAGCTGCCAAAGCTCCGTAATTCCCTCTCTAAACCTCTCTGCAACTGTTTGCAAGCTATTCAGTCCATGAAAGACAGAAGCCGACTCGGCAGTGACATCACTTGCATGCACCATTCCCAGGAATTACTGGATAGGGATTGAGAGGGATGGTCGGGGGGAGGGAACGATGACGACGACAACCCCAGCTGATATTTTTTTCTCTCGTTCCCAATCCAGGATTTCTGAGGCAAATTGCAGCCCCCACCTTAGCTGTTGTGACTGAGATTGGGTAACTCAGCAGAGTGGGAATCGAAACTTGGACCCACCTGCTCTGTATGGCTCAGCTACTCTCCTATAAACCAGCTCAGCCACTCGAGATCGAATTTCATTTTTTTTTAAACTGAAATTGGAGTGCACAATTTGTTTTTATCTTTTGATTAAAATCGTGCTGAGTGAGAATGCTGTGTTTTAATTGTGTAGCATTTCTTACTGGTCCTATGCCCACTCTTTTTTATTCATTCACGGGTTTTGGGCATCACTAGCAAGGCTAGCATTTATTGCCCATCCCTAATTGCCCCTGAGAAGGTGGTAGTGAGCCGCTTTCTCAAACCCTGGCAGTCCTTGTGGTGAAGGTACTCCTACAGTGCTGGTAGGGAGGGATTTCCAGGACTTTGTCCCAGAAACAATGAAGGAACGGCGATATATTTCCAAGTCAGGATGCTGTGTGACTTGGAGGTGAACTTGGAGATGATGGTGTTCCCATGCGCCTGCTGCCCTTGTCCTTCTAGGTGGCAGAGGTCGCGGGTTTGGGAGGTGCTGCCGAAGAAGCTTTGGCGAGTTGCTGCAGTGCATCTTGTAGATGGTGCACACTGCAGCCACGGTGCGCCGGTGGTGGAGGAGTGAATGTTGAAGGTGGTGGATGAGGTACCGATCTCTGGGGCCCCTCCGACCTCCGAGCTTCCCTCTCCCCTTTGCCCTCCGGGCCTCCTTACCCTCTCCGATCCCTGGGCCTCCCTCTCCTCGCTCACCTCTGATCCTCCCTCTCCTCGTCGACCTCCGGGCCTCCCTCCCCTCTCCCCTCTCCTCGCCGACCTCCGGGCCTCCCTCCCCCCTCCCCTCTCCTCGCCGACCTCCGGGCCTCCCTCCCCCCTCCCCTCTCCTCACCAGCCTCCGGGCCTCCCTCCCCTCTCCTCGCCGACCTCCGGGCCTCCCTCCCCTCTCCTCGCCGACCTCCGGGCCTCCCTCCCCTCTCCTTGCCGACCTCCGGGCCTCCCTCACCTCTCCTTGCCGATCTCTCCTGGGTCTTGACCCCACCACTGGTCTCGACCTCCAATCAGCTACCTGTGATCCTGTGACGCTGGTTTTGTCACCCTCTGTGGTTCCGTCGCATTCTCAGGGTGGCTCGTGTTGCTCCCTTGCTATCTTCAGGGTTGCTGTTGGTATTTCCCAACAGGTCAGGTCTGCTGATGCCACTCCATCAACGTAGCCCCAAAACAGCGACGGCAACAGAAACAATGCCGCAGAAAAATTAACGCTGGAGCACTCCGCGACCCAGCTAAGAAAGCACTATTCAGCCAATGCCTCACTGCCAATCTGGCGACTCCCAGTGACCCAGAGATGCAGAATGTCCACTGCGCCTGGCCTGCCCTCAAGGCCTCCACAATTAGCACCTGTGAAGAGACGATCGGTCATTCAACCAGGAAGCACCAAGACTGGTTCGATGAGAACAACCAAGAGATCCAGGAGCTAATAAGCCACAAGCGTAAGGCATGCTTGGACTGGAAACACAACACAAATTGAGAGCAAGAAAGCAGCTCTACAGACGTCTGAAGGCCGAGGTCCAACAAAAAACTCGCAACCTAAAGAACAGATGGTGGGTGGAGAAAGTGCAGGAGATCCAGCAACTAGCCGACAACCACGACATGCGTGGATTCTTCAGCGCAGTCAAGACCACCTACGGCTCAAGTACCCGAAGCCCTACCCCATTGCTGGCCAAGAACGGAGAGGTACTTATCAAGGACAGAGAGGAAGTCGGTGCTCGCTGGAAGGAGCACTACGAAGATCTCCTCAACCGAGACTCTGTCTTCGACGTGAGTGTCCTCTACTCCATCCCACAGCATGCTACCCGCCCCTCCTTACCTCGGCCTGCCGCTCCTTACATCGCCCCCCCCCCCCCCCTGCTCTTTACCTCAACTCCTTGTCGCTCCTTACCTCGACGCTCTCTTTTCCCCCTTGCTTCCTTACCTTGGCCTGCCGCTCCTTACTCGGTCCCCCCACCCTGCTCCTTACCTTGGCCCAGGCGTTTCCGGTTAGGGGACATCGGAAAGACGTTCCAAAATTCCCAAACCTCAGCCCGGATGTTTCCAGTTTAGGGATGGCGGAATGACGTTCCGAAATCCGGAAATACCCGAAATCCAGAACAGTCTCGGTTCTGGATTTCAGGCGTTCCACCTGTATATTAAATATTCTTCTTATGGCAGTTACATTTTGTGAACCAATTGACTGACAGCAGATTTTGTGGAAAATATGACTGGAGGGTTTAGCTTTGCATATTAGCTTTGAAAACTCAGAATTTAAAATTTTCAGTTGAGCTTTTTTGTATCTGAAAGTAGGCACTATTAAGCTAGGCTAAGTTGTTGCAAGGTGTGTACGTTAAGAGGATTAATACAGATTTTATTTCAAGGTGTTCAGTAATTTACCCAAGGTCACATTACTGGCAAATTTATTTTGTTAATGAGTGACTTGCTGGAAACAATAGGAGCATTATGTTCATTAACGTCGCTGACTCTTTCATGTGGGTTCGTTAAACAAGGTGCACTCCAATTGCTTTCACTGAGATAGAACAGAAGGATGTCATGATTCATTGTCGCTTTACACATGTTTTGAAGATTTCTACTAGAGATTGTAGTATGCAAAACGTCCCTTTCTGAAAAAAGTTTCATATAACATTTGGGCTGCAATTTTAAGAAAAAATATTAAACAGTTCTTTGAAATTTAGTGCAAAAAAACTAACAAAAAGAAAACATTGTGCTTTGTGCTGACTTTGTAGCAAGAAGGACCTACTGATTCCGAATTCAGCAAAACCTTTTTTTATGCTGTTTACTTCAGCAAAAATGTTGGCGTGACTGCATTGTGATATTTATCAAAACCTATTCAAAATAAGGTTCCTACTCCTGATTTTTCTTGCTTTTACTTGAGTACAGATCTTGCTTTGCATATTTGAACTGGAAATATAAGTGATAGTATTTGAAGAAAATGTTTGTTGCAATTTTATCAACACACTAACTGATACAGACAAGTCCATATGGTGCCTGGCATTATAGAACTGGGATTTAAGGCCACTTATTGGGCCCAAGTTTCCATAAGAAAAAAAACGGGCGCCCCTTCAAGCTGGGGCCTAAAAAAAAAAATCGCGATTCTCGAACATTCTGCAGCTCCTTGTCTGCCTGGCGCGGCGTGCAGGGGGGCGGAGCCTACACTCGCGCCAATTTTGTAAGTGGGAGGGGGTGGATACTATTTAAATTAGTTTTCCCTGCCGGCAACGCTGCGCGTGCGCGTTGGAGCGTTCGAGCACGCGCAGTGTGAAAAAAACATTGCCTGCCCCTCCCTCTCTCTCCCTCCCCCCACCTCTCCCTCTCCCCACCTCTCCCTCTCCCCACCTCTCCCTCTCCCCACCTCTCCCTCTCCCTCCCCCGTTCACGGGAATATCGCTGAGCTGACTAAGGCTTCCACCTCAAGTGGAAAGCTGTTTGCTGCCAGTTTCTGCCTGCCCCTCCCTCCCCCCCGTTCGTGGGAACATCGCTGAGCTGCCTGAAGCACTTTCACACAGGTAGGAAGATGGTTTATTTAATCTTTTCTTGGCTTATAAATGTTTATTCAGGTTGGATTTATTTGTATAATATTTGTAGAAGTATAAATAAGGATTTATTGTCGAATTTAATGAGTTCCCTTCCCCCTCCCTCTCTCCCACCTCGTTCTGGACGCCTAATTTGTAACCTGCGCCTGATTTTTTAATGTGTAGAACAGGTTTTTTCAGTTCTACAAAAATCTTCACTGGCTCCATTCTACTTTAGTTTGGAGTACATTTTCACTGTGGAAACTTTCAAATCAGGCGTCAGTGGCCGGACACGCCCCCTTTTGAAGAAAAAATTCTGTTCTAAAGTAGAACTGTTCTACCTGACTAGAACTGCAGAAAAAAAAATGTGGAGAATTGCGATTTCTAAAATAGTCCGTTCTCCACCAGTTGCTCCTAAAAATCAGGCGCGAATCATGTGGAAACTTGGGCCCATTGTTTCTCATGCTTTACAAGAGGGAATAGGTCTCCCGTGGGGCTGTAGGTGATAAGGCAGCATTGGAGGATGTCGTTTCCATTTAGAGTAGATTTTTTTTTTTTAAGTTTATCTTTGGCTCTGAATAGATTGACATAATTGATCCTTCAGTGTATTCTTCAAGCCCCTAATCACACCATTGAATTGTGAAAGCACAGTGACTAAACATCTGGATAAATGACCAGTTTTAGTGCATTCATTGAGGGAGTGTTGTTAGCAAGAATACAGGGACATCCCCGTTCTTCTTCGTATAACGCCAGAATATTTAACATCCACCTAATTGGGCAGGTGGCTCATTCAAAAGATGATACATCTGACAATGCATCACTTTGTGCACTTTGTGTGAGATCTGAACCCATAATCTTCTGACCTTGAGAGTGCTTGTTTGCCTACCCATTTAGCCCGAGTGGTTCCCGGTCTGGCCTGAGGGCTTATTCACCTACTTGCTCACTTATTGGGTCCAGGATCCACCCTGAATACATCTCACCCTGTCCCAATAGACCACTTGTTTCCCAACCTGCCTGCCTCCCCAACCTCTCCATGTGCTTCCTGGCTTATCTTATCACTGATCTTCCCAACCTGCTTGTGAAATCTGTTCACCTCTCTACCTCTCTATCCTTCTTCAAGATGCTCCTTAAAACCTAACTCTTTGACCAAGCTTTTGGTCACCTGCCCTAATTTCTCCTTATGTGGCTCAGTGTCAAATTTTTTGTCTTATAATACTCCTATGAAGCGCCTTGGGACGTTTCACTACGTAAAAGGCGCTATATAAATACAAGAAATTGTTGTTGAAATGCATTGTCTCACCCAACAGCCAGAGTATTTCCCGGTCCGCCGAGAGGTGAAAGAGGAGAGCAAATATAACGACGACTTTTATTTATATATCGGTGCTAACATATAAAGTGTCCCAAGGTACTTAATAGAGTATTAGTAAGAGGAGTGGAATGCTGAGCCAGAGCAGGGTGATTGAAGGCTTGGATGAAAAGCTTTTAAAAGGATGAGTGAGAAGCAGAGAGAGTATAGGGGTTAGGGAGAGAATTCCAGAGAGCTGCGTCTAGTTCGTTGAAAGAGAGGATGTACACGACACCAGAGTCCAAAGACCTGAGAGTGGAAGAGGGAAAGAAAGTCCGGAGGATGTTGCAGGCATAGGGTGGAAAAAGGTTACAAATGGATTTGGCGATAAGGAGGAGGATTTTAAAATAAATGTTTGGGGTCAGGGAGCTAGTCTAGGTCCATGAAGAAGGGAGTAATGAGCGAGCCGAGCTTAGTGTACGACAGATTATGGGCAACTGAATTTTGGACAAGGTGGAATAATGAAACATCGACATGAATAATGAAACAGAGCAGTTGAATAACTGAGGACGGGGTGACAAAAACAAGAATAAGGGTTTCAGTGGTGATGGAGGCAGCCATGCTCAGGTTCAAACAGATGCACAAGGTTTTGCATAATCTGTTTTAGCCTGGCTGAGGAGGGTGGAATCGGTGTCTGGAGCAATGTTTATGGCAGGCACCAAGAATGATGGATGGCTTTGCTCTTCTGATGTTTACCTGAAGAAAGTTGTGACTTATCTATGGCCCGCTGTCAGACATGCAAACAACCTAGTCCTCGCCAGTGCACCTAACCCAGAACCCAGATCACAAGCTATTGAGGTGCTTTTAGGCCCCAGTGATTCCACATTCCATCCTCCAATATTACTTTCAGGCAGACGAGTCCTCTGTTTAACGTCTCATCCGAGAGGCAGCATCTCCGACAGTACTGTTTTAGTGTCAGCTTGGATTATGTGCTCAATTGAGTGGGGCTCAGAGGGTGAGTGGTACTACTGAGCAAAGGTTGACTCTTATAAGACACAATTAGAGCATGAGATGATAATGAGAACGAGTTGGACAGAGTGACCGAGATACCCTAGTAAGAAGTGTGTGATAGCCATGCAGAGAGAGAAAAAAGGTGGAAGACATAAAGCATGCCACAAAGGTTTGAAATGAGAAAGAAGCAGAGATGCAGTTATAGGAAGAGGTAACATTTTTCTGAACAATGCCATGGAATAATACATTGTATGTTACATTGTATATCATTATAAAATGGATTGTTTCCAACATTTCCAGGAGAAACTCAATGGGAGATCTACATACTCTCTTTTTCTCTCTGCCTCTCTGTCTCTCAATCTCTAAAGACTTGATGGGATAGACAGCCACATCCCCAAGTTTGCACACAGATAGGCAGCATCGTAAACAGTGTAGATGGAAGTATAAAATTACAAAGAGATATTAATAGATTAAGTGAACGGGAAAAACCGTAGCAAATGGATTTCAGGGTAGGCAATTGTGAGGGCGTCAACTTTGGACATAAAAAGGATAAAACAGAGTACTTTCTAAAAGCGAGAAACTGTGAGGCTCCATGTCCATGTAATCATTAAAATGTCATGAACAAGTACAGAATATAATCAAAAAGGCTAATGGAATGCTGGTTTTTATATCTGGAGGACTAGAATACAAGGAGCTAGAAGTTATGCTACAGCTATACAAAGCCCGAGTTAGACCACACCTGGAGTACTGTGAGCAGTTCTGGGCACCGCACCTTAGGAAGGATATTTTGGCCTTGGAGGGAATGCAGTGTAGATTTACCAGAATGATACCTGGACTTCAAGGGTTAAGTTACAAGGAGAGATTACACTAACTAGGGTTGTATTTCCTGGAACGTAGAAGGTTAAGGGGTGATTTGATTGCATTTTTCAAGATATTAATGGGAACTGATAAGGTAGATTGAGAGAAACTCTTTTCGCAAGTTGGGGAATCTAGGACTAGACTAAAAGTTAGAGCCAGGTCTTTCAGGAGTGAAGTTAGGAAACACTTCTACATGCAAAAGTGGTAGAAGTTTGGAACTGTCTTCTGCAAACAGCAATTGATGCTTGGTCAATTGTTAATTTTAAATGAGATAGACAGATTTTTGTTAACTACAGGAATTAAGGGATACGGGGCAAAGGCGGGTATATGGAGTTAGGTCACAGATCAGACATGATCTCATTGAATGGCGGAACAGGCTCAAGGGGCTAAATGGCCTACACCTGTTCCTATGTTCCTATATAATGAGTCTTGTGCATCTATATTGAATTTCACAGAGGCACAATCGTTGGCATCCAAAATTAAATTCTGACAGTTTTTTCTGACCCAGAATCAGTCATTTACAAATGGGTATATTTAACCTATCAGTTCTGACGAAAGGTCATTGACCTCTCCATAGATGTTAACTGACCTGCTGAGTATTTCCAGCATTTTCTGTTTTTATTTCAGATTTCCAGCATCCACAATATTTTGCTTTTATATATACTTAACCTCTTAGTGTGCTCAAGCATTCACAAACAGCTATATTTACCTGGACCTGCCTATTTAGACTACTTTCCCCACAGGGAGTACTTGAGAAGTACCCTCCGTAGGTCAGGCCAGATTAGACACAGTTCCATCTTTGTAGCTAAACATCACAATCCTGCTCTAAGCCACAGACTACCCGTTGGCAACCTAAGGAGATTTGCTAAAAGAAGCGCAGGCTAATTTCAGGCCTGATTAAGGTCACCTGGTTGTTTTGTTGAGAAGCTCTGATAAATTTAGGGTGTAATGTCATTGCACCAAATTGTCAGTGCAGTGCTCAAGTAACTTCCCAATGGCCTTTGTAATGCACATCTTTCCACTGACCTCAGTTGGCTGCATTGTTATCACATCATGCTAAACCAGAATAATTAAAGATGAGAGGCCAACAATAATATTTTAATCCTCAATTAAATTGGCTTCTGTAGCAGTTATCTCTTTGGATGCTGTACTAATGCTTCAGGGCAAAGTTAAACATAGGTCCATCAGTTACATCTTGTACAGTACTTGTTATAACTTACATTAAGGGCAATTGTAATGCACAAGGAAAGTTGCAACACAGCAGTCTGAACTTGGGCATGATGAGTTAACTTGCTGAATATGATAAAGCAGTTAACTGACCGCATTAACTAATTTGTAGGGCGTCTACATGTTTTGGTTTGAGGTTGAGATCACTATAGTGCTAAATTTCAATAATCTGACAATCTTGATTTACTCGTGACAGTTTGAGCAAAACCTCGAACCAATAAAATTCCTTTGGTGGTCATTGCAAATGCTTCTAAATTCTTTCTGCCACCTTGGTCATCAGGCAGATTTTTTTTAAAAACACGTGATTAGAAAGCCATGGAGCTGAATGTTTGTGCCGACTTGATTAAAAATGATTCATGGATAATTGTCTTTTGCAGTAGAGCTCAGAAGGTTAAGGGGTGAACTGATAGAGGGCTTTAAGATTGTGAAGGGCTATGATGAAGTAAATAGTGATGGATTATTTCCACTGGTAGATAGGGCACAATTTTAAGATAATAAGAATTGAAGAGAATATTAGAAAGGTTTCTTACACCAAATGCGGTTAGCATGTGGAATTCTCTGTGACAAACCATTAAAAAGGAATTGATAGTTCCTTGAAAAAGAGTATTAAAGATTATAGGGAATGTACAGGACCATGGGTCTGGACTCAGTGGCTCATATGGAGAAAAACCATCAGCGTTAACTTGACCTGTTTCTATGCTCTAACATATGATTCTGTGTCAGGTATTTAGAAACGATATCACTAGCGAGAGATAAACGATGGCCTGAAGTCTGCAGCAGTTGGAAGATTTACTATTCCATGGCCTCAGAAAATTTTGTTTCTATTAAGGAAGCTAAGTGAAGTGTCAAATCCAATGGTGCAGGTTGAAGAGTGTGGATGCAATGGTGAGAGATCCTGAATAATGAGTATATTTGACATAATCTGCACCTGCTCCTCCTGGCCCACAAGGATTTCTGACAAAAGTCATTTTTATAAACTTACCATAGCCTCTTCTGGCTGGTTGCACCTGCCACCATGGTTTGGTTGTTAGATTGCATGCAGTGTGAGACACACTATCTGGATAAAAACATAAGAAATAAGAGCAGGAGTAGACCATTTTGCCCCCTCGAGCCTGCTCTGCCATTCAGTGAGATCATGGCTGATCTTTGACCTGAACTCCACATGCCTGCACAGTCCCCATAATGCGTTACACTTTAGCCCGTGAGAAACTGAAGCAGTGTGCGATTAACTCCTAGAAGGTGATTTCACACAGTTTGCCGAAGTGACAATTGGGTGACATCACACCAGAATTACAATGATGTGCAGCTGAAACTGCTTCACTTCAATGCAAGCGGCACAGTATAACTGGCCTATTAGACACCATCTTGGTAACCAAACAAAATAAGCATAATGTCAGGTGTTGCAATAGCTACTGATTGCATTTGTGAGAGATCTGAACCCAAGTTTCAAGTTCAGTAATCTTAAAGTCAGAGTTCCACATTTGAAATTGGGATTTAGATTTGACTTGATCACATTGGAGACCCCATAAAATGCTTTGAAATGCATGACTGTGAACATGTCGCAGCACTGATGATGTCATTGGGCTACGGTGTTTGAATTTAAAGTAGCTGCCTGCCTGCCCGTAGCAGGGCTCAAGTCGGCGAAGATAAAATGGTGCCGGGTGGTTAATGCAATGGCCTCAGCTGGTGTGGAAACGGCCTAATCTTAACCCCTCCCAAGCACCATTCTCGCTGGGCGAGAGGGGTTAAAATCAACGCCATAGACTCTCGGATACTGTATTCCTGAGATTGAACAAAACTAAACTAAACATGATTACACTCAGTAGGGGTTCTGTGAACTACTCCAAATGTAAGCATGTAAACATCGTTTTCACTCTGCTACTTGCGATTTCTGTGTATGTTGGCACCTTAGAAATGTAATAGTCGATTGTTGATTACCATGTCAACCGTCCACAGCGCCATGCAACAGAGCAGTCAAACACTTGGAAACATGATTGTGGAGACACTGAGGGATATGATATCTCAGTGTTGGTTTTCGCTGTGTGGAGGAGGGGAATAGTATTGTAATGCCTGTATTGAAATTAAATTAATGCATTGAGTAGATTGAACATCCACGAGTGCTGGAAATCTGAACGAAAAAGAGAAAATGCTGTAAAAGCAGCGTTGGTCAGAAGGTGAAGGAAAACAAATATTTTAATGTTTGCTGATGCTGTGCATTTCTTCCAAGCATATTTGTGAGAAGGAAGTATAAATTTTAATGCCAGTAAAGCCAGTGTTTCAGTTGGTTTGCATGACTGAGAGGAACGGGAGAGAAAAGGTTAATTTCATCTGAAATCTCACACCATAAGATCATCCTTTAACTTATTGTCGTTGTGCATGCAGCAATATTCCCACTAACTGAGTAATAAATTCCCTGGTAATTTTCATAAAATGTATGTGTAATTATCCCAGGAATTTAAATACTGAATACTGCAAATTGGAATTGAACAAATATTTAAATCACAAGGCTTTTCCTTTGATCCTCTTCACCGCTGAATTTTCTTCTCACTAACTTCCTGTTTCATATTGGGTCTCAATCCCCCTTCAGCCTGACCTTCATTGGCTCCACATCCTCCCAATACATCATATTCAAAATCCTCATCCTCATTTACAAAACCTGACCTTCAGCTACTTCGGCCATACTCTCTGAAATTCCCTCTCTAAACCCCTTTGCCTTGCTATCTCTGTCAGCTACTTGTAGTTTCTGTGTATGTTTGCACAGTAGTGTGTCATCACCATAGAAATGTAATACAAGTTGAACTTCTCTTATCCGGCACCCTCGGGACCTGGTCTGTGCCGGATAAGGGATTTTGCTGGACGAGGGGAGGTCACGTTAAATTGGATGGTACAGGTACTGAGCAAGGGTATATTGGGGCTGGGAGTGCGACACACAGATCGGGTTGCTGGGGGGCGGGGGGAAACGCGGGCGCGGGGGTGGATCGCGGGGTCATGCCAGCGATTGCTGGAGTCGACAGCGAGGAAGGACTTCAATTTGTTCATATTGGAGTTCTGCGCATGTGCTACCCGATGGCCGGGAATGGTGCCGGACGAGGGGTGGTGCCGGATAAGGGAGTCCCGGATAAGGGTGGTTCAACCTGTACTCGATTGTTGATTACCATATCAACTGTCCACAGATCAATCAACAGAGCAGTCAAACATAGAAACATAGAAAATAGGTGCAGGAGTAGGCCATTCGAGCCTGCACTTCCATTTCAATAAGATCATGGCTGATGATTCCATCAGTACCCCTTTTCCTGCTTTCTCGCCATACCCCTTGTTCTCTTTAGCTGTAAGGGCCATATCTAACTCCCTCTTGAATATATCTAATGAACTGGCATCAAAAACTCTCTGCGGTCGGGAATTCCACAGGTTAACAACTCTGAGTGAAGAAGTTTCTCCTCATCTCAGTCCGAAATGGCCTACCCCTTATCCGAACACTATGTCCCCTGGTTCTGGACTTCCCCAACATCGGGAACATTCTTCCCGCATTTAACCTGTCCAGTCCCATCAGAATCTTATTTGTTTCTATGAGATCCCCTCTCATCCTTCTAAACTCCAGTGAACAAAGGCCCAGTTGATCCAGTCTCTCCTCATATGTCAGTCCAGCCATCCCTGGAATCAGTCTGGTGAACCTTCGCTGCACTCCCTCAATAGCAAGAACATCCTTCCTCAGATTAGGAGACCAAAACTGATCACAATATTCCAGGTGAGGCCTCACCTAGGCCCTGTACAACTGCAGTAAGACCTCCCTGCTCCTATACTCAAATCCCCAAGCTATGAAGGACAGCATACCATTTGCCGCCTTCACCGCCTGCTGTACCTGCATGCCACCTTTCAATGACTGATGAAACATGACACCCAGGTCTCGTTGCACCTCCCCTTTTCCTAATCTACCGCTATTCAGATAATATTCTGCCTTCGTGTTTTTGCCCCCAAAATGGATAACCGCATTATACTGCATCTGCCATGCATTTGCCCACTCACCTAACATGTCCAAGTCACCCAGCAGCCTCTTAGCGTCCTCCTCACAGCTCACACCACCACCCAGTTTAGTGTCATCTGCAAACTTGGAGATATTACACTCAATTCCTTCATCTAAATCATTAATGTATATTGTAAAGAGCTGGGGTCCCAGCACTGAGCCCTGCGGCACTCCACTAGTCACTGCCTGTCATTCTGAAAAGGACCTGTTTATTCCGACTCTCTGCTTCCTGTCTGCCAACCAGTTCTCTATCCACGTCAGTACATTACTCACAATACCATGTGCTTTGATTTTGCACACCAATCTATTGTGTGGGACCTTGTCAAAAGCCTTTTGAAAATCCAAATACAGCACATCCACTGGTTCTCCCTTGTCCACTCTGCTAGTTACATCTTCAAAAAATTCCAGAAGTTTCATCAAGCATGATTTCCCTTTCATAAATCCATGCTGACTTGGACCGATCCTGTCACTGCTTTCCAAATGCACTGCTATTTCATCCTTAATGATTGATTCCAACATTTTCCCCACTATTGATGTCAGGCTAACCGGTTTATAATTATCCATTTTCTCTCTCCCTCCTTTTTTAAAAACTGGTGTTACATTAGCTACCCTCCAGTCCATAGGAATTGATCGAGTCGATAGACTGTTGGAAAATGATCACCAATGCATCCACTATTTCGAGGGCCACTTCCTCAAGTACTCTGGGATGCAGACTATCAAGCCCCAGGGATTTATCAGTCTTCAATCCCATCAATTTCCCTAACACAATTTCCCACCTAATAAGGATATCCTTTAGTTCCTCCTTCTCACTAGACCTACTGTCCCCTAGTACATCCAGAAGGTTATTTGTGTCTTCCTCCGTGAAGACAGAACTGAAGTATTTGTTCAAATCGTCTGCCATTTCTTCCCCATTATAAATTCACCTGAATCTGACTGCAAGGGACCTACGTTTGTCTTCACAAATCTTTTTCTCTTCACATATTTTTGAAGCTTTTGCAGTCAGTTTTTATGTTTCTGGCAAGCTTCCTCTCGTACTCTATTTTCCCCCACTTAATTAAATCCTTAGTCCTCCTCTGTTGAATTCTAAATTTCTCCCAGTCCTCAGGTTTGTTGCTTTTTCTAGCCAATTTATATGCCTCTTCCTTGGTTTTAACACTATCCTTAATTTCCCTTGTTAGTTGAGCCACCTTCCCCATTTTATTTTTACTCCAGACAGAGATGTACAATTGCTGAAGTTCATCCATGTGATCTTTAAATGTTTGCCATTGCTTATCCACCGTCAACCCTTTGAGTATCATTTGCCAGTCTATTCTAGCCAATTCACGCCTCATACGTCGAAGTTACCTTTCGTTAAGTTCAGGACCTTAGTCTCTGAATTAACTGTGTCTCTCTCCATCTTAATAAAGAACTCTACCATATTATGGTCACTCTTCCCCAAGGGGCCTCTCACAACAAGATTTCTAATTAGTCCCTTCTCATTACACATCACCCAGTCTAGGATGGCCAGCTCTCTAGTTAGTTCCTCGACATATTGATCCAGAAAACCATCGCTAATACACTCCAGGAAATCCTCCTCCACTGCATTGCTACCAGTTTGGATAGCCCAATCAATATGTAGATTAAAGTCACTCATGATAACTGCTGTACCTTTATTGTACACATCCCTTATTTCTTGTTTGATGCTGTCCCCAACCTCACTACTACTGTTTGGTGGTCTGTACACAACTCCCACTAGCGTTTTCTGCCCTTTGGAATTCTGCAGCTCCACCCATATCGATTCCACATCATCCAGGCTAATGTCCCTCTTTACTATTGCATTAATTTCCTCTTTAACCAGCAATGCCACCCCAACTCCTTTTCCTTTCTGTCTATCATTCCTAAATGTTGAATATCCCTGGATGTTGAGTTCCCCGCTTTGGTCACCCTGGAGCCATGTCTCTGTGATGCCAATTACATCATATCTGATAACTGCTAGTTGCGCAGTTAATTCATCCACCTTATTCCTCATACTCCTCGCATTGAGGCACAGAGACTTCAGGCTTGTCTTTTTACCACACTTTGCCCCTTTAGAATTTTGCTGTAATGCGGCCCTTTTTGATTTTTGCCTTGTGTTTCTCTGCCCTCCACTTTTACTGTTCTCCTTTCTATCTTTTGCTTCTGCCTCCATTTTATTTCCCTCTGTCTCCCTGCATAGGTTCCCATCCCCCTGCCATGTTCGTTTACCTCGTCCCCAACAGCACTAGCAAATAGTCCCCCTAGGACATTGGTTCCGGTCCTGCCCAGATGTCCCACCTCCCCCAGAACCGGTTCCAATGTCCCAGGAATTTGAATCCCTCCCTTGTGCACCACTCCTCAAGCCACCTATTCATCTGAGCTATCCTGTGATTCCTACTCTGACTAGCACATGGTACTGGTAGCAATCCTGAGGTTACTACTTTTGAGGTCCTAGCTCCCTAAATTTGTCTCGTAGGACCTCATCCTGTTTTTTACCTATATTGTTGGTACCTATATGCACCACGACAATGGCTGTTCATCCTCCCTTTTCAGAATGTCCTGCACCCGCTCCAAGATATCCTTCACCCTTGCACCAGGGAGGCAACATACCATCCTGGAATCTCGGTTGTGGCCGCAGAAACGCCCATCTATTCTCCTTACAATCGAATCCCCTATCACTATAGCTCGCCCACTCTTTTTCCTGCCCTCCCGTGCAGCAGAGCCACCCACGGTGCCATGAACTTGGCTGCTGCTGCCCTCCCCTGATGAGTCATTCCCCTCAACAGTACCCAAAACGGTGTATCTGTTTTGCAGGGGGATGACGCAGGGGACCCCTGCACTACCTTCCTTGCACTGCTCTTCCTGTTGGTCTTCCATTCCCTATTTGGCTGTGTACCTTTAAACTGCGGTAAGACCAAATGGCTAAACGTGCTATTCACGTCATTCTCAGCATCGTGGATCCACCCGCAGCTCCAGTGCTACAATGCGGTCCATTGGAAACATGATTGTGGAGACACCGAGGGATGATGTCTTAATGTTGGTTTTAGCTGCGTGGAAGAGGGGAATAGTGTATTGTTACACCTGTATTGAAATTGAAATTAGTGTGTCAGTCGTGGCTCAGTGGGTAGTACTCTCGTTACTGAGCCAGAAGGTTGCGGGTTCGAGTTCCACTCCAGAAACTTGAGCACATCAATATAGGCTGACACTCCAATACAGTGCTGAGGGGGTGCTGCACTGTCGGAGGTGCCGTCTTTCGGATGAGACATTAAACCAAGGATGTAAACGATCGAATGACACTATTTCAAAGAAGAGTAGGGGAGTAGTCCTTGGTATCCTGGCCAATATTTATCCTACAATCAACGTAACAAAAGCAGGTTATCTGGTCATAACCCCATTACTGTTTGTGGGAGCTTCCTGTGCGCAATTGTTTGCTGCATTTCCTATATTATAACAGTGACTACATTTCAAAAGTAAATTGACTGTAAAGTGCTTTGGGTCATCCTGAGGTTGTGAAATGCAAATTTTTTTTTTGCCCCATCTTTTTTTTTAAACTTACTCAAACTCTATCTTTTTGACCATCTCTTTCAGTCATTTCGCCAAATTCCCCCACAACTGCTTGTTTCTTTGCCTTTATAAAGCCCCTTGGGATGTTTCCCACATAAATGATGTTGTAGGTCATTGCTCACAGTAAAATAAGAACATAACATAAGAAATAGGAGCAGGAATAGGACATACGGCCCCTTGAGCCTGCTCCGTCACTTAATACGATCATGGCTGATCCGATCATGGACTCAGGTCCACTTCCCTGTCCGCTCCCCATAACCCCTTATTCCCTTATCGTTTAAGAAACTTGTCTATTTCTGTCTTAAATTTATTCAATGTCCCAGCTTCCACAGCTCTCTGAGGTAGCGAATTCCAAAGATCCACAACTCTCAGAAGAAATTTCTCATCTCAGTTTTAAATGTGCGGCCCTTTATTCTAAGATTATGCCCTCTAGTTCTAGTCTCCCCCATCAATGGAAACATCCTCTCTGCATCCACCTTGTCAAGCCCCCTCATAATCTTATACGTTTCGATATGATCATCTCTCATTCTTCTGAATTCCAATGAGTCGAGGCCCAACCTACTCAACCTTTCCTCATAAGTCAACCCCCTCATCTCCGGCATCAACCTAGTGAACCTTCTCTGAACTGCCTCCAAAGCAAGTATATCCTTTCGTAGATATGGAAACCAAAACTGCACGCAGTATTCCAGGTGTGGCCTCACCAAAACCCTGTATAACTGTAGCAAGACTTCCCTGCTTTTCTACTCCATCCCCTTTGCAATAAAGGCCAAGATTCCATTGGCCTTCCTGATCACCTGCTGTACCTGCATACTATTCTTTTCTGTTTCATGCACAAGTACCCCCAGGTCCTGCTGTACTGCAGCACTTTGCAATCTTTCTCCATTTAAATAATAACTTGCTCTTTGATTTTTTTTTTCTGCCAAAGTGCATGACCTCACACTTTCCAACATTATGGGCCCAAGTTTCCACAGGATAAAAAACGGGCGCCCCTCCTAGCTGGGCGCCCGTTTTTCGCGCCTAAAACGGCGCCAGAAAAAGAACGCGCTATTCTCGAGCGCTTTGCAGCTCCTTGTCTGTTTGGCGCGGCGCCCGGGGGGGGCGGAGCCTACACTCGCGCCGATTTTGTAAGTGGGAGGGGGCGGGTACTATTTAAATTAGTTTTTTTCCTACCGGCAACGCTGCGCGTGCGCGTTGAAGCGTTCGCGCATGCTCAGTGTGGAAAAAAAACATTGGCACTCGGCCATTTTTGTCGTTCTTTGTAGCTGTTTAATTTTTGAAAATTTTTTAATAAAATCACATTGCCATCAACACTGAGGCTACCCTTCTCACTGTCTCCTTCCCCTCCCTCCCCTCCGCGGCAACAAACAGCTGTCTCCTTCCCCTCCCTCCCCTCCACAACAACAAACCGCTTTCTCCCACCCCCCCGGCTCAGCGGCACGAACGGCTTTCTCTCCCCCTCCCCCTCCCCCCCCTGCTCAGCGGCACAAATGGCTTTCTCTCTCTCCTCCCCCCCCCCCCCACCCCGCTCAGCGGCACGAACGGCTTTCTCTTTTTCCCCCCCCCCCTCCCGCTCAGCAGCACGAATGACTTTCCCTCCCCCACCCCCTCCCGCTCAGCGGCACGAACGGCTTTCTCCTCCCCCACCCCCCCCCCCTCACGCTCAGCGGCAACGAACGGCTGCAGAATTGTCCCTGGCTGAAGCACTTTCACACAGGTAGGAAGATAGTTTATTTAATCTTTTCTTTGCTTATAAATGTTTATTCAGGTTGGATTTATTTGTATAATATTTGTAGAAGTATAAATAAGCATTTATTGTAGAATTTAATGACTTCCCTTCCCCCCCCCCCCCACCTCGTTCTGGACGCCTAATTTGTAACCTGCGCCTGATTTTTTAATGTGTAGAACAGGTTTTTTCAGTTCTACAAAAATCTTCACTTGCTCCATTCTACTTTAGTTTGGAGTACGTTTTCACTGTGGAAACTTTGAAATCAGGCGTCAGTGGCCGGACACGCCCCCTTTTGAAGAAAAAATTCTGTTCTGTTCTACCTGACTAGAACTGCAGAAAAAAAAATGTGGAGAATTGCGATTTCTAAGATCGTCCGTTCTCCACCAGTTGCTCCTAAAAATCAGGCGCAAATCATGTGGAAACTTGGGCCCCTTATTCCATCTGCCAAATTTTTGCCCACTCACTTAGCCTGTCCATGTCCTTTTGCAGATTTTTTGTGTCCTCGCACATTGCTTTTCCTCCCATCTTTGTATTGTCAGAAACTTGGCTACGTTACACTCGGTCCCTTCTTCCAAATCAGAGCTTTATTCCATTATCTTTGTAGTTGAAATATTATAGCCATCCGCATAGGGTGAAGTTGCTTAGTTATTGGGAGTTGGAAATTTACCGAGAGCCAAATGAAAAGTCTGTTGTTTTTATCTTGATTTGACAGAGTTCCTGTGACTGTTGGGAAACGCACATTTAGTAACTGTCAGAAATCTTACACAATTGACCTTTGGTATTAAATGTTTTGTTTTCAGTTATGAATTCACCCCGTTCTACTTGGAAAAATGGATCATTACCGAGTGCTCTTGATATCTCTTGGGACGGCATTCTGGTCTTTGAAAGAGGACTGTGATTTATTCAGTCAATGATGGATTAATTTGTCATTGTTTAAATTCAAATATCTTGAGCGATATTTTGAGATCAAGAACGTAGCCGTTTAAGAGTTCACGGGTGTCAGCCAGCTGTGTAATTGTGCAAGTATAACACTGGGCCATGAGACCTTTGCAACATCACTTCGGGCTGTATTTTCAGGTCGATAACAAGAGGGCACAGCAGTGAGATAAATGCAAAATTAATCTATTTTGGTAGCATAGGTTGAGGAATACATGTTGGCTGGGACACACACAATGTCCCTGCTCTTTGAATAGTTCCATCGGATTACTTATACCCACCTGAGCAAGCAGACGGGGTCTTGGTTTCTCGACATCCAAAAGATCCACCAAAGCAGCACTCCCTCAGTCAGCCAAGATCATGCGCTGAAGTCCCTGGAGTGGGTCTTGCTGCCACAACCTTCACAATTGGATGCAATCCTTTAAATGATGCATGTGGCTTAATATGTTATCTAATAATGAACAAGAAATAGGTAAAACCAAAGCGAAATATTGCAGATGCAGGAAATCTGAAATAAAAACTATATGGAAATAGAAGAATAGCTGCCATGGAGTGCAAAAATACCAGCTAGATTTTGTAGTTTCCAATGAAGGAAAACTAAGTCCATATCACTTGTTAAGCTAACTTGAGTGAATCAGCAGTAACCTGGTATTTCTCAAATCTATCAAACAGTGTCCAATGCATGGTGTTTAGCTTAACCAGGTGAGATTGTTGTACTGCTTTGTTTTTTTTGTAATATATATTTTATTTGACCCTTTGTAACTCCTGTGGTTAAGGAGACAAAATCTGTTCCCCTTGGAGCAAAGAATACCAAGAGGAGATTTGATAGAGGTGTTTAAAATCATGAAGGGTTTAGATAGAGTAAATAAAAAGAAACTGTTTCCAATGACTGAAGGGTCGATAACAAGAGGGCACAGATTTAAGTTGATTGGCAAAAGAACCAGAGGCAACATGAGGAAAAACGTTTTTAATGGAACGAGTGGGTAGAATTTGAATGTACTGCTTGATAGGGTAGTGGATACAAATTCAATAGTAGCCTTCAAAAGGGAATTGGATACATATTTGAAGAAAAAAATTGCAGGGATCTGGCGAAAGAGTGGGGGGAGTGGGACTAACTGGGTTGCTCTTCGAAAGAGCCAGCGTGGACGCAATGGGCCGAATGGTTTCCTTCTGTGCTGTATGATTCTATGATTTTTTTTTTCCATATTAGGAATAGTCATTTAATCATAATTCGTAACAGTCAGAAATGTCAAATATTTGAGTATCAATTAATAATTACTAAAATAACGCAAAGGATTGTAATTTAAGTGGAATCCACACCTGAGGCACTATTAACAGAAGCTAGTGTAATTAACACGACTAACTTCACTTGCTTTTTTAAAAAATTGAATTTTGTGCCAGGGGATGCTGTTGAAAAGTCTAAAATTATGAAACTTGCAATCAAATCTAGAAGAAATAGAGAATAGTTTTTTGTTCTTGTGAGCTAACAAAAATCTTGTTGCTCTTGTATCTCACAGTAAGATTATTATATTAAAATGATAACCACTCGTATTTACTTTAAAGTAAACTAACACCTGACCAGATTTGTTCTTTTTGCGAAGGTCCTTCAAGGCTTATTCCTTCCCAGCTGAGGCAGAAATTCAGGTCACTGCAAAGTTAGATTGTGTATTTTATAAGTGTCTTCATTCTTCAAATCATATGCAGCCCCCAGACACTGTATGATTAAATATAATTGTTTCTCGGAAAACCAGAAGCTATACACATAAATGCAGAAGAGCCTCAAACCCAGCAATCGGCTCTGATCGGTCAGATGTGTGGTCATGTGGACATACTGCTTAACTACAGCCTACTGGAACAAAGTGAACACTATATAAAATTTGAATAAAATTTTAAGAGTTACATGCAGTATTGGGCTCCATGTTATAGGACAGATATTAAGGCTTCAGAGATGGTACAATGCAAATTCATTAGGATGATGCCTGTGTAAGGAAATAAATATACAAAGAAAGACTTGGAGAATTGGGACTGAATTTGGTAGCACAATGCAGATTATGGGCTGACATAAATGTTTATAATTATGAAAGGATGGGATAAGATAGATAGAAGTAGACTGTTTCCAGTATATGAGGAGGTCACAGATACTAGATTAAATGTAAGAAATTTAGAACAGAGAGGAAGAGAAACTTCTTTACACGGAAAATTTTCAGGCTGTAGAATTTGCTTCCAGGGTTAGTGGTTGAGGCAGAAGTTATGTCAATAAGGAACTTGGAGTCCGCTTACAGGAGTAGCTTAATCCAAGAGAAAATCCAGCATAAAACCCGAAAGATGACGGCTGCATCCAGTGCCAAAAGAATCTTCAACACAGCAGCAAGAAGAAGTGATGGGCCCCTCGGAGGGTGAGGGGAGATATAATACCCGACCCCCCAACATCTTGATACCCAGGCGTGTGCTCTTTACTGCCCACTATGCCATTACCTGCAAGAGACCATCAGCGGCAGTTAGGGGCCATAAAAAGAGCAGCGAGCGGCGGCCATGAACTGCGTGGCGGCATCCCACTGCAAGGTACAGCGTGAGCCGGTCCGGGAGGGCGACGCTGTGAGGAGGGCGACTGGATTGGACGTCACCATAACGCAGGTCGGTAATTGGAGGATTACAGCAGGAGTGACAAGATTGGGGCGAAGGTGCAGCGAGAGATTGCAGAGCGATGTGATTGGGGCCCAGGAGAGGTGCGGGTTCAGGGCCCAGAAGAGGCGTGGGCCATTGGGCAGCATGGACTACCCCACATTGCGATATGTGTATGTGCCAGGTCCATGTAATAGAGCTGGTCTCCAGTCGTCTTGGTTAATTCTTGCCACTGGACCAAGACCTAGCTCTGTCGAGCCCGTGTGGTGGCTGGAGTGCAACAGCCACCACACGTTTTTTAAAAAAAAAAAAAAAAAAATCCATGCACAGGCATCTTCCATCCTTCAATATGCAGTTCGGGACCTGGAATATTAGGTCTTTCATTGAAACACCTGTGAACTCCCTTTTTGGCGTGGAAGCAAGTCATCCTCGATTCGAGGAACCACCTAAGATGGTCAGTAATCATCATCATCGTCATAGGCAGTCCCTCAGAAACGAGGAAGACTTTCTTCCACTCTTAGCTTGAGTTCTTAGGTGGCTGTACAGTCCAATACGAGAACCACTGTCTCTGTCGCAGGTGGGACAGACAGTGGTTGAAGGGAAGGGTGGGCGGGGAGCCTGGTTTGCCGCACGCTCCTTCCGCTGCCTGCGCTTGATTTCTGCATACTCTCGCCGACGATGCTCGAGGAGCTCAGCGCCCTCCCGGTTGCACTTCCTCCACTGAGGGCAGTCTTTGGCCAGGGACTCCCAGGTGTCAGTGGGGATGTCGCACTTTATCAGGGAGGCTTTGAGGGTGTCCTTGTAACGTTTCCGCTGCCCACCTTTGGCTCGTTTGCCGTGGGCAAGTTCCGAGTAGAGCGTTGCTTTGGGAGTCTCGTGTCTGGCATGCGAACTGTGTGGCCTGCCCAGCGGAGCTGATCAAGTGTGGTCAGTGCTTCAATGCTGAGGATATTGGCCTGGTCGAGGACGCTAATGTTGGTGCGTCTGTCCTCCCAGGGGCTTTGTAGGATCTTGCAGGGACATCATTGGTGGTATTTCTCCAGCTACTTGAGGTGTCTACTGATATGTCCTTCCTATATCGTACAAATGCACACGGGGCCCTTACTTGAGAGAAGGTCACTCTGTGACCAGTAACCTTTATTTGCCAGCACTGAAGTGAAGAAGGTGGGTGGAGCTTCCCCTTTTACATCTGAAAGTCCAGGTTAGGAGTGTCTCCCACAAGTTCACCACTGAGTGGTCAGTGTTCTCACGGTGTACAACTTAGGTCAATTTATACATGGGTTACAATGACAGTGGAATACATGACATCACCTCCCTCCCCCCCCCCCCTCCCCCCAAAGTCTTATTGGGATCACAGGTTAAGACTCTCTGGTGGTTTACGCTCCCTTGTAGAGTGCCTGAGTTGGGGCTCTGGCTGTTGGGCGCTGGCCTGAGTATCTGCTGTTTGCGGTGCCTCAGGCCTGTCCGGACTGCCCACAGTGACTGGGCTCTCCTCTACTTGGTTCCGGTGTTCGGTCACCTGTGGTGGAGTGAACTCTACATCGTGTTCTTCCTCTGTTTCTTCTATAAGGTTGCTGAACCTCCTTTTTGTTTGATTCACGTGTTTGCGGCAGATTTGTCCATTGGTAAGTTTAACTACCAGAATCCTATTCCCCTCTTTAGCAATCACAGTGCCTGCAAGCCATTTGGACCCTGCAGCGTAGTTGAAGACAAAGACAGGGTCATTGACATCAATACATCGCGCCCTCACATTCCTGTCATGGTAGTCACATTGTGACCGGCACCTGCTCTCAACAATTTCTTTCATGGTGGGGTGTATAAGGGATAACCTGGTTTTGAGCATCCTTTTCATTAGCAGCTCTGCGGGTGGAACCCCTGTGAGCGAATGTGGTCGGGATCTATTGGCCAACAGGAGGCGTGATAAGCGGCTTTGTAGGGAACCCCCTTGGATTCTAAGCATTCCCTGTTTGATTATCTGCACTGCTCGTTCCGCCTGGCCGTATGAGGCAGGCTTGAATGGTGCTGTTCTGACATGGTTGATACCATTTCCTGCCATGAAGTCCTGGAATTCAATGCTTGTAAAGCACGGGCCATTGTCGCTGACCAAGACGTCTGGTAGACCATGGGCGGCGAACATTGCCCATAGACTTTCTACCGTGGCAGAGGATGTGCTTGAATTGAGAATGTCACACTCGATCCATTTGGAGTAGGCATCTACTACAACCAAAAATCATTTTTCCCATGAAAGGACCTGCGTAGTCCACATGGATGCGTGACCATGGCTTGGCGGGCCAAGACCAGGGGCTAAGGGGGGCTTCCCTGGGCGCATTGCCCAGCTGAGCACACGTGTTGCACCTGCGAACACAAAGTTCAGGGTCTGCATCTATCCCTAGCCACCAAACGTGTGACCTGGCAATTGCCTTCATCATGACAATGCCCGCGTGCTCATTGTGGAGTTCTTGGATGAAGACACCTCTGCCCATCTGGGGCATGACTACTCGGTTTCCCTGCAGTGGGCAATCGGTCTGAATTGAGAGTTCATCCTTGCGCCTGTGAAATTGTTTAAATTCCTCAGGGCATGCCCCGTACATGGCTGCCCAGTCCCCATTCAGGACACATTTCTTGACTAAAGACAGTAGCGGATCTCTGTTTGTCCAGACTTTGATCTGACGGGCTGTCACGGTAGAGCCTTCGCTTTTGAAAGCTTCAACAGCCATGACCATCTCAGCAGCATTCTTGGTTGCCCCCTTGGTGGTGGCTAGTGGGAGCCTGCTGAGTGCATCAGCGCAGTTTTCGGTGCCCGGTCTGTGCCGAATTGTATAGTCATAGGCGGCTAATGTGAATGCCCACCTCTGCATGTGGGCCGAAGCATTTGCATTTCTGGCCTTGTTGTCGGCCAAAAGGGACGATAGGTGTTTGTGATCTGTCTCCAGCTCAAATTTCCTGCCAAACAGGTACTGGTGTATTTTTTTTTACTGCATATACACATGCAAGCGCTTCCTTTTCTACCATCCCGTAGCCCCTTTCTGCCTGGGACAGACTTCTGGAGGCATTAGCTACTGGCTGTAACTGACCCTTGGCATTAATATGCTGCAACACACACCTGACCCCATTGATGCTCCAACAATCTATCAAAAGCCCTTTCCTGGCTGTCCCCCCAGACTCGTTCGCGGCCTTTGTGTAGGAGCACATGTAGCGGCTCTAACGGCGTGCTCAATTTGGGAAGAAAGTTACCAAAATAATTCAGGAGCCCCAGGAACGAACGCAGCTCCGTCGTGTTACGGGGTCTGGGTGCTCTTTGGATCGCTTCTGTTTTGGACGCAGTAGGTCTGATCCCATCTGCTGCTACCCTAATCTCCAGGAATTCTACCTCTGGAGCTAGGAAGACGTATTTTTCAGTCGCAGGCCAACCCGGTCCAGTCTGCGTAGCACCACCTCCAGGTTGTGGAGGTGTTCTTCAGTGTCGCAACCCGTGATGGGGATGTCGTCTTGAAAAACCACCGTCCTTGGAATCGACTTGAGGAGGCTTTCCACGTTTCGTTGAAAGATCACGGCGGCCGAGCGAATCCCGAACAGACATCTGTTGTACTCAAACAACCCCTTGTGTGTTGTGATGGTGGTCAGATTCTTCGACTCACTCGCCAGCTCCTGGGTCATGTAAGCTGAGGTCAGGTCCAATTTTGAAAAATGTTTGCCACCGGATAGCGTTGCAAAGAGGTCCTCCGCTCTCGGTAGCGGGTACTGGTCTTGGAGTGACACCCGATTGATGGTGGCCTTGTAATCACCACATATCCTGACCGACCCATCCGCCTTGAGCACCGGCACGATGGGGCTTGCCCAGTCACTGAATTCGACTGGCGAGATGATGCCTTCCCTTGGCAGGCAGTCCAATTTGCCTTCTATCTTTTCCCGCATCACGTACGGCACCTCTCTGGCATTGTCGTGTACTGGCTTGGCGTCTGGGTTTATGTGAATCACTACCTTGGTCCCCATGAAAGTGCCAATGCCGGGTTGAACAAATTTGTCCAGGACCTGTGAGCACGATATTCGCTCCACAGAAGAAATTGCATTGACATCACCCCATTTCCAGTTCATGACAGCAAGCCAACTCCTCCCCAGTAGTGCGGGACCGTTCCCCGGGACAATCCAGAGTGGCAATCTGTTCTCCGAATCTTTGTGGGTCACGACTACCGTGGCGCTGCCTAGCATCGGAATGATCTCCTTTGTATATGTCCGTAGCTGTGCGTCAATCGGCACTAATTTTGGCCTCCTGGCCTTGGACACTCACAACTTGTCGAACTATTTGATACTCATCAGGGACTGGCTCGCCCCCGTGTCTAGCGCCATTGATACTGGGATGCCATTGAGGAGCACTTTCATCATTATCGGTGGCGTCCTGGTGTATGAACTGTATATGTGCTCCACATGAACTCGCTGAACTTCAGCTTCCAGTGATTTCCCCCAGTGTCCCTTTGGCCTCGTAGGGCTTACATTGGGCCCTGCCTCCTTGTACATCAACCTGGCTGCAGGCTTCCTGCGCATACGCACCAAGTGACCGCTGACGTTGCAGTTTCTGCAGGTATATTGCTGATACCTGCAAGCTCTGGCTGTGTGTTTGCCTCCACACCTCCAACATGAGCCGTTGTTGGAAACAAAAGATCCATTACCAGTCGATCGTCTCTGTAACTGTCCTTAAGCGCACCATTGACAGGTATTGATGGCCCCATTACTGGCCGCATTGTCCCTTGCGATGGCGTGAATCGCCGTTCAGCTAGCCATTGTCTCTGTTGAATTCCCCCTTTGGGTTCGACTACATGCTCGGGCATGTCCGATTGCCCCTGTCTGCCTGGAGAACTGTGTGCAGTGTTAACAATATTGACTCCCTGTCCATTTGCTGCATTTAAACTAAGATTTTTGTCAAACATCATTCTGGTTTCTTCCTCCCCTGAGATAAATGTCTGGGCCATTAAAGCCGCCGTTTCCAGGGTCAAGTCTTTGGTCTCAATCAGTTTCCTGAAAACCCCAGCGTGCCCGATGCCGTCAATAAAAAAAATCTCGCAGCATCTCCGCTTTGCATGCATCTGGGAACTTGCATAGGCTCACCAGTCGCCAGAGGTCTGCCACGAAGTCTGGAACGCTTTGCCCTTCTCGCCGCCGGTGCATGTAAAACCGGTGTCTCGCCATGCACATGCTGCTCGCCGGTTTAAAGTATTCCCTGATCAACTTACTGAGCTCTTCGAAAGTTTTGTCCGCCGGCTTCTCTGGCGTTAGAAGGTCCTTCATCAGGGATCAGGGAGTATGTCCTGGATCCACAAACCGTCAGGAGATGAGCCCTGCGTTTGTCGGCCGAATCCTGTCCCAGCCATTCCTTAGTGATGAAACTTTGCTGTAGTCTCTCAATAAAATCGTCCCAATCATCACCAACACAGTACCTCTCGCCTGTGCTGCTCGTGGCCATGCTCGCGTGGTTTAAATCCCAGTTTCTCGTCGACAATAATATGTCCTGACTATACAGTACAAATGCACACAAGGCCCATACTTGAGAGAAGGTCACTCTGACCAGTAACCTTTATTTGCCAGCACTAAAATGAAGAAGGTCGGTGGAGCTTCCCCTTTTATACCTGAAAGTCCAGGTTAGGAGTGTCTCCCACAAGTTCACCACCTAGTGGTCAGTGTTCTCACGGTGTACAACTTAGGTCAGTTTATACATGGGTTACAATGACAGTGGAATACATGACACCTACTGTCCATGGTCCACGTCTCTGAGCCACACAGGAGGGCAGTATTACTACGGCCCTGTAGACCATGAGCTTGGTGACAGTTTTGAGGACCTGGTCTTCAAACACTGTTTTCCTCAGGCGGCCGAAGGCTGCACTGGCGCACTGGAGGCAGTTTTGGAGGCTCTCGAGATGAGTGAAGTGGTCCACGTTGTCCAGGGTTGTGCCGTGGATCTTGATGTCTGGGAGGCAGTACTTTGCGGCAAGGACAGGCTGGTGGAGGACCTTTTGTTTTACTGATGTTTAGCTCATGCTTTCGTACGCTTCGGTAAATATGTCGACTATGTCCTGGAGTTCAGCCTCTGTGTGCACAGACGCAGGTGTTGTCCGCTTACTATAGCTCGACGACGGAGGTTGGAATGGTCTTGGACCTGGCCTGGAGACAGCAAAGTTTGAACAGCTTCCCACTGGTTCTGTAGTTTAATTCCACTCTAGCGGGGAGCTTGTCAACTGTGAGGTGGAGCATGGCGGCGAGGAAGATTGAGAAGAGGCGATTAGATTGGATAGGTGGATGAAGGAAATGGCATGAAGAAATATGTAACTTCTATGGGCCCAAGTTTCCACAAGAAAAAAAACGGGCGCCCCTCCGAGCTGGGCGCCTGTTTCTCGCGCCTAAAACGGCGCCTAAAAAAATCCTCGGTATTCTCCACCGACTTGCACGAGCTGTGGGGGGGGGGGGGCGGAGCCAGGTCCCGGCGCTGAAAACAGTGCCGGGACCTCTGCACATGCGCGCTACAGTCGGCACGCATGTGCAGTAGCTCCAGGCGCCGAACTGTGTGGGAGGGGCCCGAAGCACGCAGCCCCTAGCCCTGGCCGAATGGCCTCACTGGGGCTGCGTGAATGAGGCTCCTCCCACGCCCAGCTCCTGCTCCCCGCCCGACCCGACCCGACACCCGCTTCCCCCCCGCCGACCAGACCCGATACCCGAGACCCGCTCCAGCCCCGCCCCGACCGAGACCCGACACCCGCTTCCCCCCCGCCGACCAGACCCGATACCCGAGATCCGCTCCAGCCCCGCCCCGACCGAGACCCGACACCCGCTTCCCCCCCGCCCCGACCGAGACCCGACACCCGCTCCCCCCCCGCCCCGACCGAGACCCGACACCCCCTCCCAGACCCGACACCCGCTCCCCCCCCCCGCCCCGACCGAGACACGACACCCCCTCCCCAGACCCGACACCCGCTCCCCCCCCCCGACCGAGACCCGACACCCGAGACCCGCTCCCCCGCCCTGACCCGACACCCGCTCTCCTCCTCCCCCCCCCCCGCCCCGACCCGACACCCGCTCTCTTTCCCCCCCCCCCCCCCCCCGCCCCGACCCGACACCCGCTCTCTTTCCTCCCCCCCCCCCCCCGACCCGACACCCGCTCTCCGCCCCGACCCGACACCAGCTCTCCCCCCGAGACCCGCTCCCCCCCGCCCCGACCCGACACCCGCTCTCCCCCCCCGCCCCGCTCCTCCCGATCCCCGACCCCCGACCCCCGCTCCTGTTCCCCGACCCCCCTCTCCTCTTCCCCTCCCCTCCCCCTTCCTCCCTCTCTCCCCTCTCTCCCTCCCTCTCTCGCTCAGCAGCACGAACAGCTGCAGAATTCTCCCTTTCACACAGGTAGGAAGATGGTTTATTTAATCTTTTCTTGGCTTATAAATGTTTATTCAGGTTGGATTTATTTGTATAATATTTGTAGAAGTATAAATAAGGATTTATTGTCGAATTTAATGAGTTCCCTTCCCCCCCACCTCGTTCTGGACGCCTAATTTGTAACCTGCGCCTGATTTTTTAATGTGTAGAACAGGTTTTTTCAGTTCTACAAAAATCTTCACTGGCTCCATTCTACTTTAGTTTGGAGTACATTTTCACTGTGGAAACTTTCAAATCAGGCGTCAGTGGCCGGACACGCCCCCTTTTGAAGAAAAAATTCTGTTCTAAAGTAGAACTGTTCTACCTGACTAGAACTGCAGAAAAAAAAATGTGGAGAATTGCGATTTCTAAGATCGTCCGTTCTCCACCAGTTGCTCCTAAAAATCAGGCGCGAATCATGTGGAAACTTGGGCCCTTTGTGTATGTATTTCTAATTTGTGTCACCACAAGTATCTATTTTAATTGTATTCGTTATGTAAATAATAATGTATCAAGCGCACAAGTACAAACTCGTGTTTCGTCTTATTTTCATTTCATTCAGTGGCAAGGATGCACTGTGCTGGATTAGACAGATTATATGAATTTTTTTGTGTTCGTTAAAATTAGACCCATCTCAGTGGTGAGTATTGCTTGTATGCAAGTACCCTTGGGAACGGGTGGGGGCATGATTTGGGGTCTTATGTGGACTACTGTCTATTTTATCCCCTCCATCGGAAAAATTGTTTGGCATAACTAGGCCGATTTTGAATCAGTGAAATAGTCTGCTCATTTGTAGAGTAGATCAAAGCCGCCTGATGTTGGCAATATTCGTCAACTAATGCTTGATACAGTGGTATGACATTCCTTTTTCCACTATTTGAATGGAGGTGTTGACCCATTTAAAATAATTGAGTTAATGTACATCATACAAATTATCATAGCCATACTGATTGGGGGTGGTAAATAGTATAACAGCAGCTTGCATTTATGTAGTGCTTTCAATAAAGGCAAAACATCCTTCGTAAGGATCCCAAAAATGAATATCTTCCTCCTTCTATCCTCTCCCTTTGTGTATTGTTTCCTGAGAAAGAAGCCAGAAATGTGCTTGTCTCCTGGACTCTGCAAGTAAATTGATGCAATAAGAAAGAGGTAAAGAAGCTGGTGCTTGAGTTAACCCATTCTTCATTTCTCCCACAATTTGGAGGGCGTGAGTGAAGAGGAGGTGGGGGTGTGGGGGCGGGGGGGGGCACGGGGGGGCGGAGGCAGAGGCAGAGGCAGGAGTTGACGTTGGTGCTGGCATTTTTGTTCATTGTGTACCTTGAGTGACGTAGTGGATTGGTCCTCTTGCATACAAAGACAGCATGTTGTTTTTGCCTAAGACTTTTCCTGTGACTTCCTGACTGAGCTGTTTGGGGAGGGGCCATGCGGAGCACATGTTAGAGAAAAACAGAGGTTGAATCATCATGGGCTGCTTATGCTGATTCCGGTGAGCAGCCAAGAATGTTGGCTTACAAAGGCCGAGGAATGCTGTACGGTAGAGAGAGCTTCTATTTTTTTAAATAATGAAGGTAATTCGGACACAAGCTCTGTAGAAATCTTTCGTGTTTGCCAAGATGTACTGCTTCTCCAAAATTGGAGCCTTCATCTACCTGTGTCTGGTAGAGGAATGCAGATTTTAATCTTTGTGGTTAGAGTGGTGTGCCAGGTTAATGGGAGGATTTCATTTTCCTTTCCAGTATTATACGAGGTGTTTTCATGAGACTCTGGAAGTTGGTTTAGTCTGCCTGGATGCATGCTGATAAGAAGTTGGTGGTCAACAGCAGCCGCTGTTCGTTGGTGTCCAACTTTGAATAAATAGTACTTTTAATATGGCTAGAACATTTGACTTATTCTTTAAATTGGCATTCTTGGTTTGTATATATTTTTATCTGGAGCATTTTGTTTGGATTTTATTGAAAACCAATGACCCTTTGAGAACTTTGGCCTTAACGAAAGAAAGACTTGCATTTATATAGTGCCTTTCACGACCACCAGACGTCGCAAAGCACTTTACAGCCAATGAAGTACTTGTAGTCACTGTTGAAATGTGGGAAATACAACAGCCAATTTGCGCACAGCAAGCTCCCATAGACAGTAATGTGATAATGAGCCGATATTTCCCCTTTTTATAGCGCTTCTGGGAGGCACTAACGGGTCGCTAATGATTTATCATCTCGCCCTGAGATGCCCTCTAGATGCCGCAGGCGAATGCGCTGCATCCCTTACTTTTCGCCCCAGGCAGGGCACATACGGCGATGATGTCATTGACGTGCGTGCCGACCCCTTTGTGCCCCACAGGTCGTGAAGCTGTCGTGGCTGGGACGCCCCGGCTGCCTTGAAAGGGAAGGGCCTTGTTTCATGGCCACCATCTTTTTCTGGTCGGCCGACAATGGCAGCCGCTGGTTCGGCTGGGATGCCAACATACAGCTCGGCCGAAACGCTCCCTAGTGGCTCAGTGGGCGCCAGGAAAGTAGCTGCAGTGTTCAAAGAGGCCCTCCCCTTATGAAGTCATCAGTGCGGTGCTGAGCCTCACGCCCGCTAACGCCGCACTACCGCGCCACGGAGGCGAATCATGCCTCCGATACCACCCCGCAACTCATTTTCAGACAAAGACCCTAATTCAGCTACATTTAGCGGCCCGTCTCGGCGCTCAATACTCAATTCAAATTGTGCTTTTGGGGCGTGGGGCAATTTCTCCACCAATCTGTTTATTATGTTGATTGAGGGATAAATATTGGCCAGGACAGTGGAGATAACTCCCGCTATTCTTCAAAGTAATACCATGGGATATTTTCATCCACCTGAGAGGGCAGACGGGATCCCAGTTTAACATCTCATCCAAAAGATAGCACCTCCGACAGTGCAGCGCTCCCTGGAGTGTCAGCCTAGATTTTTTTTTATGTGCTCAACCTCCTGGAGTGGGACTTGAACCCACAACCTTCTGACTCAGGTGAGTGTGCTACCCACTGAGCCACAGCTGACACTGAAGATAGAGACGAACAAAACTTCCCGCAAATTAAATGCTGATTTGCAAAAATCTAATATTATAAGGCTGAACAGATGGCCCCAAATTTCCACAAATTCACATCAAGTTCAATGGCACTGCTGACTTTCCACAAAAAAAATCAAAAGGCACATGCAAAGAATCCAAATGTTGCTCACCTGTGCAGTATCACTGCATGCGTTGTGAGTGCAACTACAAACAGGGGGAAGGAGACAAAAACAGATAGGAAAGCAAAGTGAGTGATCAATGAAGCATGAGCTAAACAGAAAATTGATTAAGAACAGATCAGAAGGAAAAGTACTGAAAGAGTAAAACTGTTAGCTGGATAGTGATAGGTTTGAGTTGTACGTATATAAATTCAGAAAGTATATTCGAAATAAACTTGGTGAGTGAGAGGCACAAATTGTTATGAGGGGATGGGTCTGACATAAAAGCTTGAAGAGACTTGGCTTGGGCTAATGTAGAACTGGGAGCTAAACATTCCTAGTTACAAAGTATTCTGGGAGGAAAGAATAGGAAAAAAGGGAGGATGGGTGGCAGTAGCAAAGTTACCATTGCAACACAAGCAAGTGAGCACGATGTAGGGATGGTGCACAAGTGGAATCTATTTGGTTAGAGTTAAGCAATAAGAAGAAAGCTGCTACTGTTTTAGAAATTTGTCGCAGATTCCAGAACAGTGGAAAGGAAATAGAGGCAGTAAAATATAGACATGTTAGAAAATATGCGGAAATAACAGGGCCATAAAATGGATGACTTCAGTTATCCTTGGATAATATGTAATGCAAGTAGAAACAAGGGAGTGGTTTCTACAGTGCTTCCAGGACTACTTTTGAGATCATTGTGTTTTTAGTCCAATTTGTTCAACAAAATGAAGTGAGGCAAGTAACTTATGCAAGAAAGAAAAAAGAAAGATTGCATTTATATAGCGCCTTTCACGACCACTGGACTTCTCAAAGCGCTTTATAGCCAGTAAAGTACTTTTGAAGTGTCGTCACTGTTGTAATGTAAGAAATGTGGCAGCCAATTTGCACACAGCAAGCTCCCACAAACAGCAATGTGATAATGACCAGATAATCTGTTTTAGTGATGTTGATTGAGGGATAAATATTGGCCAGGTCACCGGGGAGAACTCCTCAGATCTTCTTCGAAATAGTGCCATGGGATCATTTGCGTCTGCCTGAGAACAGACGGGGCCTTGGTTTAAGTACTGCACTGGCATGTCAGATTAGATTTTTGTGCTCAAATCTCTGCAGTGGGAATTGAACCCACAACCTTCTGACTCAGAGGGGAGGGTGCTTCCCACTGAGCCACAGCTGAAACAGTGACCAAACATAATTAGGTTTGATATAAAATTGAAAAAGAGAGGGAATGCTGAAAGGTTAAGATAATTGAGTGGGGGAAATAACAAATTTCAACAAGACAAAAGGGAACTTTACATATAAAATGGGAAGAAAAATTGGCAAATGCATCAAGCAAGGCTGAGTAGAAAAATTGAAAGGAGAATTAGAGGCACATGAGAAATTTAGGGCTAACGGTACAAAATAAAATCAAAGGAAGAATAGAAAATATGGATGAAAAGCAAAAAATAATTGGAAAAGCTGAAGGTATGTGATAGGCAGATAACACGAAGAAAATATTCAAGGATTTTATAAACATGCAAAAGAATGGTTAAAGAAAAGGTAGGGCAATTAGAGAGAAAAACAGGACATATTGTAGAGGATGAAGGAGTGGCAGAGAGATTAAATGTAGTCCCAACTGTGTCCAGCCTTTAGCCCGCCATTCGCCATGATACTTTGTGCAGCTATCGATATATGCAATCACTCCCTCACCTCCGTCTTTGATTCCCTTTCACCCCGTACAAACCCATAACACTCTCCCACATTAGTCGTGCGGTCTGGTATGCCCCCCATTTTCTCACACTCGGGCCCAAGGTGCACAGACTTCAGTGTATCTGGTGCATAACTGGTTAAGCCACCCATTGCCAGATCTGGCTGGACCACATCAAGCACTATTGGGCCAATGTTCCCTTTACTTTTTTTTTTGTGAGAGCGGCCCCTTTACTAGGTTGCATGGCCCATTCAAAATACTGCGTATGTATGTATTTAAAAAAAAAGCTGATGAGCCGGCTGCACAAGAGCTTCAGAGCACTGCACTGCCACACAGCTTAAAGGGAACATTGTATTGGGCCTTGCCCTCCTCTGCAAAAACCGCTCACTGCTCCTGAATTATCCTAGAAGGCAAAGATAACCCTGGTCTACTTTTCTGCACTGACAACCAACTCCTTAAACCCCTCTTCCCTACTCCCTCTGACCAACAGAGTGGAAAAACTCATGGACCAGATTAAGTCCAGCCATTCAGTTGCCTTTGTCACAACCCCCCTTCCCCTTGCCCACCAAGCCACGCATCCCCCAAAGTTCTTACATACCTAAAACTTGCGTCTTTCTCTAGTTTCTCTCCTATCCTTCCCCATCTGCCCTCTCCAAGGTCATCTTATCCACGAGACCCAACATCTGCTCTGTCAACCCCATTTCCACTAAACTGCTCACCATCCATCTACCCATCTTGGCCCATGTGCTTCCTGGCATTGTAAATGGTTTCCTCTTTTTTCAAATCCACCATCATCGTCCCACTCGTGAAAAACCCAGCTTTCAATCCCTCTGTCCTTGTAAACTAACACCCAATTTCCTCTCTCTCTTTCATCTCTGAATTCCTTGAATGCGTTGTTGCTTCCCAAATCCATGCCCGTCCTTCCTGCAACTCCATGTTTGAATCTCTCTAATCAGATTTCCAACCCTACCACAACACTGAAATGGCCCAAATCAAAGACAAGAATGACCTCCTCTGTGACTTTAACTGTGGTGCTCTATCTCTCCTTGTCCGTCTCAACACTTCTACAGCCTTTGATACGGTTGACCACACCAACCTCCTCCAACGTCACTCCTTCATTGTCCAGCCGAGTGTGACTACCCTCACTTGGTTCCACTTTTAACTATCTAATTGTAACCAAGCGACGGTGGCAGCAGGACATAAAGCAGCAAGTGGAGAGACAGTGCGGACCTAACTGGAAGCGAGGTCACTAAGGTTAGTGATTTGAGTGTGGGCAGGAGTGGCGAGGTCGGGGCGAAGGAGCGGCGAGTGATCATGGAGCGACATGATCGGGGCCCAGCAGAGGCGAGGGCCCTGGGGCAGCATGGACCAGCCCACACTGCGATACGCGCACCAGGTCCGTGCAGCAGAGCTGGTCTCCAGTCATTTTGGTTAATCCTTGCCACTGGACCAAGACCGAGCTCTGTCAAGCCTGTGTGGTGGCTGGTGTGCAATGGCCACACGTTACAAAAATCCACGCACAGGCATCTTCCACCCTTTAACATGTAGTTCGGGACCGGGAATATCAGGTCCATCATCGAAACACCTGTGAACTCATCCCTTTTTGGTGTGGAAGCAAGTCATCCTCGATACAAGGGACCGGCCAAGAAGAAGAATAATAACTGGAAGCAGCAGCGAGGTACCTTCCACGATTTCCTCCAAAAAACAAGGAGTGACGTCACAGGACAGCAGGTAGGTGAATATGAAGGTTTTTTTCTCTTGAGCCGAGGATAGTGGTTTAAACTAGGACTAGAAAACTAAAAAGTACTGTATTAAATTGATAGCTTAACAGTTAAACTAATTAATAGAAACATAACAACATAGAAAATCGGTGCAGCAGTAGGCCATTTGGCCCTTCGAGCCTGCACCACCGTTCAATATGATCATGGTTGAACATGCAACTTCAGTACCCCTTTCCTGCTTTCTCTTCATACCCCTTGATCCCTTTAGCCTTAAGGGCCACATCCAACTCCCTTTTGAATATATCTAACAAACTGGCCTCAACAACTTTCTGTGGTAGAGAATTCCACAGATTCACAATTCTTTGAGTGAAGAAGTTTCTCCTCATCTCGGTCCTAAATGGCTTACCTCTTATCCTTAGACTGTGACCCCTGGTTCTGGACTTCCCCAACATCGGGAACATTCTTCCTGCATCTAACCTGTCCAATCCCGTCAGAATTTTCTATGTTTCTATGAGATCCCCTCATTCTTCTAAATTCCAGTCTGTAATATATCTATAAGTAATTATTAAATAAAGATTTTAACAAATTAAATAAATAAAATAAGCCTAGACTTAAGATATGGCAGGGCAGGTTGTGTGCCTGGACTGCAGTATGTGGGAGTTTATGGACAGCGAGACTGTCCTGAGCACACATGTCTGCAGGAGATGTCTTCACCTCGAATCTCTCCCACTCAGTCCTTTGAGCTGGAGTGCGAATTGGAGACACTCCGAGACATAAGGGAGGGGGAGGAATTTCTGGACAGTTTCATCTAGAATACAGTCAGCTGCATTTTGCAGCAAAAAAAAAGTGATCTGTAAAGTCATTGCTGGAGTTAACACATTTTTAAGAAGGTGAAAGGACAGGAAAGGGAGGGTGTGACCATTGAGGAGCGCGGATTTAGGAGAAGTTGATAAGGAGGTCCTGCAGACACTGGTCCTGTCCAACAGGTATGGGTACTCGCTACCTGTGAGGACAAGGAGAAAGACTGCAGAGAGGACAACCACAAGGCACCGAGGCGCAGAAGGCTCTCCATGGGTGGGGGTGGGGAGGGCGGGGAGGGGAAGAGCAGTGTCGAAGAGAGATAATAGGGTCTCTATAATTAGGGGGATAATAGCGTCCTCTGTAGCCAAGAACAAGAATCATGAAAGGTGTATTGCCTACCCAGTGCCTGGGTGAGGGATATCTCGAGGTGGGCTGGCAAGGAATTTAGAAAGGGAGGGAGTCCATGTTGGAGCAAACAACATCGGTCGGAACAGGGAGGAGGAAGTCCTGCTGAAAGAGTATCAGGAGTTGGGCTCTAAATTAAAAAGCAGGACCTTGAGGGTAATAATCTCTGGATTATTGCCTGAGCCACATGCAAATGGGGCATAGAAGCAGACAGAGCAGGAGAATTAACATGTGGCTGAAGGACTGGTGTGGGAAAGAGGGGTTTCTCTTCATGGGACACTGGACCCAGTACTGGGACACGGAGGAGCTGTACTGATGGGACAGGCTCCACCTGAACCGGGATGGAACCCATGTCTGAGCGGAAAGGGTAAATAGGGAGCTGGCAAAGGCATTAAACTAGTAAGATAGGGGAAGGGATCTACAAGAAATGTAACCAGCCTAAATATAAACAAAACAGGAAACGAGAGCATAGGAAAGAATAAAGTAAGGGGGGACATTGATAGCAAGGGAATAAATAGAGTTATAGAACAGGAATTTAAAAAGATGGTTAAACATAAAGTGAGAGGAAATCCTATTAAAAATGACTTAAACTGTCTGTGCAGCAATGGACACAGTGTCCGTAATAAAACAGGGGAGTTGAGCCAGCGACGCCCAAATCCTGTGAACGAATAAAAGAAAATTAAACATTACCGGGTATAATATATTTAGAAAAGATAGAGGGGGGAAAAAGGGGAGGTGGAGTATCTGTACTTATTAGGGATAACATATGGCAGTAGAAAAAGTGACACAGATATCAGCAAGACAAAAATAGAATCCATATTGATAGAGATAAAAGATAATAAAGGATCAGTCACTAATAGGCGTAGTCTACAGACCACCTAATAGTGGAAGGGAAGTGGAGGAAGAAATATTCAGACAAATTAGGGAAATTAGTAAAAAACATAGAATAATAATCATGGGGGATTTCAACTACCCTGATACTAATTGGACAGAAGAGGTAGGTAAAGGGGTTAAGGGAATGGAGTTCCTACAATATGTACAGGACTTTTTTCTAACCCAAAATGCGAAAAGACCAACAAGGAAGGATTCGTCGTTGGATCAATAATGGGGAATGAACCAGAGCAGATAAGAGAAGTAAAAGTAGGGGAACATCTAGGCAATAGTGACCATAATATAATACACTTTACGATAATAATTGAGAAGGACATAAATATGACAAAAGCCTTGTTAATAGATTGTAGAAATGCTGATTTTGAGGGACAGAGAATAGAACGTGAGGAAAGTAAAATGGGCAACAATATTGGCAAACAACGATGTAGAACAGCAATTGGAAACATTTAAAACGGTGTTCAACAGAGTGCAGGAACAATATATTCCACTAAAAGAAAAGAACAAACTAAACACTAATGAGACTCCATGGATGAATAAAGCCTTAAGGGGGACAATTGAGGATAAGGAAAGAGGCACACATTAAGTACTTAGTCAGCTGTGGAGTGCAGTGGCAGAAGGTGGGTAGTGGTGTTCCACAAGGATCAGTGCTGTTGTTAACAATTTACATTAACGATATTGCGGATTACACCAAATTGGGAGCAAGGTAGTCAGTACTGAGGAGGACTGCAACAAATTACAGGAGAACATTAATAAACTTGCAGAATGGGCATATAATTGCAAGTGAATTTCAACACGGATAAATGTGAGATATTGCATTTTGGTAGGAAGAATAGGGTGGTTGCTTATTACTTGGAGGGTTCGAGTCTTGGTGGGGTAGAGGAACAAGGGGATCTCGGAGTACAAATACACAAATTAGTAAAAGTTGTTACACAGGTTAGCAAGACCATAAAAAATGCAGACTAAGCACTAGGGTTTATTTCTAGAGGTATAGAATTGAAAAGTTGGGAAGTTATGCTAAACCTGCATTGAACCATGGTTAGACCACATTGCGTACTACATATTATAAAAAGGATACAGAGGCACTGAAGAGGGTGCAGAGAAGATTTGCAAGGATGATACCAGAAATGCGAGGGTAGACCTATCAGGAAAGGATGAACAGGCTGGGTCATTTTTCTCTTGAAAAAAGAAGGCTGAGGGGTGACCTAATAGAGGTCTTTAAAATTATGAAAGGTTTTGATAGAGTGGATACAGAGAGAATGTTTCCACTTGTGGGGAAGAGCATAACTAGAGGCCATCAATATAAAATAGTCACCAAGAAATCCAATAGAGAATTCAGAAGAAACGTTTTTACCCAAAGAGTGGTTCGAATGTGGAACTCGCTACCACAGGGAGTGGTTGAAACAAATAGTATAGATGCAGCTAGACAAAGGGGTGGCTAGACAAACATAAGGAAGAAGGGAATAGAGGGTTATGAAAGGGTACAAGAGGATGGGATGAAGCAATTAGATAGGCTAACTGGGTAAGGAAGGAGTACCTGTTTAAAAAAGTTGGTGGAACTGGGCCATGATGGCACGCATCCTAGAATGCCTAGGGGAATCTGAGAGAAATAGCAGAGACTCTGACCGCAGTCTTTCAAAGTTGTGTCAGAGGATTTGAAGGTTGCCTTTATAACACCTCTGTTCAAGCAGAGTCAAAGGAATAGTCCAGATAACTAGGATCTAATCCAATGGTAATAAAATGGGGTAAGTTAAAAATAAATGGGTTGTTTAAGAAGAGCCAGTGCATATTTGTAAAAGCCATGTCGTATCTAACATTTAATAGATTTCTTTGAAGGAATAACAGATTATATTGATCAAACAATGGTGTCTGCCATGTATATGGATTTTAAGGCATTTGACAAGGTGCCACATAGGAGGCTTATTGATATAATTGAGATGCATCATCAAGGGAATTTGTCAGCATGAATATTAAGGTGGTTAATGGATACTTTTTTCACCTGAGCAATGGAAGCCGTGTTGTCCTCTGGGGGTCAGCTTTTAGGACCATTGCTATTCTCAAAAAATATATATAAAACAATATGTGTCCAGTGATCTAGACTTGCATATAAGGGGTACAATATCAAAATTTGCAATTACAGAGATAATTGGTTAACTCTGAAGAGGATTATTTGGGGAGAAACAGTCGTGGAAGAATTGTTTCTTAAATATTTGAAAAAGAAAAATTTGAGAGGTTATGGGAAAGGGCAGGGGAAGGGGACTGATTGGATAGCTCTCTGAGTGTTAGTGGAGGGATGATGGATGGAAATGGCAAGTTAGATAAGTGAACAGTTAATCTGTTGTTTATTGTTTACTGTTGTTTATTGAGAGGAGGGGTGTTAGTCACGGCAATGATGAAACTCCCTGCTGCTCTTTGAAGATGGCTTCTTCAATAATACAGCACTGCATTGTAGCACCACCTTTAGATTATGTGCTCCAGTACTGCAGTGGGGCCTAACTCCACAATCGCCGCTGGAGGTAAGTGCTACCAATTGTAGCCATCTTCAACTGTTGTAGTTCGGTGTGAGGTAATTATGTTTCTCAACAGTACGGCCATGTATTTCCTTCGAATTGCTTTTCGAATAGAAGTGAGATTTTTAATTAATTACTGAAGCTCTGTGTAGTTAATTGCAGGATTGATCTTGTTCATGCTAAATACTTTTGTACTTTTTTGCACACCTGTTATTTTCTACCCCCTTTTGCAGGCTTCCCCATGATTAATTCTGCAGCTGACAGCAGCAGCCTATGGTGTGCAAAGGCCATGCAAGTTGAATTGCTGAACTTTTTATTCACATGCTGAAAAGGGTTATAAATTAGCACCGATTGATACTTTCTTAAACATGTTGTTCATGACCATTGAGAAAATCTCAGCGTCGGCCTATATTCTACAACTCAATGGTACATTTGTACACCAAGACACTTGACTATCCCAGCATAATTGGAACATTTAGTCCATTGCAGTAAGAAGCACCTGCCCAGCAGCTGCATTTCTCTTTGTCTAAATTAAACTCAGACTGCAGTATGCTTTATTTTTTCCCCTCCACTGATGGCTTCTGTTGAAAAGGACAAGCACTGGCAAATTTGCAGTGGGTTTTGTGGCCTATTAACACTCATTATGATTTAAGTATTTATGTTCGAACACCGTAAAAATTCTACAGACCTGATCTTGAATGCTGATGTGACTTGACATCCACCACAGGCGGAAAACAATTCTCTACGAAACTGTCAGCTTCGATTTTGATTAGCTGACATGCAGCGAATGCAACTTGTTTGCCCCAGTGTAAAATAGATCCCAATTGAAAAATGAATAATCTTAGCTACTTTTTAGGTCTGTTTTAAATTTGCCACTTTTTTGTGATGTGGAGAATTCCCTTAAGTAAACTGCACTTTTGGTCAGGCAATTTTCTACCCTTTCTGGTGTGTGTCAGTCTGTGTCTGTTGCATGTCTCTTCAAGCCAGCAACAGTTTATTGGCTATGTATACCTGAGACGTTTTTCTTAATTGTATTTGGCAGTTTTCTGTTCTAATTCATTAATGTTCAGTTCATGATAGAAAAGGAGCAATTATTGTTTCTTTAAACATGAAACATTCCTGAAATAAAGTTTTGGGAATTCAATGTTCAGTTTATTTCCAAGAAAAAAATTCCTTCTACACAAAGTCAGAGAAACCTCCTGCTAAGTGAGGGAAATTCTGCCATTTGCTTGTGGTCATAATGCACAAGTGTGGTTGGTTAACTCCCTACAACTGGGCTGAGCCAGATTAAGGTCTTGAAGTAAAAGCATGACTGAAGATACTGAAACACACAACAACAACTTTTATTTATATAGTGCCTTTAACGTAGTAAAACATCCCAAGGCTCTTCACAGCAGTGTTATAAGACAAAACAGATAAATTTGATACTCAGCCACAAGAAGAAATTACGGCAGATGACCAAAAGCTTGGTCATAGAGGTAGGTTTTAAGGAGCATCTTAAAGGAGGATAGAGAGGCGGAGAGGTTTAGGTAATTTGATATTTAGTAAATGTTCCCATGTTATTGTAAGTTTAAGTAAAGTTGTGATTGTTTTTATTTTGAGCATTGAAGATGTCACTTGTTGAGAAAAAGGCAAGTTTGATTCCCCCCCCCCCCCCCCGAAAGAAGTGGTTTCATCTCCTATCTTGGTAGTTCTTCTGACTGCCAATTCAAGATTGGTGGTTTTCATTAATCCTTAGTAGTATCCCATGGCAGTATCCTTGCTTTGAATTTATTTCTTCTGTTCTAATTGCTGCTGCTCTATTTTGAGCTGATCAACAAAGTGAGAGAGGAAGTAAGTGACACGGGGAGATGGAGCTATGTGCAAGACATTATAAATGGATGGAATGTGTATGAAGATCTGTGCTGATTGCATTATGATTGTAGCACACTTTGAAAAATCAATGTTAACCATACACAAATTTGCTTTAAAATAATTGTTGTTTTGAATACTTCTTCAACTATGAATTGTATTTAATAATGGAACATTACACCAATATACTTTGTCACCAGAAGGTTTGGAGAATTGATGCAGTATTGGCTAAAAATGCATGATCTTTTTCATCATACCAAAAAACTCCCTTGGTGCCTAAACTACATTCATTATGGTTTATTTTCACATAGCTGAAAGAGGGTAGACAAAAGGGGGGCATTTCAGAAAGGAGAGGCTGGGAATATGTTCTGTTTTAAATTGTATCAATTGATCATGCCCCATTATTTTTAACAGGAACAAATATTTGAAATCCTTGATGCAATGTTCGAGAGGAAAGTTGAGCCTTCAGAGCACGTCATTGATCAAAATGATGATGGAGACAATTTCTATGTAATTGAACGGTAAGGAATTTAAATCGTGTAGTGGTGCTGGGTTTCTGTTTGATACTTACTATTTTATAATATGCTTGTGTAAATGAAGAATCCCTTTTGATGTTGGGTGGATTTCACCAGAATGTTATAACTGAAGACTGATGTACATATAAAACAATGAGATCCTTGTTAATGCATTTCCAGGTTAGTAAAATTTAGCTAATGGTTAACTTTGAAGTCTAACCACTGACCTTTCATTTTCAACCAGTTAACATTACAGCTTGTATTTTTGAGAAGAATAAAATGGTCTTTGTTGACATGGGCGTTTTTAAAAATCTCATTGTCTTTGTATTGAATAACTATTGTATCTGTTCTTGAACACGTTGAATGCTTGCTTCAGCACTGCACTGCAAGTTTAATGTTATGCTACAAAATCGCAGTATCATAACTGGATGTTTGTTTTTTAAAATGAGAGGCCCGAATTCGGTAACACCTCGTTTGGGGGCAGTAACCGTGGCGAGGTGGGATTTCCTGCACCCAGTGTGAAAGTCCCGCCCCGGCTCCGAGAGGAAATGAAGTGCAATATCGGGCGCTCCACCTCCTCTCGGGGGCGGGGTCGGGGGGACAAAGCGCGGGAATTTTCCAGCTTTTTCGTTAGAGAGGAGGGCATGCTGCGAGCTCTGCAATTGGGCGAGGGGGCCACCACTTCTCCACCATGGCGGCACAGACCCCGCGAAATCTTCAATGCAAGGCCGCGACCGGTAAGTTGGCCATTGAGACAAAATAGCAGCATAATTTTCACCCTGTGAGCGGAGTGCGGCCCGGTTCACAACCCACGAATATCGCCTGCGGCAGCCTCACGCTCCTGGGCAAAAACGGGTCAATGCGCACGGCAATGACGTCACCGCCGGCACAGTGGCCCGGGGTGCTACTGGCGGGAGCGTGGTACTGTCAGTTTGCGCCTCCGATAACTCAGCGCAGTTTCGCTGGAGGCGGTACGGGGGTGCAGAGGATGCGAATTCCTCCCCCAGGGTCTTAATAAAAAAAGAATCATTTATGTGTTGCTGCTGTTGATTAGCATGTTGCCTGCATCAAGGAAAACTGGAAAAAAGGCAGTTGTGAACTCACGGAGCCATTTACACTGTATGCTGGCAAGTTTAACTATGCTTCAATATAGGCAACAAATTATATTTCTCCTAGTTTGATCAGTCATTACATATAAATAGGAGTGTTGGTCATGACATCTGAGAGGGAGCAAGTCGAAACACATTGTCCCTTTGAGATGGATGTGCAAGGGGCAAAATTCTTAATCAGGTCATCTCCTTCCGTTCTTTTGTCTCTGAGACCTTGTTGTGAACTGTACTGTAGTTTATTTGCCGTCGATATCCGCAACTGACTGGCTTTGTTGCTGTAATAATTTTAGATGCTTTCAGATTCATATTTCAATCCCTCATGACTTGTGTTCAAAACTCTTAAGCTCTATCTAGTGCAAGGAACTAGGAGCGCCTCTTTCTAAGGCTTCAAATATAATATAAATCTATCCATTATATATTTGATTTGGCAGATGGGCCACCACATTGCATGGCAAAACTTGTTACACCTATAGGTCAAGCTTCGAGCTTAAGATATGCGACAGCCGAACAGCTCTGAACTAACATTACATGACGGCCTGACTCCCCATCATTGTTTGCATAGAAATTAAGAAATCTATCTCTGCAGTTAACAACTAATCATAGCCTGCATAGAAACGGTAAATTCAGGACTTCCTGAAAATCTATGGGCTCAATTTTCCCCAGTATTTGCGCCATTTTTTTCGGAGGAGGCTGCTTTAATTTAAAAATCCCCAGTTTCCCCAATCAATTTGCACCAGCGTACTTCAGTTAGTTACGTTTTTTTTAGGTACGTTTTTTTTCCCTCAAAAGTGGATGTTACCAGCCACTTACGCCAATTCTGGCCATTTAGACAACTTTGCCAGCTAATAGTTACTCCATTTCTACTTAGGCCATCGTATGTGGCCTCTCGAGAAAACCCTTGCGGAGAGTTAAAGAAATCAGCGCAGGTAAGTACATCGGAGGTCATTCAGCCTGGGCTAGGGGCGGGAAGCGGAGCAGACATGGACCGGCACGAAATCGGGTGCCACAGAGCGGTGGGAAGGCACCGGAGAGGCTTGGCGGGGGAGGGTACTCGCCACAGCTGACCAAGAAGGCACTTCACTCGGAGCTCTACTGTGCATGCGCGGCCATTTCAGCGGCGTCAAGAATATCAGTTTTTTCCCCAGCGCATGCGCAGAAGGCCCGGCTCCTTTTTCCAGCGCAGACCGCAGGCTCCACACCCTCTCTTAGGCAACATCAACTTAGGCAATATGCCAGAAAACGGGCTCGGAGAAAATTGAGCCCGATAAAACTGCACCTCCTTCAAAGCAATTTAAAAACTGGACCTTTTCATTAGTTCTTTAATGAACGTCCAGAAACTTGGGGCCAGTGTGACCTTCCTCCTGCTGAATTAACTTTGTTGTCCAACCACTGATAGTGTTCCCTGATTTCCTCCCGAGGCACAACCCTTCCCCAGCACTGATTCCTCTTGTATTATTTCCATCACTTCCCTCTCTCTCCCTGCAGACCCCCCCCCCACCCCACCAAGCTGATTTGGTTTTCTTGCTATCCTCCTCTTCCTCCCTCCTTAGTTGAAGTAGTTTTAATGCTGGTCCTCCCTCCAATGAGTTAGTTTTCCTGCTCTCTCTCCTTTTTTCTCCCTGCTGTGTGTTTAATTCCCGCCCACCCCCACCCCCAGTCGTGTGGAGGGAGCCCTCCTGAGGTACTTCCTACTCTGAGATATTGGGCCTGAAATCACGGCCTCTCCATGTGCATACGATGTGTGCATGCTCCCGCAGACGCACACTACATGTGCGCCTAAACCCAAAACTTGCGATCTGTCAAAATAAAGACTGTATTTGATTGTGACTCCCTGTGTGAAATGCCATGGGAGATTGACCAGCGGTAGATATTTAATAAAAATGAAGAATAGATTATATAGCAACAAGGCATACTGCATTGAAGTGTCACAATTCTATACCAAGTGCTTGGTTTATAAACTTCCACTTAACACACAAGATATAATCCTCTCTTGAAAAGCCATTGCACATTTTTGTTATTTATACATATTAAATAAAGAAGATTTACGGAGTAACATTGTAGGGTTGGAAGAAGATGCTTTGGTGGCAGAGAAGTCAAGGAAGCTGAGTTGTAATGTTCAGTGATCAGTTAGACCTACCACTATCCAAACACAGATAGAAAGGAAATGCGTATGCCTACATGAATTGATTTATTCAAACCCGATGTAAAGTTTTATTTCAGTGCCATAAAATAAACTGCTGTGCATTTATTACCTGCTTTATCTCTAATATTTTATCCAGTAATTTTTATTCAGCACATTTAAAAAAAAAAAATTTCTGTCACTTGCAATAAATCTGCTTTACAATAAATATGAATGCTCAGCCAACTTGAGGGAAATATTTTTCTGAGGTTAAAACACATGATATGATAGCTAATTATCACAACCGCCCTTCCCCTTGCTCACCACTATGTAGAGCTGATTTAAATGTCTTTAATAACGTCCCAGAATTTACGGTCAGCGACGAAGCCACTGGTCCCGAAGAGAGCTGCGATCTCTGTAGCAAGAAGTTTGCCTTTTTCGACGTGTAAGTGATTTCAGTGCACTATAGTGGGGACTCCCTAAAGCGATCTGCTGTGATGGCAACAAGCTGTCTAAGCAACCAATCACAATGCAGAATTCTCACAGGGAAGCAAGAAATGAGAACCTGCTTTTATTCTGATTTTTTAAAAAAATCTTAGCAAAACAAAATTGCGGCTCTCGCATGGGGATAAGGTAGAATCTGAAATATTAACAACCTTTTAAAAAATATATATTTTTTTTAAAAAAATCTTTCAAAAGTTTTAAAAACATTTTTTTAAACTTTTTATCATAATGGAGAAATTTGACACTCCACAAAATTTAAATTAGTTTTTCAGAGCCGCAATGTTTGTTTAGCAGTTAATACGCTGCTAAAACCCCAGTTACACCTAATCCAACAAGGCGAACATTTAATGGGGTATTTAACAGCGATATTACTGCGGAAAAATCCAACAAGAGGATTTCCAAGTTTAGATGTGCATATCCTACATCCTGAAGTTGCGGTCAGTTTCAAAGCAGTAATAACGACGAACGCTGTTAGTTTGCCGTTATTACTCACTGCAAATTCTGGCCCAATGTTTTAACAGGCTACTGATTTTTTTTTTGCTGGCTTTTGTGAATGAGGATAAAATTCTTCTGATAAGCTTGCAGGCAGAACTGCACTAAAACAAATCAAACTGAAGTTACCCTCTTCAAAAGAAGTAAACCGAGGATCTAGCGAGAAGGAGGAACTGAAGGAAATCCTTATCGGTCAGGAAATTGTGTTGGGGAAATTGATGGGATTGAAGGCCGATAAATCCCCAGGGCCTGATATTTTGCATCCCAGAGTACTTAAGGAAATGGCCCTAGAAATAGTGGACACATTGGTGGTCATTTTCCAATATTCTATAGACTCTGGATCAGTTCCTAAGGACTGGAGGGTAGCTAATGTAACCCCACTTTTTAAAAAAGGAGGGAGAGAGAAAACAGGGAATTATAGACCGGTTAGCCTGACATCGGTAGTGGGGAAAATGTTGGAATCAATTATTAAAGACGTAATAGCAGCACATTTGGAAAGCAGTGACAGGATCAGCATGGATTTATTGAATGGGAAATCATGCTTGACAAATTTTCTAGAATTTTTTGAGGATGTAACTAGTAGAGTGGATAAGGGAGAACCAGTGAATGTGATGTATTTGGACTTTCAAAAGGCTTTTGACAAGGTCCCACACAAGAGATTGGTATGCAAAATTAAAGCACATGGCATTGGGGGTAACATAGTGACGTGGATAGAGAACTGGTTGGCAGACAGGAAGCAAAGAGTAGGAATAAACGGGTCTTTTCAGAATGGGAGGCAGTGACTAGTAGAGTTACCCGCAAGGTTCAGTGCTGGGACTCCAGCTATTTAGAATATACATTAATGATTTAGACGAAGGAATTGAATGTAGTATCTCCAACTTTGCAGATGACACTAAGCTGGGTGGCAGTGTGAGCTGTGAGAAGGATGCTGGAGGCTGCAGGGTGACTAGGACAGGTTAGGTGAGTGGGCAAATACATGGCAGATGCGGTATAATGTAGATAAATGTGAGGTTATCCATTTTGGTGGTTAAAAACAGGAAGGCAGATTATTATCTGAATGGTGACGCATTAGTAAAACGAGAGATGCAACGAGACCTGGGTGTCATGGTACATCAGTCATTGAAAGTTGGCGTGCAGGTACAGCAGGCGTTGAAGAAGGCAAATGGCATGTTGGTCTTCTTAGCGAGAGGTCTTACTGCAGTTGTACAGAGCCTTGGAAGGCCACACCTTGAATATTGTGTACAGTTTTGGTCTCCTAATCTGAGGAAGGACATTCTTGCTATTGAGGGAGTGCAGGGAAGGTTCACCATACTGATTCTCGGGATGGCAAGACTGACATATGAAGAAAGACTGGATTGACTAGGCTTATATTCACTGGAATTTAGAAGAATGAGAGGGGTCTCATAGAAACATATAAAATTCTGACGGGATTGAACAGGTTAGATGCAGGGAGAATGTTCCCGATGTTGGGGAAGTCCAGAACTAGGGGTCAGAGTCTAAGGATAAGGGGTAAGCTATTTAAGACCGAGATGAGGAGAAACTTCTTCACTCAGAGAATTGTGAACCTGTGGAATTCTCTAACACAGAAAGTTGTTGAGGCCAGTTTGTTAGATATATTCAAAAGGGAGTTAGATGTGGCCCTTACGGCTTAAGGGATCAAGTGGTATGGAGATTTTGAAAGCAGGAAAGAGGTACTGAAGTTGCATGATCAGCCATGATCATATTGAATGGTGGTGCAGACTCGAAGGGCCGAATGATCTACTCCTGCACCTATTTTCTATGTTTCTATGTTTTAGTGCTTTGGCGGGGATTCCATCTGCTCTTGATGCCTTGTTGTTCTTCAGTTGTCGGCTGGCCTTTTCAACCTCGTTGGGGTTGTGCTGAGATGGTGATGGGTGGCATGCTGTGAGATGGAGTCAAGGGCACTCACGTCAAAGACAGAGTCTCGGTTAAAGAGATCCTCGAAGTGCTCCTTCCAGCGGGCACTGACTGCCTTTCTGTCCTTGATGAACACCTCTCCATTCTTGGCCAATAGTGAGGTAGGGCCTTGGGTGCTTGGGCTAAAGAATCTTCGCACGTCATGGTTGTCGGCTAGCTACTGGATTTCTTGTGCTTTCTCCACCCACCATCTGTTTTTCAGATCGCAGGTTTTCTGTTGGGCCTCGGCCTTCAGATGTTTGTAGCTTTCTTGCCCTCGAGTTGTGTTGCTGTTTCCAGTCCAAAATTGCCTTGCACTTTTGGCATATTAGCTCCTGGATCTCTTGGTCGTTCTTGTCGAACCAGTCTTGACGTTTCCTGGTTGCGAGACCGAGCGTCTCTTTGCAGGTGCTAATAATGGAGGCCTCGAGGGCAGACCAGGCACTGTGGGCACTCTGCGTCTCTGGGCCACTGGGAGGCGTAAGGTTGGTAGCGAGGCGCTGGCTGAATAGGGCTTTCTTAGCAGGATCATTGAGTGCTCCAGCATTGATTTTCTCCGTGGCATTGTTTAGGTTGCCGTTGCAGTTTTGGGGCAATGTTGATGATGATGACTGAGCGAATTGGGCATTGGTCCGTCCAGCAATCATCGGCTCTTGTCATGGCACGGGTGATTTGCACGTGTTTGTGGTCCCTCGCTCAGATGATGATGTAATCTAGCAGATGTCAGTGCTTGGAGTGAGGGTGTTGCCATGAGGTTTTATATTTGTCCTTCTGAAGGAACAGGGTATTGGTTATGAGGAGGCCGTGTTCTGAGCATTTCATCAGGAGGAGGGTGCCATTGGAGTTGGTTTTCCCTACCCCCTCTCTGCCGATCACATCTCCCCAGAGGTCAGTGTCCTTTCCAACTCGGGTGTTGAAGTCGCCAAGGAGGATCAGCTTGTCGTCCTCTGGTATTCGGGACAGGGATAGAATTCCTCTTTGGTCTCGTCTGTAGCATCCAGTGTTGGGGCCTATGCGCTGAAGACTGTAGTACACTAGTTCCTGGCTAGGGTGAGCCGAAGAGTCATGAGGCGTTCATTTATCTCGCATGGGGAGTCTCTGAGACGGCCCACTAACTCGTTTTTTTACAGCAAAGCCAACCCGATGGAGGCGGTGTTCTACTTCTGGTTTGCCTTTCCAGAAGAAGGTGTAGCTACCACCTTGTTCTTCGAGCTGGCCTTCCCCGCCCACCGGGTCTCGCTTAGGGCGGTGATGTCTATGTCGAAGCGTCTGAGTTCCCGGGCAACTATAGCGGTGCGGCGTTCAAGTTTGTTGCTGTTGGGATTGTCTGAGGATCCTATTGTTCCAGGTCCAGAATTTCATCTTAAAGTGTGGAAGATACCTGTGTGTGAATTATTTTAATATGGGGTGGCCGTTGCACACGAGCTTACCACACAGGCTTGACAGAGCAAGGTCCTGGTCCAGTGGCAAGGGGATCCAAGACGACTGGAGACCAGGCTCCACTCCTGCTCCATTGTTGTTCCCAACCAGGTCGGGTCTGGTGACCTAATGTAAAGAAAGATACTTTTACTATGTAAAGAAAATGTATTGATCCATCAACTACTACATACAACATGCTGGCACATTTGTAGTATTTTGAAAGATCACTTTTCTCAAAATATTTTTAAATGCACTAGTTTTATACAATTTTATACAAGACCCTGGAAGAACTTAATTTTTTTTTTACATTTTTGTATTGACAAGTGATTAAGGCATTTTGGGCTAGTGGCCATGTTATATTTTACTGAAAAAATAAATTGCTTCTGCAGTGCAAGACTTCTGGAAATCCCTTTTCATTAAACAAATATGTTACTAGCGGCAAATGGGAATCAAATCCTGCATTGATTGATTCTGCAACTGTTTCTTACTATAGACTCAAAGAATGATACAGCACAGAAGGAGGCCATTTGGCCCATCGTGCCTGTGCCAGCTGTTTGGTAGATCTATCCAACTAATCCCACTCCCATAGCCCTGCAGATTTTTTTTACCAAGTATTTATCCAATTCCCTTTTTCAAGTTACTATTGAATCTGCTTGCACCAACTTTTTTGGCTAAGAACATAAACTATATTACTGATGATGTATTTTGTGAATTGATTTTTTAAATATTTTTGGGAGTGGGTCAGAAACCCGCTGTCATCTTGCTCCCATGCACCCTTCCCACAGGCGCATCTGTCAGCGCAGACCCGACCCGACCAGCAGAGGTGGGCCACCCAATTTAAATTATTGGTTGCTAGTTGTCAGACCGTTAAGAGTGGTTTTCACCTTGCCTTGTAAATTTTACTGCATGGCCACGGGCAACACGCTGCTCAGGAACCTGAGGCAGGAGTTCAGTGGCCATTACTCCAGCTGATTGATTGACAGCATCAAATGTACTGTAAAAGATCCCACTTGACAGATGATCACTTTCGTCAGCAGAAGCTGTTTCTCACTGCATTCCCAGCACACAATTCTGCAGACTGCAGTCTTTCCAGCAAAGTCTCCATCCAGTGAGATCTCAATGGAAGAACCTCTCTCATCATTGACATTGCTACTTCACCTGCCATCTATTCCATCGGTTTATATTGTCTCACCTTGGTCCTCAGAATCTGACCATGATGAGCCCCAACATCAGCAGCACCAACAACATCACCACCAACCTTCTCCGCAATCACCTGATGCTGCACAGGACAGAGGGCATCAGCCCCCGACTACATTGCTGCGCGGGAGGTCAGGAATGGCCTCATCATGGCCAGATTTACTTCACTTGATGCTGTACACCCATATGGCTGCTACATGATGTGCTAGGTTGGCACCACCCCACAGCAACATCAGAAAGCATCCCTGCAATAACCAAGCCATTCCTTTCACACACAACACCATTGCTGGAGGTACCATTATATCTCATCATTCACTGCAGCTCACTCAGCCACTTACAAAGGTGCACATAAATCTGTCCAAATAAAATAGGCCCCGTTAAGGGAAAGTCATTTTCAGCAGCGAAATGGAGCCAGCAGCGGGGTCGCGACCCGCCAAAGCCACCACCCGCACCGGACCCGTCCAGGTAGGCAAAATTCCAGCCCTTGTGTTACTCCCTGGCTGAGCAGATGTCACGTGGAAAGGTCAAAACTACTCACATGGTCTCCATTTGCAAAAGATAAGCAGAGAATGAGAATATTCAAAGCAGCAACAGTTTTGAAGTTTGTGGCTAATGACACAAAGTACACTTTTTGCGTGGAGTTGATAGACACAGGTGATTCATATCAAATAAAACAGGAATCTTACCAGATATCACTGATTTTGGTAAAATGCAATGTTGGATGTTGCCCAGTATAAAAATACTTTGTTTTCTTCACTTTTTTTTTCTTCTTTTTATTTTTTTCCCCCTAGTTTTTTTTCTGTTTCCTTTATATGTATCTGGAAGCAGATTCAATGTTAACTTTCAAAAGGGAGTTGGATAAATACTGAAAGGGGGGGAAATTTGCAGAGCTGTGGGGAAAGGGCAGGGGAGCGGAACTGATTGGATAGCTCTTTCAAGGAGGCCATTGTGGGCTGAATGGCCTCTTGTGCTGTACCATGATACTATTATAAGTTGAGAGAGATCAATTTGAAGCTAATTGAGAAGAATTGAATTCCTATTCTTTAGCAAGTGTGAAACCTCTCTATAATCACTACAACTTATCGAGCAGTTTTACTTTTGCTGTCAAGTTTCTCTTTTAGTACTGTGGAACTGATGCCCACTTAAAGTGGAGTTGTGAGTAGGACAGATAATATATTCTTCCACTGTCGAAGAGCATCGTGTCATGAGCAATTTGAAAATAGTGTGCCAGGTCTGATTTAATGCGGCTGGTGATAAGTACGTGCTGAGCTATGAACACTTGCCAAGCATTTTTAATGCTTTTTTTTAAATTTTGATTTTGAAACTTCAAGAGATCTTAAATTCATCAAAACCATAAGAATGTGTTGGACTAATGCCATGATACAGGCCCTCTTGAGTCTTATACTCTACACTCTGTTAGTATATCCAGCACTTTGGGAGTCTTTTACTTATCAACGTACATTGTTTATGTTGTGCTTCCTCATGAAATGATTTCTCTAGTTAAATGGATCAAATAACCAAGGTAAGTGTTTTGCTGGGAAGGGCATTGGAAATTCTTTGAATTTTCCATTCTACATTATTGATGATTGAGTCATCTACGATTGATCTTCACTTTTTCACGAAGACATCAAGTTCTTCACAGCCACTCTTTTGTCAAGCGCCTACAGTATACCCTACATTTCTAAGAAAAATCCATTTGATGTGGGAAAGTACCCTTTTGAGAAGCAACTCCATTTTAAAAAAAAAAACATTTCTTCAGTATTAGAAGTTCAGTTTCTTAACCATTCACAGTCATTCAAAATTGCTTCAGACTTTTTTTTTCTTATCGAAGACACTCCTGGGAGGTTTGTTTTAAGTGTATTCTGTTTCTACAATGTAAAACTGGTGAGCTGTTTCGTACAGTCTATGGAAGGAAGCTGGCTACACTTTTAAAATGGAGTTGAGCCCCTCTGGGAATATTATAAATATATAGGTGTGTTGCAGAAATATTCGCTCCCTTGCTTTATTTGGATAAATCCTGACTCAAACTATTCAACCATTTCCTTGATTTCTGTCGTAGCATTGAGATTTTTTCTGCCTGGAGCTGACCGTGATTCAATGAGTTAATGGATATGGCTCTTTCCCAGTAAATTGAAAACACAGCCATCGTGTAGATAAGTGGTGGAAAGCAGCCATTTGTCTTGCACTGTCATTTTCATTGGGAGCGTTCGATTAAGCAGCAGTTCCTGGAAGACGTTAAGCTACTGGAAGATACTATCTGTGCTTGGAATTACATTCTGCCTGTCTGGATTTATGCCTTTCACAATCGTTAAGAATAATGGCCTGGAATTTGCAGTGACTGTTATTACACTTTTGAAACTGACCACAATTTCAGGATTTAGTGCATGCGCATCCTATCACAGAAATGCAGAAGTTGTGGTTTGTCATTCACTGCTCCGACACAGACTGTACCATGGTTCTACCCCCCCCGGCCCCCCCAAGTCGGCAATCAGTGTAGTCAGGGAAACTGATGAAAACTTGGGCTTTTCTGCAGTAACATTGCTGTTAAATACCCCATTAAAAGTTAGATCTTGTTGGATTAGCTGGGGCTAACTGGGGTTTTAACAGTGTATTGGCTGCTAAACAAACTTTATGGTCCTGAAATTTTCAAAACAATTTATGGTATCAAATTTATCAATTTTAATAAAAATAACAGTATTTAAGAAACTTTTAACAAAAAATTATTTTTTTAAATGTTTGTTCATTATTTCAGATTTCCCTTTTCCCAAATGTAAGAGCCACAATTTTTGTTTTGCTCTCTATCTATCTTTTTTTTTTAAAGTCGGGATAAAAGCAAGTTCCCATTTCCTGCTTCCCTGTCTGAGAATTCTGTATTGTGATTGGCTGTTTAGCCAGCTTGTTGACATGACATGAGATTTCCCATTAACTCACACTGATTTCGATGGAACTTCGCAAAAATGGAACTTCACGAGATCTTTGTGGGAGGCTTTCTATGGGGCCAGCGGTGAGCGCCTTTGCTTTGCTGCTGACTGCAAATTACAGGCCAATGATTCATTCTCTTAACTGTGATGATAAAACAGTTTTGAACTTTCTATAGCCTACTGTATTACAGTAAAATCAACTTTTGATATTGGTTAGTTGACTTGTTTATGATGTATTTATCAACAGCAATAACTTGTATTTGTTAGAATGCCTTTAATGTAGTAAAACGCCCCAAGTCTCAACAGGAGTGCTATAAAACAATATTTGACACCAAGCCACATAAGAAAATATTAGAGCAGATGACCAAAAACTTGGTCAAACAGGTTGATTTTAAGGAGTGTCTTAAAAGAGGAAAGAGAGTTTGAGAGGTGGACAAATTTAGGGAGGGAATTCCAGAGCTTAGGGTCATGGCAGCTGAAGGCACAGCTGCCAATGGTGGAGCGATTAAAATTGGGGATGCTCAAGAGGCCAGAATTGAAGATGCACAGATATCTCGAAGGTTTGTTGGGTTGGAGGAGATTAATTTTATTCATGGGTTGTGGGCGTCGCTGGCAAGACCAACATTTATTGCCCATCCCTAATTGCCCTTGAGAAGGTGGTGGTGAGCCACCTTCTTGAACTGCTGCAGTACATTGAAGCAGTTTTCTCTGGGAGAAGAAATTCCTTCTCAACTCTGTTTTAATTTGGCTCCCCCGTATTTGAGGCTGTGTCCCCTAGTTCTAGTCTCCTCGACCAGTGGAAACAACCTCTCTGCCACTATCTTGTCTATCCCTTTCATTATTTTAAATGTTTCTATAAGATCACCCCCCATCCTTCTGAACGCCAACGAGTAAAGACCCAGTCTACTCAATCTATCATCATAAGGTAACCCCCTCATCTCCGGAATCAGCCTAGTGAATTGTCTCTACCCCCTCCAAAGCTAGTATATCCTTCCTTAAGTAAGGTGACCAAAACTGCACGCAGTAATCCAGGTGCGGCCTCACCAATACCCTATACATTTGCGCAGGACCTCCCTGCTTTTGTACTCCATCCCTCTCGCAATGAAGGCCAACATTCCATTCGCCTTCCTGATCACCTGCAAACTAACTTTTTGGGATTCATGCACAAGGACCCCCAGGTCCCTCTGCACCTCAGCATGTTGTAATTTCTCCCCATTCAAATAATATTCCCTTTTACTGTTTTTTTTTTTTCCCAAGGTGGATGACCTCACACTTTCTGACATTGTATTCCTTCGGCCAAACCTTAGCCCATTCGCTTAACCTATCCAAATCTCTTTGCAGCCTCTCTGTGTCCTCTACACAACCTGCTTTCCCACTAATCTTTGTGTCATCTGCAAATTTTGTTACACTACACTCTGTCCCCTCATCCAGGTCATCTATGATACCCAAGAGTGGCCATTTCAAAGGGCAGTTAAGAGTCAACCACATTGCTGTGGGTCTGGAGTCACATATAGACCAGACCAGGTATGTAAATGGCAGGTTTCATTCCCTAAAGGACATGAACCAGTTGGGTTTTTAACAACAATAGTTTCATGGTCACCTAGCTTTTTATTCCAGATTTATTTAATTCACTGAATTTAAATTCCCCAACTTGTGTCTGCGGATTATTAGTCCATTCCTCTGGATTACTAATTCAGTATCATAACCATTATGCCACCATACCTAGGAGATTAGAGAGATGGGGAGGCCATGGAGGAATTTGAAAACAAGGTTGAGTATTTTGAAATTGAGGCATTGCTTAACCGGGAGCTAATGTAGGTCAGCGAACACAGGGGCAATGGATGAACGGGACTTGGTGTGAGTTAGGATATGAGCAGCAGAGTTTTGGATGACCTCAAGTTTATGGTGGGTATGGAGATTGTCCAGGAGTGCGTTGGAATAGTCAAGTCTAGAGGCAACGAATGCATGGGTGAGGGTTTCAGCAGCATATGAGCAGAGGCAGAGTCGGGCGATGTTCCGGAGATGGAAATAGGTGGTGATGGAGTGGATACGGGTCAGATATGACATCACTGTTGCGAACAGTCTGGTTCAGCATCAGACAGTTGCAGGGAGAGGTATGCAGTCGGTGGCTAGGGACGGAGTTTGTGGCGGAGACCGAAGACAGTGGCTTCAGTCTTCTCAATATTTAGTTGGAGATATTTTTGCTCATCCAGTACTGGATGTTGGGCAAGCACTAGAGAGGGTACAGAGCTGATTTACGAGGATGTTGCCAGGACTGGAGAATTTTAGCTATGAGGAAAGATTGGATAGGCTGGGGTTGTTTTCTTTGGAACAGAGGAGCCTGGAGGAAGATGTAATTGAGGTGTATAAAATTATGAAGGGCCTAGATGGGCCCTTTCTTGCCACTCTACCACTCTATAATTTTCTTAGCAGAGAGGTAAGGGGGCATATATTTAAAGTAATTGGTAGAAGGATTAGAGTGGTGTTGAGAAATTTTTTCACCCAGAGGGTGGTGGGGGTCTGAAACTCACTGCCCGAACGAGTGATAGAGGCAGAAAACCTCATTGCATTTAAAAAGTACTTGGATATACACTTGAAGCGCCGTAACTAACCTACAGGGCTACGGACCAAGATCTGGAAAGTGGAATTAGGCTGGATAGCTCTTTTTTGGCAGGCACAGACACAATAGGCCGAATGGCGGCCTCCTATGCCGTGAATTTCTCTGATTCTTCAAGCAATCTGACAATTTAGTGACAGTGGTAGGATCGAGAGAGGTGGTGGTAAGGTCGAGCTGGGTGCAAGCTGACGCTGTGTTATCGGATGATGTCACCGAGTGGCAGCATGTAGATAAGAAATATCAATATGCTTAATTTGTAGATTCCACACTCTCATAAAAACTTACTGAAGCCAAAGATATGAAACTATAGCTTTGATATCCTGAATTATTTTTGTTGACATTTGAGCATGTAGACAGATGAAGATAAACATAAGGTTATGTATATTGGAATAGTACAAGTAAAATGTATTCACAATGACACTGTTTGCCTATATAGCAAACCTGTAAACGATTCGGGTGAGATTGTTAACCATCCATTGAAAGTGTCTGGTCGGTGTCCATGAGGCTAATGATACACTTTTAGGACATTTAATTGTAAATAAAAACAAATAATTCACATGTAAGTTTTGGGTATCCTATCTTCAGAAGGACATTGCTTTATTGAAGAAAATTCACCATTACGTTCCTCCTTCGTCGTTAGGTTAAAATCATGGAACTCCCTCCCTAACAGCACCATGGGAGTACCTTCACTGCACAGACTGCAGTGGTTCAAGAAGGTGGCTCACCACTACCTTCTCAATTAGGGATGGGCAATAAATGCTGGCTTGCCAGTGACGCCCACATCCCAGGAACTAATATATATTTTTTAATTATTCTGCGAATTGGGGCTTTAAATGATAAAGATCTGAGCTTGTTTTCAGTAAAGGCGATTGAGAGCAAAGATCTATTTTTTTAACATGCTGAAAGGAATGGATAACATGGATGCAAGCCGGTTATTTCATTTCAAATCTATTGTACAACTCAAAGTCATGAGATGAAAGCTAATGAACCTTGCACAAGGCGAAGATGAGAAGAAATGGTTGCCTACAGAGTGCTGGACATGTGCAATAGACTCCCAGCTACAACGGTTAATGCTGTGGCGGCTGAGACCTTTAGCTTGATTAATATCTAGTTAGGATTAGAATTGAAGGTTATAAGAATCAATATAGATGGTGATAATCAAGTGTGGTGTGGAACATGAAGGTTTCCGAGCCGCTTAGACCTTGAAGATATCAAACCAAGGAGGATAATCAATAAAGAAGGTGTAATGTCGAATGGGACAGTTAGATAGGTAATGAAGCAATCTGATGTATTTAACAATACGATGAAAGATCATTTGGAGTGCCCTAAAGATTACAAGCCAGGAATCTTATCTTGTGTTCAGTTAACTTTTATATTGAGTTTGCTGTCATGGCTCGATGTCATCTAAAGTTTTTCACTAGGTTATTGCTTGTCAGCATGTAATGTACAAGCATTTTCCTCTTTGCAATGAGATAAAAGTAATAGTATAACTCAACATAATAAAATCCTGAAATGCTGGAAATACTCAGTAGGTCGGGCTACATGTGTGGAAACAGAGTTAAGTTTTCAGATCGATGACTTTTCGTCAGAAGTATCATTCAACACTCGGGTCCTAATCTGATTCTGAAGGATAGGGATATGAGACCTTCTCATTTTGGGCTTTACACCATGTGGCGTGCAACTCCGATGTGGTTTGAAACTGGATTTAGGAAGTGTTTGGGAGGGAGGGAGGACGGAGTCTATTCAACTTCCTGGGTACTTGACAAAATTAAGCAGATTTTGTGGGTTATGTTTTCAAAAAGTTGGATGCTACCGCATCAATAAAATACACAATTTACCAGCCAGAGAGTGGAGGCTATCACATGCAATTAAACAAACCAGCTCCCTCCTGGCTGTGGGAGTTTGATTTCCGTTATACTATATAAATAGGGTCCTGCAGGGCTGCCAGTAATCTTTGTAGCTATGTCAGTCTCACACAGGCATCATAGTTTAACCGTAGCCTTTGATTAAATCCTTTACACCGTCACAAAATGCATCTTATTTTCCTATAAAGCCCTTATTCTAGGGTTATCTTAATTTAAGCACATTAAAACAAAACAGGTCACATTATTTGAAGTAGAATGTCAAAATATTTCCATTGTGGACTGACAGTCGATACTAACTGAAGATAGTAGAAGAAAATAGGAGCAGGAGTAGGCCACCTGGCCCCTCGAGCCTGCTCCGCCATTTAATAAAATCATGGCTGATCTGATTATGGGCTCAGCTCCACTTCCCTGCCCGCTCCCCATAACCCTTTATTCCCTTATCGTTCAAAAATCTGTCTATCTCCGCCTTGAATATATTCAATGACCCAGCCTCCACAGCTCTCCTGAGAGAAGAAATTCCTCCTCATCTCAGTTTTAAATGGGCGGCCCCTTATTCTGAGACTATGTCCCCTAGTTTCAGTTTCCCTTATGAGTGGAAATATCCTCTCGGCATCTACCTTGTCAAGCCCCCTCATTGTCTTATATGTTTCAATGAGATCACCTCTCATTCTTCTGAATTCCAATGAATACAGGCCCAACCTATTTCATAACTCAAACCCCTCATCTCCGGAATCAACCTAGTGAACCTTCCCTGACCAGCCTCCAATGCAAGTATATCCTTCCTTAAATATGGAAACCAAAACTGTATGCAGTACTCTAGGTGTGGCCTCACCAATACCCTGTACAGTTATAGCAGGACTTCTCTGCACCCACCCTGTCAAGCCCCCTCATAATCTTATACGTTTCGATAAAATTACCTCTCATTCCAATGCTTAAAGGCCTAACCTACTCGACCCCCTCATCCCCGGAATCAACCTAGTGAACCTCCGAACTGCCTCCAAAGCAAGTATATCCTTTCGTAAATATGGAAACCAAAACTGCACGCAGTATTCCAGGTGTGGCCTTATATAGCTGTAGTAAGACTTTCCTGATTTTATACTCCATCCCCTTTGCAATAAAGGCCAAGATACCATTGGCCTTCCTGATCACTTGCTGTACTTGCATACTATCCTTTTGTGTTTCATGCACAAGTACCCCCAGGTCCCGCTGCACTGTGGCACTTTGCAATCTTTCTCCATTTAATTAATAACTTTCTCTTTGATTTTTTTTTTCAGTGCATGACCTCACACTTTCCAACATTATACTCCATTCTGCCAAATTTTTGCCCACTCACTTAGCCTGTCCATGTCCTTTTGCAGATTTGTTGTATCCTCCTCATTCATTGCTTTTTCTCCCATCTTTGTATTGTCAGTAAACTTGGCTACGTTACACTCAGTCCCTTCTTCCAAGTCATTAATATAGATTGTAAATAGTTAGGGTCCCAGCACTGATCCCTGCGGCACCCCACTAGCTACTGGTTGCCAACCAGAGAATGAACCATTTATCCTGACTCTGTTCTCTGTTAGTTAGCCAATCCTCTATCCATGCTAATATATTACCCCAACCCCGTGAATTTTTATCTTGTGCAGTAACCTTTTATGTGGCACCTTATCGAATGCCTTCTGGAAATCCAAATATACCACATCCACTGATTCCTCCTTATCCACACTGCTTATTACATCCTCAGTACTGTATCAAATAAGGCTGTTTATATTGTGAAATAAAAAATTTAAATGTATTGTAAAACAGGTAGAACGTCCCGAAACCGGAAACCTCTGGACCAAGGCCATTCCGGTTTTCGGATTTTTCCGGATTTCAGAGAAGAAATCTGATGCCCTGAATCCGGAAACCCCTGGGCCGAGTCTCTGGTATTTCCGGATTTGGGAGCCGAAAATCCGACGGCCCAAATCCGGAAACCTCGTGGATGATTTTCGGGTATTTCTGGAATTTCTGGATTTCTGAGACAATCCGACGTCCCGAATCCAGACACCCTTGGGCCTAGTTTCGGGTATTTCCAGATTTCGGAGACAGTCCGACGTCCCGAATCTGGAAACTCTTGGACCGATTTTTGTGAATTTCCGGATTTTGGAACATTACATCCAATGGCAACCTCAAGGCCAGGCCGTGCCAGGTGCGTAATTTGGGGATTCCTGCTTGGAGAAAGGTATGTGCAGCTTTAAAGTCTGGTTTTCGGGAAATATTTCTGGATTCCCGACGACTCTTGCAATCTGCACAATGTCTGGTTTTCGAACAATTCGGCTTTTAGAACTCTAGATTTTGAACATTCTACCCATACTATGTTTAGGTTCAAATACCATTGATAAACTGTTCCTACTTTGCTTGAATTTGACTTTATGGACTTTGTAATGTATTCAGTATTTAATAAAATAATCCACACCTTAAAGCACTTCTGGTGAAGAAGGAGCAAGAGTGTTATCTGCTCTGCACTATAACAACAACAACTTGTATTTATAAAGCGCCTTTAACGTAGTGAAACGTCCCAAGGCGCTTCACAGGAGTATTGAGATAAAAATTTGACATCAAATCGTAATGGGATGACTGGAAAACTCTTGCTGTTTACATATAGACTGATCAGCAACCCTAACACAGTTCTAGTTGAACCTTCACAGGTAGCTCTGGGCTGCAATAAGAGTGGGTGCTTAACTCCAGTGTGATAGCTGTGGTGAACTTGGGCCACTTAAAGTACACATTTCAATCCAGCTGGTTGAGTCCATAAAATGTGGAGAAGATCTATGCATCTTTTGCAACAAGTCTAAAGGCATTTGTTGTGTCCACTACCTCCTTTCTTCCTTCTAATTCCTCCTCGCCTTCCGTTCCTTCATTCACATTTAACATTGATGATCTAGGAGATGGAGCAAAGAGATCCAGTTGTAGAGATAAGGGGCCCAAGTTTCCACACGATAAAAAACGGGCGCCCCTCCGAGCTGCCCACATTCTGAAAACAAATAACAAAAGTTAAGTCATTTATTTTATATTTAAGATGTAGCTGATGGCAGGACAACTGTGCGCTTGCTATCATCTGCACCTCTCCAAAATAAAAGCCATTTTGGAGCCACGATGCTCTCCATTTTAATGATTTTAATGTTTTTAAAAGTCTATGCCGATTTTTTTAAAGTCCTTTTATATAAAGTTTGGAGAAAAAAAAACATTTTAAGCAACAGTTGATTCATTCGTGGTAGGGATTTTGAACTACAATGTCATTCAGTTCAAAGAGAAAAGTCCTTGGCTAACAGATAAAATACCTGCTGGTGAAAGTTGTGATGCCAATCATTTTAGCCGTCACTTGAACTGAGCATTAATAGTGAAAAGTCAGCAGTAAATCATTGCTGAGGGTAATACTTGTACCAAATATTCTTTGTTCACAGCAATTTCTCCTATATGAAGTGCCCATTTCCTGCAAGGTCCTAATAAAATCATGCAGCCCATTCTTATTTGGTGCACTTTCTCAGAGTAGAGAAAAAAGCACAATGACCAGTTCTGAATAAACATCACCTGACTTAAATGCTTTTGCAGTCTTGTGCGACTCCCGATTGACCACTTCAGTCACTGAGTAAAGCTTCTCAGAACAAACATGCTTGCGCACCAAGATGCCAGAATTATTGCTGGCACCAGAACAATTCAAGTTCTGTGCCCACCTTCACCGAAATCCTCACCTCCTGACTGCTCTGTGTGATTGGCATGTAAGCTTGTGCAATTGAAATACTAATGTGTTTAGCTGTTCCACTAGCACTGGATGCAAATTTCGGTTTATCCAATGAGCCAAACTGGACGGGGAGATGAATCATTGCTGAAGTTTTCAAATTTGCTTTGTTAAAACATCAATAACTATTGCCCATATGTTATGTGACCATTTAGTTTCCTATTTACATTGGAGAAATTTCTAAATAGCTCAATTGCAAAACTGGACAATCTGCTCCAAAATAAGATGTTCCCTCTTTTTAAAAAAAAAATGTTGGGGCCGTGCGGTCCCTTTCACTGGCTGCGCGGCCCATTCAAAATTTCACGTATGTGTGGTTTTTCCACTTAATAGCTGGTGAGTGTCACGTGGCCATGCAGCATAAAGGGAACATTGGTAGTAACTCTTGTCTAGTCTACAAGAAGAACATTAAACAAACGGCCCTCGAATACTCGAAACTCTCTTCACAACTGAATTTTGAACTCGAGTGATGCTTTTGTCGCGACTACCAGGTCTGGAAGATTCTTATAAAAATTCTTCCAAGCTGACACTCAAGTAGTTATGTCTGATTATCTTTACCATTTGGAACAATTTGTTTGGGTTAGTATTCATAGGTTCCATTGTCTTGTGTGGTCATGAAATGCTTCTACTTCATGGGAAGGCAACTGTGAACACTAATGTGTACTTAATCCTTTGAAATATGCTGGTATTGGTTATTGTAGAGAGTTTTCAATTAAAATAACCCATTGCCGTATTAACCATACTTAAAATAGATGTTACAGCAATGTTCCAACGACACCATTATAATCAACGTGCTGCCTTTTCTATTTTTTGTTCTATTTGTGAATGCTTTTAGAACCTGTTTTGATGGTATTTATTCACATTTGTTGTTTACTCTAGGGCCCTGCGGGGCCAGGTAAATATAATTAGATTACTGTCTTTCCCCCCGCTTTCGACTTTCTCTCATCGTCTCTCTTGAATGACTGATTTACACTAGGCAAGAGGGTCCCAAACTTCTTTAGTTGAGATCCCTTTTTGTAATTAATGTCCCATGCGCATTCATCCCCCTCTCCCTCCTGCCACCCCCTCCTCCGCCTCTGCTTTTTAAGGAACAGTGTCATGTATTCAACTATCATTGTAACCCATGTATAAGCTGACCTACGTTATACACCTTGAGAATATTGACCACAAGGGGGTGAACTTGTGGGAGACACCCCTAACCTGGACTTTCAGGTATCAAAGGGGAAGTTCCACTCACCATCACTTGAGATCTTGGTAATAAAGGTAACTGGTCAGAGTGACCTTCTCTCAAGTTTAGGCCTCGTGTGCATTTATACTATACAGTAAGGACATATCATTGGCAACGAGAAACTGGGATTTAAACCATGCGAGCATGGCCAATAGCAGCACAGAAGAGAGGTATTGTGTTGGTGATGATTGGGACCACTTTATTGAAAGACTACAGCAAAGATTTGTCACTAAGGAATGGTTGGGACAGGATTCAGCCGTCAAACGCAGGGCTCATCTCCTGACGGTTTGTGGATCCAGAACGTACTCCCTGATGAAGAACCTTCTAGCGGCAGAGAAGCCGGCGGACAAGACTTTCAAAGAGCTCAGTAAGTTGATCGGGGAACACCTTAAACCAGCGAGCAGCATGCACATGGCGAGACACTGGTTTTACACGCACCGGTGGTGAGAAGGGCAACGCATTCCAGACTTCGTGGTAGATCTCCGGCGACTGGCGAGCCTATGTAAGTTCCTAGATGCATGCAGAGCGGAGATGCTGTGAGACTTTTTTTATTGAGGACATCGGGCACGCTGGGGTTTTCAGGAAACTGATTGAGACCAAAGACTTGACCTTGGAAGCGGCGGCTCTGATAGCCCAGACATTTATCTCCGGGGAGGAAGAGACCAGAAAGATGTATGACAAAAATCCTGGCTCAAATGCGGCAAACGACCAGGGAGTCAACATTGTTAATGCGGCACACAGTTCTCTAGGCAGGCAAGTGCAATCGGACATGCCCCAGCATGTAGTCGAACCCAAAGGGGGAATTCAACAGAGACAATGGCTAGCTGAACGGCGATTCATGCCATCGCAATGGACAATGCGGCCAGTAAAGGGGCCATCAACACCTGTTAATGGTGCGCTTAAGGACAGTTACAGAGACAGTCAGAGACGATCGACTAGTAATGAACCTTTGTTTCCAACAACGGGGCCTCCAACTCATGCTGGAGGTGTGGAGGCAAACACCCAGCCAGAGCTTGCAGGTATCAGCAATACACCTGCAGAAACTGCAACGTCATCGGTCACTTGACGCGTATGTGCAGGAAGCCTGCAGTCAGGTTGATGTACGAGGAGGACAGGCCCAATATAAGCCCTACGAGGCCAAATGAATACTGGGGGAAATCGCTGGAAGCTGAAGTTCAGCGAGTTTATGTAGAGCACATATACAGTTCACATACTAGGACACCACCGATAATGATGAAAGTGCTCCTCAATGGCATCCCAGTATTAATGGAGCTAGACACGGCGCTAGTCAGTACCTGATGAGTATCAAACTGTTCGAAAGGTTGTGGGTGTCCAAGGCCAGGAGGCCAAAATTATTGCCGATTGGCGCACAGCTACGGACATATACAAAGGAGATCATTCCGGTGCTAGGCAGCGCCACGGTAGTCGTGATCCACAAAGATTCGGAGAACACTCTGGATTGTCCCAGGGGACGGTCCCACACTACTGGGGAGGAGTTGGCTTGCTGTCATGAACTGGAAATGGGGCTATGTCAATGCAATTTCTTCTGTTGAGCGAGTATCATGCTCACAGGTCCTGGGCAAATTTAATTCATTATTTCAACCCGGCATCGGCACTTTCACGGGGGCAAAAGTAGTGATTCATGTAAACCCGGATGCCAGGCCAGTACACCACAAGGCCAGAGCGGTGCCGTACGTGATGCGGGAAAAGATAGAATGCGAATTGGACCGCCTGCTGAGGGAAGGCATCATCTCACCAGTCGAATTCAGTGACTGGGCGAGCCCGATCGTGCCGGTGCTCAAGGTGGATGGGTCGGTCAGGATATGTGGCGATTACAAGGCCACCATCAATCGGGTGTCGCTCCAAGACCAGTACCTGCTACCGAGAGCGGAGGATCTCTTTGCGACGCTATCCGGTGGCAAACTTTTTTCAAAATTGGACCTGACCTCAGCTTACATGATCCAGGAGCTGGCGAGTGAGTCGAAGAAGCTAACCACCATCACGACACACAAGGGGTTGTTTGAGTACAACAGATGTCCGTTCGGGACTCGTTCGGCCGCCGTGATCTTTCAGCGAAATATGGAAAGCCTCCTCAAGTCAATTCCAAGGACGGTGATTTTTCAAGATGACATCCTCCGCATGGGTCGCGATACTGAAGAGCACCTCCACAACCTGGAGGAGGTCCTACGCAGACTGGACCGGGTAGGGCTGTAACTGAAAAAGACGAAGTGCGTCTTCTTAGCTCCAGAGGGTAGCAGCAGATGAGATCAGACCTAATGCGTCCAAAATGGAAGCACTCCAGAGAGCACCCAGATTCCGTAACACGACGGAGCTGCGTTCGTTCCTGGGGCTCCTGAACTATTTTGGTAACTTTCTTCCAAAATTGAGCACGCTGTTAGAGCCGCTACACGTGCTCCTACGCAAAGGTCGCGATTGGGTCTGGGGAGACAGCCAGGAAGGGCTTTTGATAGAGCACGCAATTTGTTCTGCTCCAACAAACTGTTAACGTTATGTGACCCGTGTAAGAAACTTATTTTAACATGCGATGCGTCGTCCTATGAGGTCGGGTGTGTTTCAGCATGTGAATACCAATGGTCAGTTACAGCCAGCAGCTTATGCCTCCAGAAGTCTGTCCCAGGCAGAAAGGGGCTACGGGATGGTAGAAAAGGAAGCGCTAGCATGTGTATATGCAGTAAAAAAAAATGCATCAGTACCTGTTTGGCAGGAAATTTGAGCTGGAGACAGATCACAAACCCCTAACGTCCCTTTTGGCCGACAACAAGGCCATAAATGCGAATGCATCGGCCCGCATACAGAGATGGGCACCTATGACTACACAATTCGGCACAGGCCAGGCACTGAAAACTGCACCGATGCACTCAGCAGGTTCCCACTAGCCACCACTGAGGGGGCAACTGAGCATGATGCTGAGATGGTCATGGCTGTTGAAGCTTTCAAAAGCGAAGGCTCACCTGTGACAGCCCGTCAGATTAAAGTCTGGACAAATAAAGACCCGCTACTGTCTTTAGTTAAGAAATGTGTCCTGAATTGGGACTGGGCAGCCACGTATGGGGCATGCCCTGAGGAATTTAAACCATTTCACAGGCGCAAGGATGAACTCTCGATTCAGGCCGATTGCCTACTGTGGGGAAACCAAGTAGTCATGCCCCAGATGGACAGAGCGGTGTTTATCCGAGAACTTCACAATGAGCACCCGGGCATTGTCATGATGAAGGCAATTGCCAGGTCACATGTTTGGTGGCCAGGGATAGATGCAGACCTGGAACTTTGTGTTCGCTGGTGCAAAACCTGTGCTCAGTTGGGCACCGCACCCAGGGAAGCCCCCCTTAGCCCCTGGCCCGCCAAGCCATGGTCACTCATCCATGTGGACTAAGCAGGTCCTTTCATGGGAAAAATATTTTTGGTTGTAGTAGACGCCTACTCCAAATGGATTGAGTGTGCTATTTTAAATTCAAGCACATCCTCTGCCATGAAAGTTTATGGGCAATGATCGCCACGTCTTGGTCAGCGACAATGGCCCGTGCTTCACAAGCACTGAATTCCAGGACTTCATGGCAGGCAATGGAATCAACCATGTCAGAACGGCACTGTTCAAGCCGGCCTCAAACGGCCAGGTGGAACGAGCAGTGCAGATAATCAAACAGGAGATGCTCAGAATCCACGGGGGTTCCCTACAAAGCCACTTATCATGCCTCCTGTTGGCCAATAGATCCCGACCTCACTCGCTCTCAGGGGTTCCACCCACAGAGCTGCTAATGAAAAGGATGCTTAAAACCAGGTTATCCCTTATACACCCTACTATGAAAGAAATTGTTGAGACAGGCGTCAGTCACAATGTGAAAGGGGAAGCTCCACCCACCTTCATCACTTGAGGTCTTGTTAATAAATGTAACTGGTCACAGAGTGACCTTCTCTCAAGTTTGGGCCTCATGTGCATTTATACTGTATAGTAAGGACATATCAAACACTGTGGGTGAAATTAGTCTTCGCTGGTAGCATGAAATGGGTCATAGCTTCGGGCTAAGGGATCGGCCATTTAGGACTGAGATGAGGAGAAATTTATTCACTCAATAGGTGGTGAAAGTCATGGGCTGCAGGAAGATATCAATCTACTGGTCAGATGGGCAGAGCAGTGGCAAATGGAATTTAATTCAGAGAAATGTGAGGTGATGCACTTTGGGAGGGCTAATAAGGCACGGGTATACACATGAAGCGGTAGGCCACTTAATAGTGTAGATGAACAAAGGGACCTTGCAGTGCTTGTCCACAGATCCCTGAAAGTAGCAAGCCAGGTGGATAAGGTGGTTAAGAAGGCATACAGAATGCTTGCCTTTATTGGCTGAGGCATAGAATATAAGAGCAGGGAGGTTATGCTTAAATTGTATAATACTTTGTTTAGGCCAGAGCTGGAGTACTGCGTGCAGTTCTAGTCTCGTATTATAGGAAGGACATGATTGCACTAGAGAGGGTGCAGAGGAGATTTACTAGGATGCTGCCTGGAATGGAGAATCTTCGTTATGAGGACAGATTGGATAGGCTGGGTTTGTTCTCATTGGAACAGAGTAGATTGAGAGGAGACTTCATTGAGGTGTACAAAATATTGAGGGGCCTGGACATACTGGAAAGTAAGGGTCTATTTCCATTGGTGGAGGGGTCTATTATGAGGGGGCATAGTTTTAAGGTGGTTTGGGAAGATTTAGAGGGGATTTGAGGGGGGGCTTCTTTACACAGAGGGTTGTGGGGATCTGGAACTCGCTGCCTGGAAGAGTGGTGAATGCAGAAACCCTCTCTTTTAAGAGATGGTTGGATAGGCACTTGAAGTGCAGTAACCTGCAGGGTTACGGACCTAGAGCTGGTAATTGGGATTAGACTGGATGACCTTTTGTTGGATGGCGCAGATATAATGGTAAGTACTGCAGGGAATTGAATACAGCCAGGGTGATCTCCTGGACTAGTTTCGATCGCCTGGATGGGTTGGAGAGGATTTTTCCCTGATTTTTTTTTTCCTCCCTAAATTGGCATGTGTTTTTATCTGATTTTTTGCCTCTCCCGGGAGATCACATGGCTCCGGTTGGGATGGAGTGTAAAATGTTTCAGTATAAGGGGTGTCGCAGTTGAGAGACGGACTGGTTGGGCTGGGTGCTCTTTGCCTTTCTGCCATTGTTCATAGGTTTATATGTAACCTTTAGAGCTGTTGACCAAGGGCCGTGCGGCTTTTTGTCGGCCGGCGCGGACACAATGGGCCGAAATGACCTCCTTCTGCGCTGTAAATTTCTATGTTTCTAAACTTTGGAATTCTCTACCCGAGGGCTGTGGCTGCGGCTGCTCGGGCGTTGAGTATATTCAAGGCTGAGATCGACAGATTTGTGGATACTAAGGAAATCAAAGGATGTGGGGATAGTGCGGGAAGGTGAAATTGAGGTAGAAGATGAGCCATGATTTTATTGAATGGCGGAGCAGGCTTGTAGTACTGAATGACCTATTGCTGCGCCTTTTTATGATGTTCTTATGTTAGCGAATCATCAGCCCATTTTACAATGCACACAGTTTTTTTTTCCATTGAGGTCATCATCATCATCATCATCATAGGCAGTCCCTCGGAATCAAGAAAGACTTGCTTCCTGAAGTGAGTACTTTGGTGCCTGAACAGTCCAATACGAGAGCCACAGACTCTGTCACAGATGGGACAGATAGTTGTTGAGGGAAGGGGTGGTTGGGACTGGTTTGCCGCACGCTCTTTCCGCTGCCTGCGCTTGATTTCTGCATGCTCTCGACATTGAGACTCGAGGTGCTTGCCGCCCTTTCGGATGCACTTCCTCCACTTAGGGCAGTCTTGGGCCAGGGTCTCCCAGGTGTCAGTGGGGATGTCGCACTTTATCAGGGAGGCTTTGAGGAGTGTCCTTGTAGCGTTTCCACTGCCCACTTTTGGTTCTTTTGCCATGAAGGAGCTCCGAGTAGAGCACTTGCTTTGGGAGTCTCGTGTCTGGCATGCAAACTATGTGGCTGCCCAGCGGAGCTGATCGAGTGTGGTCAATGCTTCAATGCTGGGGATGTTTGCTTGAATGAGGACGCTGATGTTGGTGCGCCTATCCTCCCAGGGGATTTGTAGGATCTTGCGGAGACACCGTTGGTGATATTTCTCCAGCAACTTGAGGTGTCTACTGTAAAAGGTCCATGTCTCTGAGCCATACAGGAGGGCAGGTATTACTACAGCCCTGTTGACCATGAGCTTGGTGGCAGTTTTGAGGGCCTGGTCTTCAAACACTCTTTCCCTCAGGCGGCCGAAGGCTGCACTGGCGCACTGGAGGTGGTGGTGGATCTCGTCGTCGATGCCTGCTCTTGTTGATGGGAGGCTCCCGAGATAGGGGAAGTTATCCACGGTGTCCAGAACCGCGCCGTGGATCTTGATGACTGGGGGGGACAGTGCTGTGCAGTGAGGACAGGCTGTTGGAGGACCTTTTGTCTTATGGATGTTTAGCGTAAGGCCCACGCTTTCGTACGCCTCAGTAAATACGTCGACTATGTAAAGTCGAAGAAGACCATGTATAAGGGCTGGCGCTGTTCCCTGCATTTTTCCTGTAGCTGTCGCGCTGCAAAAATCATGTCCGTTGTGCCCCGTTGGGGACGAAATCCGCACTGTGACTTTGGCCACGGGAAGAAGACGGTTGAAGTGGACTCTAGCGACGACTTTCCCAGTGGCTGATAGTAGCAGGGAGATTCCTCTGTAGTTGCCCCAGTCGAACTTAACCCCTTTTTTAAAGATGGTCACGATTACTGCATCTCTGAGATCCCCCGGCATGCTCTCCTCCCTCCAGATGAGAGAGATGAGGTCGTGTATTCGCGCCAGCAGTGCCTATCCGCCATACTTCAATGCCTCAGCGGGAATTCCGTCCGCACCCGTAGCCTTGTTGTTCTTAAGCTGTCTTATGGCTTTTCCTACCTCGTGCAGTGTTGGTGTCTCACTGAGGTGGTGGCAGGTAGCATGCTGCGGGATGAAGTCGAGAACACTCGAGTCAAAGGCAGAGTCTCGATTGAGGAGTTCTTCGAAGTGCTCCTTCCAGCGGGCCCTGACTGCCTCGGTGTCCTTGATGAGTGTTTCTCCATTCTTGAACAGCAGTGGGGTGGGGCTTTGGGTGTTTGGCCCGTAGGTGGCCCTGACTGCTATGAAGAATCCTCGCACATCATCGTTGTCTGCCAGCTGTGTATCTCCTGTGCTTTCTCCATCCATCACCTGTTCTTTAGGTCCTGGGTTTTTGTAAGATGAATTTGAAGTAGAAGAAAAGCCACGATCTTATTGAATGGCGGAGCAGGCTTGTAGTACCGAATGACCTATTGCTGCTCCTTTTTATTACGTTCTTATGTTAGCAAATCTTCAGCCCATTTTACAATGCACACAGTTTTCTTTTCCATTGAGGTCAACGACTCCGTTTGAGGCCACTTGGCTCTACTGCTTAGACAAATTTCAGCACCCGCCCCTGCATTTTTTGCATAGAACACGAGGATTTTACTTTCTCAGCTAACATAATATATTTCTTAAGACAGCAAGCAACATAAGGTAGCACAGTACCAGTCTGATATAACTGAATAAGCTTGAACATAAATGAACACTTGATGACTCCCCCTTATCTCAGTATGTAGGATGAGCCTGTTTGCTAGCTCACAATTTGTGGAATCTCGGTTTGATTTCAGTGAGTTTCAACCGCAAATCAGTCTCTACATTCAAGCTGCTTCTGTATTTGTTTTTGGTTCAAATAAGTGAAAAAAAATCCCATTTCACACCGATACATTGAGGCAAAGTGAGCGATATTTCAACGGCTCTTGGAGACAATTCAGGGGACTCTTTTTTCAGTTGAGAGCCAGAACTGATCAAGGAGCATGTCTTAAAAAGGAAGTCACCAGCACCATCGATCAAATTCTCATTTAGACTTGTGGAAATCTTGGCCTTTGCTATGAAGTCCTCCGAAAACGGATTTCGAACCCAGGCGAAATCCTCTTTCAGGAAAATATTTGCTGAATTTAGGAACATCGGAAGGAAAATTTTGTGGAAAGCTGAGACACATGCTGCAGAATTACATTTTAAACTTCTAGGACAAATACTCTACAGTCCATAATAATAAAATAAAATGATGAAGATGTAGTTACATTGTCTTGTTGCACATAGCTACTCCATAGCAAAAAGCAAGGTTAAGTTCATTGAGCCTGTCAAATATGTCAAAAGCCCAGTAAAACATGGAAGCGCTGGTGGACGGAATGATGGTGAAGTGATGACTCAGAGTCGATCAGAAACGTGGTGGCACTCCGAGTTCACGGATACTTGCCAAACTTTGCCAAGAGAAAGCAGTTGAACTGACTTGATTATCGTCAGTTGAAAGAGCTTTAGTTTGAAAAAGCTCTTGTGTCTTATCTTTGAGGGCAGGATGTTTGGTCTCCCAAGTGGCGCTTTAGTTGGCTTGATTTCATGCTATCCCGAGCAAGATCTTCAGCACAAACACCACATTGCGGTAGACGGGTTTCATCAAAAACCAGGCAATGTGAATCCCAAGTGGTATTTTTCTTTTGCCTGGCTCTACTTGTTTCTTCCATGGGATCAACATCTTCGACTTTGTGCTTCAATAAACACTTCTTTCCTTCAGTTATTGAACAGCAAATGTTTCCGTCATGTCTATCAAATAGTACATGGTGGCTTAGAGGTTCTTGGAACGCTTTAACCTGAAATCAGTGCTGACATCGATTCACTCAAGGATCATCTGGACTGATAGCAAACTTATAATATTGTGGAAAAAAACCCTGCTTGCCTGGTGGGTGCCTACAGCTGCCACCAATGCAGCCTCAAACCCACCTTCCCGCTTTGAGGTGGACTGGAAGTCAGAAGTCTGAACTTAACCAACATACGAAAAATGACAGACAAGTAAAGTTCATCGAGTCCCACACAATTGCGGTACCTTGTGTATCACAATCTACACATTCCACCCCACCCGAAACTTCTTTACATTTTAGAGAAACTAAGCAAATTTAAGTTTAAATTCAAGCAAAAAAGTCGACACCGATTCAGCCCTGCACAGCGCAGAATATTTGAATTTCCGCTGATTTCTAAAAGATGGACTAATCCAAGGTGTTTTTGGTGCATAGTAGCCGATTGTCACTGTTGAGATCGAGAATTGTTCTGGCTATCTTTTGGAAAGTCAGCTATCCAATTGTATTTCATTGTCCCAGTTCTGCGAATGATGGTTTTAACCCGACTGAAGAAATAGCCTTCATATTTTGGAGTGCGGTGGGTTTGTTAATTTGCAGCATTTTTCTCTTTGGGATGATCCCATACAAAAAAAGTACTTACACTTGTATAGTTCTTGGTCCTATCTCAAAGTGCTTCATAATCAATTAATTAATTACTTTTAAGTGTAATCAGTGTTGTTATAGCAGCCACTTTACACACAGTAAGCTCCCACAAACAGCAGTGAGATAAATGTTTTTGGTAGTGTTGTTTGCGGGATAAATGTTGGTCAGGGCATGAAGAGAGCTGTTCCACTCTTCTTCAGATAGTATCCGGGAATCTTTTGCGTCCACCTGAACAGACAGACCTAGTTTAAAGTCTCATCCAAAAGACAATGGCCCTGCAATTGCGGCCTCTTCGGATATGTACGATCTGTGCACGTGCCCGAAGTGACTCCGCAAGCACCTGCACCCAGCACTTGTGATCTTTTGACAGATCGCACACATCCCCTGCAGAAGGGCCTTCGCAAGCGGAGATTTGGGTTATTTGCCCAGCTTTTGCCCATCGAATGTCCTTCAAACTCTTACGCTTGGTAAAAGCAGGCCTTAGTGTGTAAGAGTTTTAATTGATAGAAAAAAATAAATGTTATATTTAAAAACCCTAGCTCGGAGCTCCCATTATTATGAATGAGGATACTACATTGTGATTGGTGGTCCAGGCTCGCGTGATCCCAGGATGCGCATATGCTCCTGGAATACGTGGGCCTCTGCGCTGGAGCGCAAGTGTTCGTTCCTCCGGAACCACCAGGTACTTTCGTAAAAAAATTCGGTTGGAGGCATCCGACTGCAATTTTTGGCCCTATCTGGCTGACCATGCAGCACACTCTCAGAACTGTACTAAACTCAGGTCCTGGAGTGGGGCTTGAACCCATGAACTTGTGACTCCGAGATGAGAATGCTACCACTAAGGTTATTGAATCTAACTGACTGTAACTGTGTTTGTTTGCGGGCTGTAAATTTCTGACGATCAACTGCAACATTAATACTCAAATGTTTTGGTTACTTGATCGCTGCTGGTTCTTTACTGAAGGTATCATCACTCATCAGCTTCACTGTGTGCCGAACCATCAATGACAGAACATCTATGACATCTGGTGCTGTCAAAATAGTAGAGTGCAACCACTTGAAAACTGTTCCCACAGTACAAAAGCTATATAAATAGGGAATGCCTAAGTGTGGTTAAAAGGCAGTATTTGGGATTGAGATGATAGTTATAAACCACTTGAGCTTTGCACTTTATGATTTGATGTTATTTGAACCCTTTGGTAAGATTACTGTCTGATCCTCATCCAATATGCAATTATTCTATGACTGGAGAATGGAGAAGTCAGTCTTATTAAAAGGGAGCAGGCCTGCCACTGGAAACCCTGCCTTGTAGAATTAAGTAATTGTCTGTAGCTTGATGGCGTAACAGAGCCTCTCAAATAAGCGAAGCAAATTCTGAACATTTCTTACTCACCAACTATGCTCCCTCTAATTTTGTTTGGCGCCTCGCGACCACTTCAAAATACTGCGCGTGCACGGTTTTTGTATTGAAAAGCCGGCTGCACGGGATCCCTGGAGTGTCGCGTAACCACGCAGCTTACAGGGAACATTAGTAACCAACCTATGTTTGTGTAGTTGAGGATGTAATAGTAAAACTGCAATGACAGAGGTTGGAACAACCTTGGATCCGGACTGGAGGCGTCAGAGGTTGAACAGTTTCCCTCTTGTCCTGTAGATTAACTCCACTCCTTGAAAAAATGTAACATCCCCACTGACTCTTGGAAATCCCTGGCCTAAGACCGCTCAAAGTGGAGGAGAAGCATCCAGGAAGGCGCCAAACACCTCGAGTCACTTCGCCGGGAGCACGCGGAAGCCAAGTACAAAGAGTGGAAGGAGCTTACACCCCACCCACCCGTCCCTCCAACCACTGTCTGTCCCACCTGTGACAGAGACTGTAGATCCCGCATTGGTCTCATCAGTCACCTGAGAACTTATTTTAGTGTGGAAGCAAATCATTCTTGACTCCGGGTGACTGCCTAAGAGAAAAGAGTAAAACTGCGTAATTTGATAGCTGTAGCCTTAACAGGAGGAATCGTGGATCATTTGTTATGCCTCTGATCACTTAATTGTCATAGTTGCCTCTATCCAGTTTGCTTGCTATTTCACCTAAAAGCAGCTGATGGAATGTTAGAATTGGGCTTCTGCATTGCAATAGAGTAGTAGAAACTTGGTCACCTGCAATTCTGCTCTTGGTCTGATTTTATCCATATTTTCAAGTGCGAGTTGCTACCCAGTCCCATGTTCTCAATGTCTTGGCAGTCAGTTGCAAGGCAATATTTGGCAGTGGCTTTGGGAATATGTTCCCTATTTACCTTACACGTTAGGGGATTGATGCATAATATGAATGAAGTGTGTCTTTATGAGATCATTTCCATCTTTTTAAAAAAAAAAACATCCTTTCTAATAGTAAATACAGTAAAATAAATGATGCTATGTTGAAATTAAAATTAAATACACTATTTCCTTTTCCAAATCTAAACCTGCAACAAGAAAGGGGCATTCAGTCCATCAACCCAGCTCCTTCCATAGTCCATGCATGACCACCTCGAGCATGAATTCACATTCAAAATCACTGTGAGCTGCTTACCTCCCTCGTTCTTCTCTTCCTCCTACAGTCTTAAGAATTTTAACCCAAGCTTGTCCTCACCTAATCACTGCATCCTGGCTCCCATGTTAGCTGGTATAATAATTGGCTCCCTTTCCTCAGACACCGTTCTTCTCCCTTTCAAAAAAACCTCCTCGTGCAAAAACCAACCATCAACCCATCCATCCTCTGCAACTGCTGCCACATCCCTGATCTCCCTCACCACACCAAGACTGCTCCAGGCAAAGTCAGCAGTTATATCCTCTGCGACTGTGGTGCATTTTCCATCCTTGACCTCCCATAGCATTCGAGTACACCATCCTACTCCAACACCTATCCTCTGTTGTCCAGCAATGGCTTCTCATCCCACCTTTGTGCTGCCACCTCTGAATTACCCCAGTGTTTGATCATTCACCCCCTCCTCTTCCTCCTTCAGCTACAGGCTGATACCTCTCCTTCACTTCTCCCGAACCTATGACAGTGCTGTCAGACTGCCTGTCCGATAATCAAGTCATGGATGAGGAACAGCTTGCTACAACTGAACAGCGGGAAGACTGAAGTAATCGTTTTCACCCCTTGCTGCAAACTCCATTCCCTCTCCCTCTCCGGCCATTTATTTGGGCTGAACCAGACCATCATATCTTGTTGAACTTCAAAATCCGCATCCTATCCAACAGCAAGACTGTTTATTTCCACATCTGAATCATTGATAGCTTCTAATCCTTCCACCTCTGAAACCCTTCCCCATTGCTTTTGTCACCTCTTCATTTGATTTCTCTTGTATTCACCACACTGGCCTCACATCCTCCATAACCTCCAAACGGTCCAAAAGTCAACCGTCTGGATCCTGTCCCTAGCTAAGTCCCATTCGCCCATCATTGGCTCCCAATACTAACTTTAAAATCTTAATTCTTGTCTTCAAGTATCTCCCATGCCTGGCCTCGCTCTGTAAAGTGCATTTGGATATTTTCTAGGTTAAATATGCTACATAGATGCTGAGAGGATGTTTCCCCTTGTGGGCGAATCTAGAACTCAGGGTCATAGTTTCAGAATAAGGGGTCGCCCACAAGAGATGAGGATTTTTTTCTCTGAGGATCATGAATCTTTGGAGTTCTCTACTCCAGAGAACTGTGGAGGCTGAGTCATTGAAAATATTCAAGGCTGAGATAGACCGATTCTATAGGGGAGTGAAGGGTTATGGGGAACAGGCAGGAAAGTGAAATTGAGGCCAAGATCAGACCAGCCAAGATCGTATTGAATCCAGGTTCAAGGGACTGAATGGCCTACTCATGTTCATATTTCTTATGTTCTTATAAACTCAAGCTAATGTTTAGTCCTGTACTTTTTTCCTCACCACAGTGGATTCTGTTTTATGTGTTTTGAGGAAAATAAAAGCCGCAACAAATCACAATAGTGGAATTTTGTTAAAGTTTACAATTCTTGGCTCAGTTATGTAAGATTCCTCATAAGTGTTTGACTGGAGTACGAGAAGAAGCTTGCAGGGAACATTAAGGCGGATTGCAAAAGTTTCTATAGGTATGTAAAGAGAAAAAGGTTAGTAAAGACAAACGTAGGTCCCCTGCAGTCAGAATCAGGGGAAGTCATAACGGGGAACAAAGAAATGGCAGACCAATTGAACAAGTACTTTGGTTCAGTATTCACTAAGGAGGACACAAACAACCTTCCGGATATAAAAGGGATCAGAGGGTCTAGTAAGGAGGAGGAACTGAGGGAAATCTTTATTAGTCGGGAAATTGTGTTGGGGAAATTGATGGGATTGAAGGTCGATAAATCCCCAGGGCCTGATGGACTGCATCCCAGAGTACTTAAGGAGGTGGCCTTGGAAATAGCGGATGCATTGACAGTAATTTTCCAACATTCCATTGAATCTGGATCAGTTCCTATCGAGTGGAGGGTAGCCAATGTAACCCCACTTTTTAAAAAAGGAGGGAGAGAGAAAACAGGGAATTATAGACCGGTCAGCCTGACCTCAGTAGTGGGTAAAATGATGGAATCAATTATTAAGGATGTCATGGCAGCGCATTTGGAAAATGGTGACATGATAGGTCCAAGTCAGCATGGATTTGTGAAAGGGAGATCATGCTTGACAAATCTTCTGGAATTTTTTGAGGATGTTTCCAGTAAAATGGACAAAGGAGAACCAGTTGATGTGTATTTGGACTTTCAGAAGGCTTTCGACAAGGTCCCACACAAGAGATTAATGTGCAAAGTTAAAGCACATGGGATTGGGGGTAGTGTGCTGACGTGGATTGAGAACTGGTTGGCAGACAGGAAGCAAAGAGTAGGAGTAAATGGGTACTTTTCAGAATGGCAGGCAGTGACTAGTGGGGTACCGCAAGGTTCTGTGCTGGGGCCCCAGCTGTTTACATTGTACATTAATGATTTAGACGAAGGGATTAAATGTAGTATCTCCAAATTTGCGGATGACACTAAGTTGGGTGGCAGTGTGAGCTGCGAGGAGGATGCTATGAGGCTGCAGAGTGACTTGGATAGGTTAGGTGAGTGGGCAAATGCATGGCAGATGAAGTATAATGTGGATAAATGTGAGGTTATCCACTTTGGTGGTAAAAACAGAGAGACAGACTATTATCTGAATGGTGACAGATTAGGAAAAGGGAAGGTGCAACGAGACCTGGGTGTCATGGTACATCAGTCATTGAAGGTTGGCATGCAGGTACAGCAGGCGGTTAAAAAAGCAAATGGCATGTTGGCCTTCATAGCGAGGGGATTTGAGTACAGGGGCAGGGAGGTGTTGCTACAGTTGTACAGGGCCTTGGTGAGGCCACACCTGGAGTATTGTGTACAGTTTTGGTCTCCTAACTTGAGGAAGGACATTCTTGCTATTGAGGGAGTGCAGCGATGATTCACCAGACTGATTCCCGGGATGGTGGGACTGACCTATCAAGAAAGACTGGATCCAACTGGGCTTGTATTCACTGGAGTTCAGAAGAGTGAGAGGGGACCTCATAGAAACGTTTAAAATTCTGCCGGGTTTGGACAGGTTGGATGCAGGAAGAATGTTCCCAATGTTGGAGAAGTCCAGAACCAGGCGTCACAGTCTAAGGATAAGGGGTAAGCCATTTAGGACCGAGATGAGGAGAAACTTCTTCACCCAGAGAGTGGTGAACCTGTGGAATTCTCTACCACAGAAAGTAGTTGAGGCCAATTCACTAAATATATTCAAAAGGGAGTTAGATGAAGTCCTTACTACTCGGGGGATCAAGGAGTATGGCGAGAAAGCAGGAAGGGGGTACTGAAGTTTCATGTTCAGCCATGAACTCATTGAATGGTGGTGCAGGCTAGAAGGGCTGAATGGCCTGCTCCTGCACCTATTTTCTATGTTTCTATGACTGTGAATGACACTCGTGAAGCGGGGAAAAGGAGCACATTTGGCCAATTAGCCATTACCTCATTTAAATGGCATGAATCTGTCAAACTGGATGTGAGGAGAGCAGCTTTCCTTTCTGCTAACCATTGCCGATGCGCACAACAGCTAATGTAAAATTCCAATTTGAGTAAAGGTGTCATCTTTTAGTTTCCAAGAGCACTGTTTAAAGACAGCTGCTCCACATTTAATGCTGCCTTTATGCCACTAAATTGCCAGTGACGTCAAGAGCACAGTCTGTGGTGACCTTGTAGTATGAGTAACGTTCCAATTCCTGGTTAGAAACAATGACAGCCTTCTGGAATGGGGGTTTTCACTCATTTCCTCTGACCTAAGTCGGATTGTGTGAAACCTTGGCATCCTGTTCGAACCTGAGCTGATCTTCGCATCTGTTCATTAACAAATCTGCTTATTACACCTCCACAGCATTGCCTGCCTCTGACTGTATTTAGCCTCTCCATTTGCTGAAATCGTTCCCGTTTGCATTTTGTCACCTCCAGACTCAATTTCTCTCTAGTGCACCTCACTGTCTTCCCAAAATCCGCAATCACAGAATCATACAGCACAGTAGAAGGTCAATCGGCACTTCGTGACTGCGCCAGCTCTTTGGAAGAGCTATGCTATTAGTCCCACTCCCCCTTTCTCTTTCCCGGCTGATCACAAACTCAACCATCTGTATCCTTTCCGGCGGTGGCAAATGTCAACAGTTAGTGTTGTTGGCACGAAGTTCCAGTCTGCTATTTACTGTGCTGGGGCCCGGCTGCAGTCGGGCGGACCCCTCCACTTGTACATATAGGCCAGCAGTGCATTTTCCACACTGCTGGCTTGTGCAGATACTTGGACAGCGCTGGAGAAGACCTGCAGTCACATTGCAAAGTTGCAAATGTAATTTTCCGCTGCTGTGCATGCGTAAAATTCACACCCTTGTTGCCAAATCTGTTGCACTCTATAAAGTGGGTAGATTCGGCACCATTGAAACCAGTATAATTACTGGACTTAAAAGCACCTCTATTAATATAAAACTGGTCTAAGTGTTAATTGCACAGCAGTTCTTGCCTTGGAAGATTTAGATTATTTTTCCAAATTTCTCCCCTTTAAGTTTACCGCATCTTGCTTTACTGTAAAAAGGATGAATGATGACCCCTTTCTTGACATTACACCCAGGGTAAATAAAGTTTGTGATCAGAAACTGCTGTCTCCACAACTTTTAATGAAAAATTACAGTTCCCAGGTAGCAAGTTGCACTACACACAGTAATTCGAGAAATGTTTCGGCTGTTTCACGGTGTCAAATCACTTGCCCCTACCTATGTCACTTTGAGCTGAAAATTAAGAGGTGATGAGAACAGTTCAGCTTATTGACTTGCTGGCTTTTTAATGCAACTTTCATGAAGCCACCTTTCGTCAGATATTTGTTTTGCATAGATTTATTTCTCACCATTCTTTTGCTAAAAGCAAACAAAACGTTCTAGACTACAGCTTTGAATCCTCCTTCGATTTATTAATTTGTATTCCAAACAGCTTTTACAGATGTCTGCTTACATTTTACACACACCTTCCTATATTTGGTTTGCTGGGACTTGGATTACACTTGGATCGTTACATTTCAGGTCTGTTACATTGGTGCAATATCATCGGACTTCACAATCATTGCACTTAAACGAGAGATTGGAAATGCACATTGCAGGCAGTAAAGCCTCTGCTTGCCTGGACCAGCAAGGGGGTTTACAGCTTGACTAGGGATTACAAATGTCAGGTCAGCACTAAATATTCTCTCTGACACAGCCTCACTGGTTACTCCGTAAGTAGACCCAGCACCCCCTATGATCTGTGGGATACCTTTACCTCCCAATATTTAGTCACATGCTGGATTGAGCAGGGGGCCGTAACAATACAATCCCTCCATTGTGCGTGTTGGAATCCACGATCTTTCTCCAATCTTCTGGAAGGGAGACCGATGAGCAGTCTGGCGTGGTGAGGCCAATTGTAAACCAACAAACCGGTTTATACAATACTGAACAGAATATAATTTCCATTGAAACTCAGACTTTTTACTGTCACTCCTTGGAACATCAAAAATAATAAATCATGCAAACTTCGTTCTTGAAATGGGCCTCGGTTCACTTTATAAGTCGGCAGTGGCTGATGTGCCTCGCACTAACTTTAGGGGAAAGAGAAGTTATTTGCCCCTCTGACTGTTTCAAATTCAAAACTACCTGCCGGCTGTCTTTTCCATGGAGACATGAATAGATAAAGCTGATTTTGACGACCTTCCACCTCTGTGTTGAGGAGTGGCTTGTTGAGCTGCCGATTAAAAAGTGCTATCTCAAATCAGAACACCCTCCTCCCCCCATAGCACCTATAATGCCTGCTCAGCTAATACCCTTGCTGTGTCCAATGACGGGAAGCCATTTCAACATTACAAGTGAAAATGTATGAAACCCCATTGTCTCGGACTGGTATGGTATGTGAGAAGCACAGGCCAGTTAGCCATTTCATCTGGCCGCAACTAATGGGCCGAATCAACATTCCCAGATAACTTTTGTGTTGCGGGTTAACCGCTTGGGGGTTGAATTTAGTTCAATAGCAACATCAGAATATAAATTGAATTATAATTCCTCCCAGGCGCAAATCTTGGAAAATGACAATAGATCTTCATTAATTTTGTTCAAGCTTAAGTTCAGCAAAGATTGAATAAAAGGAAAAATGAAGAGAGAAAAAACAGCAAATTAAACCAAATCGAATGAAGCACAGCAGTCTAAAGTTAAGAAATGAGATGAAAATATTCAGAAGAAATACATTTGTACAGCAAAGTTAATTGTCATGGAGAATCCTAACTAAGTTAACATTTTTCTCGTTAATTAATCTTCCAGAGTGTTGCTCATGAGAAAAATATCTGTAGTAGATTTTCTGCTCCCAATGCTGAATCTCGAAGAGGTTCATTAGGCTGGTTCCTGGAATGAGGGGATTGCCTTATGAGGAGAGATTGAGTGGACTACGCCTATATTCCCCAGAGTTTAGAAGAATGAGAGGTAATCTCATTGAAACATAACATTTTTAAGGGGCTTGACAGGGTTAATGCTGGGAAAATGTTTCCTCTGGCTGGGGAATCTAGAGCATGGGGTCACAGTCTCGTAATAAGGGGTCGGCCATTTAGGATTGAGATGAGGAGAAATTTCTTTACTCAAAGGGTTGTGAATCTTTCGAATTCTACCCCAGAGGGCTGTGGATGATCAGTCGTTGAGTATATTCAAGACAGAGGTTGATACAATTTTAGGAACTAAGGGAATATGGGGATAGTGCGGGACGGTGGAGTTGAGGTAGAAGATCAGTCGTGATCTTGTTGAATGGCGGAGCAGCTCCTATTATGTTATGTAATTCTGCTTACTCTCCCTCACTCACCATCCTTAAACTTGTCAAAATAAGTGTGCTGATATAAACTGAAATAAAGATTCTTTGTTTAAAGATTATTCAGCTGGCCCTGAATGACAGTGTAGTGTTTATTTGAACTTGACTTGCTGGAGGGGGCATACGCAATGTGTGTATGGCCCTCATGAAGCAGACTGTTGCTACACAATTCCTGAAGTCTTACAACTGCAATATTATGTTTTAACCCATTGACTGCTGTGAATTTCAGACTCCTTGAACCAGCCAATTTTCAAAGTTTTCAGCTCACAATCTGAGAGACTGAAACAAGGTCCAACATTACTGTGATAAAAGTTAGTTCAGTGTCAGGAGTACTTTAGTCCTTCAAATACTAGAGTATGAATTTAAAAAATGAAGTTTAGGCACTCTAGTCCAATTGTCCTTCCTCCTCCCTCCCATTCTCTCCTCTTCCCTGCACCCCTTCTGTTTTTATTGTTATATCTGTGTATATCAAATATATCGTAGCTTATCAATATTTTATTTTCTGGTCTCTTAAATATACATGTGTGTGAGTTTGTGTATGTATGTGTACACGTGCGTAGGCACACACGCACGCACACAGTCACGCTGTAAAATAAAGTTCAAATATTTTGACTTGTCCTTGCTTTCATTATCTATTTTGGGCATGATGCCCTAAAGCTACATTTCCACCCATTCAAATCCTAAAACACTTCTGATGCAGTCATGCAATAGGTGTGTGTGTGTGTGTGTGTGTGTGCAGGTCAACTTTTAAATGAATGTTTAAATTTCAAATTAAGAAGCTAACCGTTGTAATGCTGGCAGCCCAGTCAAGATAATGTGCCTCGGCAATGCAAGGGGTGAATCTTTTGACGAATAGCTGATGTACATTTCCAAAGAGCAGAAATACAGTGCCCCCAATGGCTGAGTGGTTAAAGGCTCCTTCTGGGGTAGACATCCAGACCAATAGGTCTCCTTGTCTGTGATAAATCAGGATATTTTGGGAGGGGTGACAAAAAAATCACCCAAGGTCCCTACTCCTAATTTTCCATTCAGTGACTGCTCCTAAAAAAGGCCCATGGGTGAACATGTGGTGAGCATAGGATCTGGCTCTGCTGTGAATGCCCTCTGATCACAAGCCTACGGATATTCACCTCGGGCATAAAGAGCGGTAACCCTGGGGTGAGATACTTGAAGACAGTCAGTGCCTATGGAACTAGCCCAGAATAGAATGGTAGAAAATGAATGGAAAAATGCAAAAAACCTATCTAGGTATAAATACCAGTTGTGCACGTTTAATCACATTGTTTTTTCTTTGCTTTACAAGGTGAAATTTCATACCCCTTAGTGACATAACTCTTATTATGATGTAGCTTTCTTCTGGAGAGCTTTTTTCACTGTTCAAAGATCGCGTTCAAAGTTGCTTCCTTCCTCAAGTTGAATATTTCAAATGGCCATGATTCGAACAGCTGTACAGCTCAAAAAGGCTCACTGAACTATTTAGAATTAACATCTCTCATCATTGACCCAAGCCTAACATTTAATCCAAACAGACTCCTTGAACAGCAAATAGGAGACTAATATTTTGTCCGACAGTTCTGCTTTATGACTCGTTTTATAGCACAGTGGTTATGTTACTGGACTAGTAATTTAGAGGCCTGGACTAATAATCCAGAGACATGAGTTCAAATCCCACCACGGCAGCTGGGGGAATTTAAATTCAGTTAATTAAAAAAATCTGGAATTAAAAAGCTGGTATCTGTAATGGCGACCATGAAACTACTGGATTTTCGTAAAAACCCATCTGGTTCACTAATGTTCTTTAGAGAAGGAAATCTGCCGTCCTTACCTGGTCTGGTCTATATGTGACTCCAGACCCACAGCAATGTGGTTGGCTTGTAACTGCCCTCTGAAATGGCCGAGCAAGCCACTGAGTTGTACCAAATCGCTATGACAAAGTTAGAACTAGGAGTACACAAGGACTGCAAAGGTTCGAAAAGGTGGCTCACCACCACCTTCTCAAGGTCAATTAGCAATAGCAATGGCAATAAATGCCGGCCTTGCCAGTGACGCCCGCATCCCGTGAATGAATAAATAATTTTTAAAAAACATTTGCAAAACTCTGCATGACCGTAACCCCATAATTCTGTCTAATTACTTTCACTTTCTTGCATTATCTTTGCCCCGCTGAAGGCTGTTTTGACTTTCCCTCCTTTTATCTGCCGAGGGCTGGGTTATGGTGCTATTGACCAATACCTCGTTCAAATCACCAGCTGTGTGAGCCAACACTGGATGTGCACTATTCAGCCTTTCCCCACACAGTGAGGCTCCTACTACCAACCCCATCTGAGATTCATTACTGTAGCACAGTGGCGATTGAATTTCTGACTTTCCTGCTCTGTATGGCTCTGATCCACATTAAGACGTTGAACTTACCAACTGATTTTGATTTCAGTGCTTCGATTTCACAATTCTCGTTCTTGTTTTCAAATCCCTCCATGGTCTCATCCCTCCCTATCTCTGTAATCTCTTTCAGCCTCACAATCTCTCCTACAAGATATCTGCGCTCCTCAACTTCTGCCTTTTTGAGCATCCCTGATTATAATCGCTCAACCATTGGTGGCCGTGCCTTCTGTTGCCTCGGCCCCAAGCTCTGGAACTCCCTCCCTAAACCTCTCTGCCTCTCTAACTCTCTTTCCTCCTTCAAGACGCTCCTTAAAACCTACCTGTTTGACCAAGCTTTTGCTCATCTGTCATTTCTTCTTGTGTGGCTCGGTGACAAATGTATTTGTTTTGTTTTAAAACATTCCCGTGAAGCACCTTGGGACATTTTACTATGTTAAAGGTGCTGTATAAATACATGTTGAGTCATTGGAAGAGCTTCCTCGATAATTCAATAGGTGATTTTAGCAAATCCCAGTAAAACACATGGCCACTATCGACATTGGTCTAACACCTGTAACAAGTCAGCTAATGTTCACTGTTGTAAAAAAGGGCTTCTCACAAAGTTTTGAATGTTTTGAAACTTTATTTAAGGCATGAAATGTGCAAGATCTGAGTTTGCCAAAATTCTCAAATTTTTTCTCTTGAATCTCTCCTGACAGAGGTACATATGATATTTATGTAATGAAAGATGGGCAGCCTCTACTCGTTGGCAAATACGACAATCATGGCAGCTTCGGCGAGCTGGCACTGATGTACAACACTCCGAGAGCTGCTACAATTGTTGCTACCACAGAAGGAGCCCTCTGGGGGCTGGTAAGTAATGCTGTCTTATGGTCAAGCATTCAGAAGGTGGCCCTCATTAAAAGTGAAGAATGTATCTATTTACAGCATATATATGTTTATGAAGGTCTGCCTAGTTTGGTTATTCTTGAAGCACAATGTATCTCGGGTCCTCTGAAATTGTGCTTCAGTTACTTTGTTCAAGAATTGAATTTTACAAATTATGGTCTATCGACTCTGGATCAGTTCCCATGGACTGGAGGGTAGCTAATGTAACACACTTTTTAAAAAAGGAGGGAGAGAGAAAACGGGTAATTATAGACCGGTTAACCTGACATCAGTAGTGGGGAAAATGTTGGAATTAATTATTAAAGATGAAATAGCAGCGCATTTGGAAAACAGTGACAGGATTGGTCCAAGTCAGCATGGATTTATGAAAGGGAAATCATGCTTGACAAATCTTCTAGAATCTTTTGAGGATGCAACTAGTAGAGTGGACAAGGGAGAACCAGTGATGTGGTGTGTTTGGACTTTCAAAAGGCTTTTGACAAGGTCCCACACAAGAGATTGGTGTGCAAAATTAAAGCACATGGTATTGGGGGTAATGAACTGACGTGGATAGAGAACTGGTTGGCAGACAGGAAGCAGAGAGTCGGGATAAACGGATCCTTTTCAGAATGGCAGGCAGTGATTAGTGGGGTGCCACAGGGCTCAGTGCTGGGACCCCAGCTATTTACAACATACATCAATGATTTAGATGAAGGAATTGAGTGTAATATCTCCAAGTTTGCAGATGACACTAAGCTGGGTGGTGATGTGCGCTGTGAGGAGGATGTTAAGAGGTTGCAGGGTGACTTAGACAGATTAGGTGAATGGGCAAATGCATGGCAGATGCAGTATAATGTGGATAAATGTGAGGTTATCCACTTTGGTGGCAAAAGCACGAAGGCAGAATATTATCTGAATGACAGCAGATTAGGAAAAAGGGAGGTGCAACGAGATCTGGGTGTCGGTACATCAGTCATTGAAAATTGGCATGCAGGTACAGCAGGCGGTGAAAAAGGCAAATGGTATGTTGGCCTTCATAAGGGGATTTTGAGTATAGGAGCAGGGAGGTCTTACTGCAGTTGTACAGGGCCTTGGTGAGGCCACACCTGGAGTATTGTGTTCAGTTTTGGTCTCCTAACCTGAGGAAGGACATTCTTGCTATTGAGGGAGTGCAGCGAAGGTTCACCAGACTAATTCCCGGGATGGCAGGACTGACATATGAGGAGAGACTGGATCGTCTGGGCCGGTATTCACTGGAGTTTAGAAGGATGAGAGGGGTTCTCGTAGAAACATATAAAATTCTGACGGGACCGGACAGGTTAGATGCAAGAAGAATGTTCCCGATGTTGGGGAAGTCCAGAACCAGGGGACACAGTCTAAGGATAAGGAGTAAGCCATTTAGGACTGAGATGAGGAGAAACTTCTTCACTTAGAGAGTTGTTAACCTGTGGAATTCCCTACCGCAGAGAGTTGTTGATGCCAGTTCATTGGATATATTCAAGAGGGAGTTAGATATGGCCCTTGCGGCTAGAGGGATCAAGGGGTATGGAGAGAAAGCAGGAAAGGGGTACTGAGGTGAATGATTAGCCATGATCTTATTGAATGGTGGTGCAGGCTCAAAGGGCCAAATGGCCTACTCCTGCACCTATTTTTCTATGTCTTTTGAAATCTCGTTGCTGAAGTCAATATACAGGTACATCTCCCTGTGCATTACTCACAGCTCAAGCATGAGGCTGAGCATATTGTGATCGATGGTGACACTAGAGCAGGCTAGGGTGGTGTAATGTACGCATATGTGAGTATGCTCACAGGTTGGTTGAGCTGTTGAGTTGGGAGTGACTTAGCCAGTCGCGTGATGTTCACAAGACTCAATAAAACCCCAACCAGTTGGGTTTGGGGGATCCACGATGAGGCTGGTGGATGAACTGGTAATGTGTAATATGATTTTTATACCTTTGCTAATAAACCAACTAGTTCTTAATAGCAATGTGTTGTTATGAATTCTTAAGCAAAGAACCCATGAAGCAAATACATTACAAGTGGGGTGTTAGCAGCAGGGTATGGGTCGAGGCTAATCAGAGGTTCAGAGAGGTGTAGGGGGCGCGGGGAATGTCTGGCTAGTAACATGAGTGAGGAGCGTATTGGAATCAAAGATGGTGACAGTAAAATTAAAAGGAAAACTGCAAATGAAACAGAAATATGGACATAAAATGCTGACTAATAATCCGCCTGGTCAGACAGCATCTGGGGAGAGAGAAACAGAGTTAGCGTTTCGTCAGATGAAAGGTTATCAACCTGAATCGTTAACTCTGTTTCTCTCTCCACAGCTGCTGCCTGACCTGCTGAGTGTTTCCAGCATTTTCTAGTTTATTTCAGATTTCCAGCATCTGCAGTATTTTGCTTTTATAATAGCATGTCCTCTTCTCTATTCAGATGCTGACTGACCTGTGTATTTCCATAATTTTCTGTTCTTTTATTTCTGGTAGTGATGGTATTGGTACGGTTAGAGGGACTGGCAAGGAACAAGCTGCCAGGTCAGGTGTTTATGGCATTGCTGAACTTCAGAGCTAAATTAGAAATTTGGTTTCACAAATTGTCTATCGAGATTGAAGCAGGGAACTCTCATGGCAGCTGAAAGGGAACAATTTCTTTACCCATTCCCTTGCTTAGTTGTTTTTGTGAAATATAATTAGAATTGGTCATGGAAGCAAAAATGCGAAACAACTTTGATATCCATCAGATAGTAGAAGCACTGAACTGATGAGAAAGCTCAGACACAAGTGTATGGACACACAAAGATTGCTCTGGTACTGTGACTGTGTTCCTTGATATTGCTTACCAGTTGAGTGGTTTGAGGGAAGATATTTGCAGTCAGGCTTAAAATGCTTGAAGCCATATGTATTGTCTGCAACTATGTGTCAGTGAAATGTAGGTATGCTTCCCATTCTGCCAACACACAAGGTGCCATGGTTTTTGCCTGTACTCTTGTGCAACACCACATAAAAAAACACACTCTGCTGTAACTAACCAAGCTCCAAGTACATGAAATGTCAGTGCTTCCTCCCTTTAAATTGGCTTTCGCTTTTTTTGACAAGGTAGCCATTTTAGGGTGCAACGCTGAAGTTGCTATATAACTTCAGAGTTGGGTTCTGACCTGATGCCAGACGGGTCGTATTTGACGATCAGTGGAGTATAACTGCAGTGTGGTATCAAACTTGGTCTACAAATTACTCGGGGAATGCTTTGGACCTCCTGGACGCTTGCACAGTGCTTTTTAAAAAATGCACCAAGTCCGGACATAGGCACCTACGCTCTCAATAGATTTCAATCTTAACGACTGAGTGCAGAGCTCTGTCTTCGTTCTGATGGTATGGATCAGGTACTGTTGACAATGATTGGCAGCTGCAGTATAACTTTGCCCCTTCATACATTCCCAATGCTGACTGTGAAATTTAGAAAAAAATGTATGAACTCGGCAGGATACTAATCTATGCAAATTTTTTACCTCACAAGTACCAGTTCTGGCTCGAGTCCGGACCACTAAATCTGACTTCTTTATACAGTACTACAAAAGCAAAATACTGCAGATGCTGGAATCTGAAATAAAAACAGAAAATGCTGGAAATACTCTCCAAGTCAGGTGGGGAGAGAGAAACAGAGTTTCAGGTCAGAAATTCTGACAAAGGGTCATAGACTTGAAACGTTAATTCTCTCTCCACAGATGTAGCCTGACCTGCTGAGTATTTCTAGCATTTTTTATTTTTATTTCTTTATACAGTACTTCAAATTAGATTGGCAGCTTTGATGGAAACTGGAAATCTACTCCAACACCGCCACCTGCTGGACCTTCAGAAGTATTGTACCAACTAATTTTGATTTGTGCACTTTACTAAAAGCACCGGAAGGACACGCAGAGAGTTACCACAGAGGAGCCAAGCTTTTTTTTTAAATCTTATAATGTTGCTTTAAGGCTGGGGGAAAAGATTGTGCTTGCAAGAACTTATCATCAGGAGATTGGTCCCAACCTCTAAACACAGACATACGCACATGCTTCTAACCCTTTTAATATCAGAATGTAAATCAGAGAGTGAGGGATTCAATCAGACTTGGGCATATACACAAAATCTGACCAGTTCACAGGAATCTGCAAAAAGATGTGATAGATGTGTATCTAATCTGTCTAGACACACGTCACTGAATACATAGAGGAAAACTTGGGAGATGTATTGCAATTTCGGACTTGCACAAGCAATTCAAACCAGCTAAAAAATGCCCCTTGTGTACTCGATAAATACCTGAAATTGTATAAAATATATACTGGATAAATACCTATCTGTATTTGCACATGTGTTTATGTGTGTGTGCCTGTTTAAATTACCACTCCTTTTATCGCAAAATTCAAAATTTCACAGATTTCTTTGCATTAATTCAGATCATGATGCATTTGTCACCTCCAGGCTCATTTATTCCGATGCTTTCATTGCTGGCTCAGAATTCCTTTTTCTAAAGCCTATCGGTGAAGCAGCTGAATATGAAGTGCTTCTTAACTCTTCAAAAATATAAAAGAAAAGTAGAATAATTAAAAGGACAAGAAAGACTTGCATTTTTATGAAACCTTGTCACTTCTCTAAGATTCAAAAAAAGCTCTTTGTTTAATGAATTGCTTTTGAAGTGCAGTGACTGATGTGCAGGCAAATGGCCTTTGAATAAATGGAAGGAACTGAGGGGAAAAGAGTCATAGAACCCCCTTTTACTTAACGTACAATTCATGTAGCTCTTAGGACTACCACCAGCGGATTACCACCCAAAAAAACGCTGTGATTATTTAATTAAGATCGGCGGAAAATTAATCAAAACATGTTTTTAAATTCCACCCAGTGGGAAAAATCAGTGTTCCACGTGGATTCTCGGCGGAAAACGCGATGCTGGTCAAATTCAGTCATATTTAGTGAAATTTAGTCCAAGGCTGCGAGTTGGGCCAAGGGAGGGGGCAAAACACACAAAATAGTTTTCAACAAAACAAAAAATAAACAATCTGAAAACATTCATAAGACCCTTTTCCAGTGAATCGCTGCAAAATAATTTTTAAAAGCTTCCACTTATCTTTTTTTTGCAGGGTTTCATACCTACCGCCGATCGGAGGGCTGCTCCGGCTGCTTTCTACTGGGCATTTTTTTTTCCCCAGCAACTATGGATCACTGCTACCACCAAACTCGGGCAGTGGCGGTTTTTCCGGTGTTGCATGCCGGTGGTCTGCTACCCAGCGGTATTTCAAAACCGTCGGCAGAACACTTTGATCAAACTCGCACCAGGCGGTTTACCACCGAAATACAGGAATACCGCAGAAAAACATGGCGGAAATGCTGACCAAATTCCAGCCCTATGTGTACAGTGTGTAGCATGAATACATACCACTGAAAAGGTGCATTACAGAAGAAGGTAGATGTTTTCATGATTTGGAGTGCATGGCAACAAAATTTCACTTTTTCAATGACTGTTTGTCACTTTTGAATTCAATCGTTTTCCTAAAACAATTCTATCAGTCACTCACTGAAAAATCCTCGTTGTGGCCAGTTGCAGCCTTGCACCTATGTACTCTCGCAACATATAATTAAAATACTCTCTTCAAACTCCCATGGCATTCCATGTCGTCTTCAGCTGAAGTGGGTTGGGGACAATTAGACCATGATGTGTAGACATAACTCACTCCCCATTTTCAAGTCATCCATTCTGTCATTTCTGTACAATACTTTGATATTCTTATTTATAGCTAAAGAAAAATACTTGCAGCAATTTGGGAAGCCAAGAAGTAGCGTTAGCGAGAGGATACGTGTCTCTCTGCAGTATAGGCCCAAGAGCTGGGAGATACAAACTGAGGTCCTGGAGTGCTGACATTGGCTGAATGGTGTAATTACAGCATGACAAATCTGGACATAGGAATTTATAATAGTTGACACAAAAGTGATTTAAAAAAAAAATTATGACAGAAAATTAGGTTTTCTAGTGCACGCAGACATAAGATCTTTAATACAATGTTCCAAAAAATGCCTCCGGCTGAAAATGTTTTTACGAAAGTACCTGGTGGTCCCGGAGGAATAAACACTTGTGCTCCGAGGCCTAGCTGCGTAGTCCAGCGCAGAGGCCCGCGCATCCCGGGATCACGTGGGCCTGGGCCACCAGTCACAATTTGGTGTATTTGGACTTCGAGGCATTTGACAAGGTGCCATATAAAAGGTTACTGCATAAGATAAAGTTCACAGGGTTGGGGGTAATATATTAGCATGGATAGAGGATTCGCTAACTAACAGAAAACAGAGAGTCGGCATAAATGGTTCATTCTCAAGTTGGCAACCAGTAACTAGTGGGGTGCTGCAAGAATCAGTACTGGGACCCCAACTATTTACAATCTATATCAATGACTTGGAAGAAGGGACTGAGTGTAATGTAGCCAAGTTTGCTGACGATACAACGATAGGAGGAAAAACAATGTGCGAGCAGGACACACAAAATCTGCAAAAGAACATAGACAGGTTAAGTGAGTGGGGAAAAATTTGGCAGATGGAGTATAATGTTGGAAAGTGTGAGGTCATGCACTTTGACAGAAAAAATCAAAGAGCAAGTTATTATTTAAATGGAGAAAGATTCAAAGTGCTGCAGTGCAGCAGGACCTGGGGGTACTTGTGCATGAAACACAAAAGGATAGTATGCAGGCACAGCAAGTGATCAGGAAGGCCAATGGAATCTTGGCCTTTATTGCAAAGGGGATGGAGTATAAAAGCAGGGAAGTCTTGCTACAGTTATACAGGGTATTGGTGAGGCCACAACTGGAATACTGCGTGCAGTTTTGGTTTCCATATTTACGAAAGGATATACTTGCTTTTGGAGGCAGTTCAGAGAAGGTTCATTAGGTTGATTCCGGAGATGAGGGGTGTCGTATATTCAACTATCATTGTAACCCATGAATAAGCCGACCTAAGTTGTACACCTTGAGAACATTGACCACAAGGGGGTGAACTTGTGGGAGACACTCCTAACCTGGACTTTCAGGTATAAAAGGGGAAGCTCCACCCACCTTCATCACTTGAGGTCTTGGTAATAAAGGTAACTGGTCACAGAGTGACCTTCTCTCAAGTATGGGCCTCGTGAGCATTTGCGACGAGAAACTGGGATTTAAACCACGCGAGCATGGCCACTAGCTGCACAGAAGAGAGGGACTGTGTTGGTGATGATTGGAACGACTTTATTGAGAGACTACAGCAAAGTTTTGTCACTAAGGAATGGTTGGGACAGGATTTGGCCGACAAACGCAGGGCTCATCTCCTGACAGTTTGTGGATCCAGAACGTACTCCCCGATGAAGGAGCTTCTAGCGCCAGAGAAGCCGGCGGACAAGACATTCGAAGAGCTCAGTAAGTTGATCGGGGAACACCTTAAACCGGCGAGAAGAATGCACATGGCGAGACACCGGTTTTACACACACCGGTGGCGAGAAGGGCAAAGCATTCCAGACTTCGTGGCAGATATCCAGCGACTGGCGAGCCTATGTAAGTTCCCAGATGCATGCAGAGCGGAGATGCTGCGAGACTTTTTTATTGAGGGCATCGGGCACGCTGGGGTTTTCAGGAAACTGATTGAGACCAAAGACTTGACCTTGGAAGCGGCGGCTCTGATAGCCAAGATTTTTGTCATACATCATTCTGGTCTCTTCCTCCCCTGAGATAAATGTCTGGGCTATTGTCTGTACAGAACTATATTTTTTTTACTCCACAGAAAACGTGAAGCTGTTTTAAGGCGATGAAAGGAAAAACCTACTGCAGTCCTCGAATAGTTAAATTGAACTGAATCAGTGACCGAGAAACAAATTCCCTTCCTTTGCAATCTTTCTTTATAAATCAAGCTGAGAGGTGGGAAGTATTTCGCTTGACACAAGAGCAAAATTTCACAAGTTACTTTTATGCTCTCTTGGAAAGAATTCAAATTTTATTTAAAGAGACACACGCTCCCGAAATTCGTGAGGCTCATCCGAGGTGCGGGTGGAGGTGGTGTTTAGGATAGGACCCAGTTCCACCAGCACTCTAGCTTTTTTTGTTTACAATAACAATCACAAGTATTTGTATAGCACGTAACGTAGTAAAACATTGCAATGCGCTTCACAGGATCGTTACCAAACAAAATTTGACACAGAGCCACATAAGATAATATTAGGGCCGAGAGTTTTAAGGGGTGGCTTAAAGGAGGAAAGAGAGGCGGAGCGGTTTAGGGAGGAAATTCTAGAGCTGAGGGAACAGGCAACTGAAGGCAGGGCTGCCAGTGGCGGAGTGCTTAAAATAGGGGATGCTCAAGAGGCCAGAGTTGAAGGAGCATAGATATTTCAGTGGGTTTTTAGAGCTGGAGGAGATTCCTAAGTTCCTAATTTTGATATTTCTCTTGGTGGTAGAAATTTATCAATGATCTCAATAGAAAGATAAGTGAAAAGCTGACTTTTATTTTGCAGGCATTTGGCGTCTGATTCACAGTTCTGAATTTTCTGTGCTGGCCATTTAAAAGCTGCCGAACGCTGGAGAGGTGGCAACCCTAATGAGACTGAGTTATTCATGCCAAAAAAGAATCAGGAGAATTTAAAATAGTGATATATTTCATTGTGTGATAATAAGGGCACCGGCCTCTGGTACACAATCGTGCTGCTGTCTTTTCTCTGTAGGTGCACACAGACAAAGAAAAAAAAAAACAATGGTTATTTGAGATTTCTGGGACGTGTAACCTGAAGTATTCATGTATTTTAAACATGTGGCGTTTTCTCTTGGTTTAGATTTCCATCGGTTCATTTCCCTGTCCTTCTTTGCAGGATCGTGTTACGTTTCGAAGAATAATTGTAAAAAACAATGCAAAAAAGAGGAGGGCATATGAAGCATTCATTGAATCAGTACCCCTGTTGAAATCCCTGGAGGTACAGTCGTCTTCCTTTCATTTTACAGAACCAAGAGCAGCAACAACACCAACTTGCATTTATATAGCTGCTTTAATCTAGTAAAATGTCCCAAGGGTGCTACACAGGAGCAAAATGTGACACCAAGCCACTAAGGTGACCAAAAGCTTGGTCAAAGAGAGAGGTTTTAAGGAGCGTCTTAAAAGAGGAGAGGTGCAGAGGCAGAGAGGTTTAGGGAAGGAATTCCAGAGGGGGTTTTTTCGTTCATGGGATGTGGGTGTCACTGGCAAGGCCAGCAATTCTGGATCATCTCTAATTGCCCTGGAGAAGGTAGTGGTGAGCCGCCACCTTCAACTGCTGATCTTTGTAGTGGTTTGGTACAACTGAGTGACTTGCTAGGCCATTTCAGAGGGCAGTTAAGAGTCAAACACATTGCTGTGGGTCTGGAATCATGTATTAGCCAGACCGGGTAAGGGGGGCCGATTTCCTTCCCTAAAGGACAGTAGTGAACCAGATGGATTTTTACAACACTCCAGTAGTTTCATGGTCACCATTACTGATGCTAGCTTTTTATTCCAGATTTATTGAATTTAAATTCCCCCAGCTGCTGTGGTGGGATTTGAACTCAAGTCTCCAAATCAACAGCCCAGGCCTCTGGATTATTAATCTCGTAACATAACCACGAGGCTACTGTTCCCAGTAAAGGCAGCTGAAGGCATGGCCACCAATGATGGAGCAATGAAAGAGGCCAGAATTGGAGGAGCCCAGAAAGCCATTAACTAATGTTCCCGCTAATCTTTCTTCGGGCTGCCGACCCATTCAAAAGTCCCCACGTGCGTCGTTTTTGCATTTAAAAGCTGGTGAGCCGGCTGTGCAGGAGCACCAGACTCTGCGCGGCTTAAAGGGAGCATTGCTGTCAACCGAGCTGTTAAGAACAGTTAAAACTGGAATGAAAAATAATGAATGCAAAGTTGACAATCCCATACTTAAGCTTTGAAGCAAAGCTCCGCACTGGCTCAGTTGGTAAAGGTAATGTACAACTGAGCCGTACAGCCCGGTTACGTCCCAGGTTTCATTCCTGTCTGTACTGAATTGGCTGATCCTGGCCAAGGCATCAGTAGAAGTGCTCCAATGGCCACAGGGGTCAGGATAGGTGATGGAGAAATCAGCCTGGCTTCCTGCTGAATAAGCATGGGTGTTGTTGAGAATGACAACAGGTACCACATTAATGCTCCTGTTACGAATAGCTTGACAATGCGCATTGTGTAGACTCACACATGAAAAATCACAGAATCATAGAAATTTACGGCACAGAAGGAGGCCCATCATGTCTGCTGGCTGAAAAAGATCCATCCAGCCTAATCCCACTTTCCAGTTCTTGTTCCGTAGCCCTGTAGGTTACAGCACTTCAAGTGCATATCCTCGTACTTTTTAAATGTGATGAGGGTTCTGTCTCTACCACCTTTTCAGGCAGTGAGTTCCAGATCCCCACCGCCCTCTGGGTGAAAAAAGCTCTCCTCAATTCCTCTCTCATCTTTCTATCAATTACTTTAATTCTACGCCCCCGTTCATTCTGAGAGATACTGGAGTCCTGTTTTGCCTGTGCTTATTGGAACAAGAGCGAGCATCTTCAACAGAGGAAGGGAGGAAGCTTGGGATAGGGGGGAGGTGACGGTGCCAGGGTGGGGGTTGCAACCATGAATAGAATCCACAAATAGTTAGTTGGAATTAATAATGCAACATTTAATGTTCATAATGAAGTGCTTATCCCAAGTAATTTGCAGGAATAATGCCGGGTAAGAAAAACCTACCATAAAGCCCTATTGTTAGGCAGCTTTCTAGCTTTAAACTCGCACTGCACTGCTGTTATGGGAATATATTCTGTTATAGTTCTTTGGGAGACGAGAAAGATTTATGTAAGAATTTCCATTGCAAATGCTGCATTAGTGTTTAACATTTTATTTTTCTTCATATTTCGGTGCTTTTCTTTCACTGTGAAACACATTGTTAATTTGGTTTTGTGCGTGGGAAGATTTCCAGTTTTTAGAAAAGACATTATTCGGATCAGAAAAAGAATACATATACATAAATTAAAACTTGGCAGTCACTATAGTATTATAGACTATTTTGTTATTTGTTCCAGCCTGTACTGTACCCAACTCCACTTACTGCAGCTGAGATGGGCAGGCATCTAATCTTTTCCCCAAACTTTGCTTGTGTTCTGCCAGGTGGTAGACGTCAGAATGCAACATGAGGTGAAATCATCTAATCAGATAAACAAAATGGGCTTTTTTTTTTTAAGAGGTGATAGAGGGGTGGGGGGGGGGGGGGGGTGCGCGGGGTGCAGTTTCACAGTCATTTTGTTTTCTTTAAAAATTCCTTATGCGCTAAACACCTCACAGTCTTTTGATGCTGCACCTGGCGGCTCAAGTGATTGACATTTCTTGGCTGGGGGCCTATTTGACCAACCGTATCTGTCGAGGATTTGCACCTTCCTTTACTGTCCAGGGAAACTGAGCTGCATTAATAGCATGAGGCTGACCGTCCCAGTGCAGTACTGAGGGAGTGCTGCCCTGTCAGAGGTGCTGTCTTTCAGGTGAGACGTTAAACCGAGGCCCCATCTGCCCTCTCAGGTGAACGTAAAAGATCCCATGGCAGGGGAGTTTCACCAGTGTCCTGACCAATATTTATCCCTCTTACCAACATCACTAAAACAGATTATCTGGTCCCTTGGGTGGATATAAAAGACATTGGGCTAGAACCTCCACTTTTTTTGTATGCTTAACGCCCATTTTACCGCTGAAATGATGTATAACGCCCATATATCGCTGAACGCCGGGAAAATATATTGCCGCCCGGCCACATTTTTAGGGTGGAATCTTCAGAATGGGTGAAATCAACGCCCAGAATATCGCCCAGCGTTACTTTCCGCACGGAATTAACGCCGAGATTCAATAATACCGCCCGCCCACTTTTTTTGTTGTAAAGAGCACATTTGCCGAAACTAGCGCTCAGGAGATCGATCGCCCACCGTCACTTTCACCACCTCGCGCACATATCATCCACAATATCGCTTGACCAAAAAAACACCCAGAAAAAGTGGAACTATTCTGAACGAATGCCAGCAGTGTGGCTGGCATTTTTTAAATCGCTGCATTCAAAAGGCTGCCTCAACTTCGGGGAAGTCTGCATTGACTCTGGAGTTCTTCTCAGGTGAAGTGAACATCTGAACAGACATATTTTCAGACTCTGGACTATTGGGGCTTCACTCCAGGTGTATTTTAGTGAGGAAATCATTGCTTCTGATCAATCGCTATTATACTTGCAATGCAATGGGGCCACCAAACAATAACTGTGCTTAAGCAGCGCTTCAGATGTCTTGACCACTCAGGAGGTGAGCTACAATACAATCCTGAGCAAGTAGGCAAATCCATGGTCGTGTGCACAACCACGGCTATCATGAGAGATCAAGAATTGCCAGAAGGCACTGATGCTTCACCTCAGGAGAGCGAGGAAGAGGACGACAAGGGACCGAATGCTGACCTAGAGCCAGGCAATCAGGCTGGCTATGCAACCATGCGCACGACCCCCTCCAGACCGCAGGAAAGGGCCCGTGGTGGCTACATAGCTGCAAGACTCTTAAGTGAGGAGCTGATATCTGAACGATTTGCCTGAAAGAGCGTTGATGTGAGTGACAACGCTGACACGCTGCTGTGTGTGTGCAACTCAGACATCAATGGTGCCCATCATCTTGGTGCCAGTTAAAGTTTACGTTGATTGATGTTAAGTTATATTTAATCCTTTCATGTTAAGGAATCACCAGTGTGTAACGGTGCAGCTATCTGAGACGATGCGCAACAAGGTTATGTTCAATAACAAAAACATTTTACCAACATTGGTCTGAAATTATAAGTATCACAGGCAATAACACCCAACCTCCGCCCCACTTTTTCCACCATTGACATCAATCAAATGTTCAACATGTCCAGCAACACAGAATACAAAGGCAAAACAGGAGGGTTGTCCCCAGCCACCATACATTACAACAAATTGCACACACCCAGATGGAGATATAACACAGCCATCACCTGAGGACATGCACCTCACTTTCCTTTCCCCCCCCTTCTACTCCCCACCTCTACCCCTTTCCCTCCTCGCTCCATGTTGCCTGGCCGAGGAGCTCCTCATTTGGGGGGATGAAGGCAGATGCAGTCGTTGCAGGGGTACGGGAGCGGCGGGTGCCGAGGGGGGCAACATTCTCTGATGCAGAAGCAGGATCTTGGTCCTTGCTCTCATCTGCCATTCGCAGTGGTGGTGCGGAACCTAGGGGTGGAGTGCCCCGCTCGGGGACCACTGGGCGGCCTGTGCCAGCAGTGTTCCTGGCTATCGCACCCAGGGCCTCCGCCATCCGCGGAATGTACTCGGTCATGGTGGCCAGCTGTCAGGATATGCCCCGCAATGCTTCGATGAGCTGGTCACCAATGTCTACAGTCCTCCTGGACAACTGTACCATCTCTCCGCTGTCATGTGGTACTCGTGGAACAGACCTGCCACGTCCATGAGACCTCCACGGGGTCGGCGCCGTCCTGGAGACAAATGGGGTGCCCTGTGGTGAGGCTTGGGGCCGGTACCTCCAGAGCGGAGGCGAGAATGACCGGAGGACCACTAGATGGCCTTGGGGTGGAATGGCTTCTGGAGCGTGGCGATGCAAGTTCCTCAAAGTCCGTGCTCTCATCCGTGGAGAACAGATCCAGCGGATTGACTGGTGAGAATCGGAGCTCCTCAGCATCAGATGTTGGATTGTCCAGAGAGTCGGGCCCCGCTCCCCCACCTTCTGGTCTTTCTGGTCTTGCCTTGGGACGCGCTTCTGGCTGAGCTACAAAACACAAATGAAGTTATTAGAGGAGAAGTGGGTACTGGGGTCACAAGGTGAGTCTAGCGCTACACACAGCATAGGCATGACAAAAGCACCACCGCTCTCAAAATCAGCGCAGACATCACATTTCATGACCATCAACACATTTGCATTGCAATGATTTTCATTAGGCCATCATTATTTCTATGACAATTTTAGAAATCATCTATCAAATATGATTGTTCGGATATGAGTGGGTGTGGCATCTATTGACTTCATATCACGCAATGGTGTAAGCTTTACTCACGTGGCATCACTTCAGGGTCTGCAGATGCATCCATGGCTGTCTGTGGGTGCTTCCCCACGAGTGCGAGCACCCACTCCTCCATCTCAGTGATGTAGCTGGTGACTAGTGGCCCCCCCCACCCGTTCGCCTCTGCACGGACCTCATCGTCGATAGCTTCTTCTATAAAAGATGACAGGACGACATGGCCTGAGAGACTGATGTAACACATAACCGACAGATGTAATCATGGTTATTATGAAAATTCTTTACCTAACGTGCACCGTGACCACAGGCTTTGAGTAAAACATTCCCGGTAAAAGTGAAAGACCTCACACCTGATGATAGTCATTGACTATTACAAATCAAATTATATAAATACATAAGTACGTGTAAATCAATGTAACACTCTTGTGGATCCCACAAGGTCGTTCCATCGTTTGCTGCATTGGTTGCCCTCACGAACCTCGTTGGTCGCCGACGAGACCACCTCTGCTATCTCGGTCCATATCCTCTGGTAGGCCTTTGGAGTGGGCTTCCCACGCCCTCCCTGTGTCAATCCATCATCATCATCATTATCATCATAGGCAGTCCCTCGGAATCGAGGAAGACTTGCTTCCACTCTTAGCATGAGTTCTTAGGTGGCTGTACAGTCCAATACGAGAACCACAGTCTCTGTCACAGGTGGTTGAAGGGAAGGGTAGGCGTGGAGCCTGGTTTGCCGCACGCTCCTTCCGCTGCCTGCGCTAGATTTCTGCATGTTCTCGGCGACGATACTCGAGGAGCTCAGCACCCTCCCGGATGCACTTCTTCCACTTAGGGCGGTCTTTGGCCAGGGACTCCCAGGTGTCAGTGGGGATGTCGTACTGTATCAGGGAGGCTTTGAGTGTCAAATCACCCCAGCGTAACTTAACCTCCTGCAGGAGGGAAGCATTTGCCTCGTCAGAGAATCTCCTGGCTCTTTTACGCCCTCCAATGTGCTCCTCTCCCACCTCACTGCTCTCTCCAGCGACAGTCTCCACAGCATGCCTCCTCCTCTCGCTCCATTATAGGCCAAATTCGGGCAAATATGTGGCTGGTGACAGCTAATTTTTGTTTGCCTATTTGCTGTGAAACCCTAAAGTCTCCCTCCTTCCTTCCAAAGCAGACACGCCTTCAGTCCCTCTGAGCTCCCTCCCTCTCTGTCTCCTCTTCTGCACATGTCATGCTGACCCTTGACCTCCTGAATCGCGGGAATCGAGTGTTGCCATGCCTTTGCTAAGGACGGCCACACTTTACGGCAGAAGGTCAAAAAAATTTAACACTACCGCCCATTTCATATCGCTCGCGGTAACGCCCATTTTCAAAAATGGAGACTCGGTGCTTTGAGAATGGGTGAGAAGCTGGCGGTCTGAAAACCCTTTTTTACCGCCGACGCCGGAAATAACGCCCATTTTTGGGCAATAAGTACAAAAGTGGAGGTTCTAGCCCATTATTTCAAAGAAGAACGGAGTTCTCCCCAGTATCTTGGCCAATATTTATTCCTCAATCAATATCACGTTTTTTTTTAAAAAGGAAGGTGAAAATCCTCGACTGCAGTTGGTCAAATAGGCCCCCAGCCAAGATATGTCAGTCTCTTGAACCGCCAGGTGCAGCATCAAGAGACTGTGAGGTGTTTAGCGCATAAGGAATTTTTAAAGAAAACAAAACAACTGCGAAACCGCGCCCCCCCGTCACCTCTTTTTTTTAAAAAGTTTATGCCCATTTTGTTTATCCAATTAGATGATTTCACTTCATGTTGCATTCTGGCGCGACCACCTGGCAGAACACAAGCAAAGTTTGGGGAAAAGATTAGATGCCTGCCCATCTCAGCTGCAGTAAGTGGAGTTGGGTACAGTACAGGCTGGAACAAAGAGAACAAAATAGCCTATAATGCTATAATGACTGCCAAGTTAGTCGTTATCACATTGCTGTTTGTGGGAGCTTGCTGTGCGCAAAGTAGCTGCTGCGTTTCCTACATTACAACAGTGACTACACTCCAAAAAGTACTTCATTGGCTGTAAAGCGCTTTGGGTTTTCCTGAGGTCATAAAAGGCGCTATATAAATGCAACTCTTTTTTTTTACCCACAATGTTACTCTACGGCGGATGCTTGGAGGTGTGTGGGAGTGACCTCCGCTTTCCCCAATTTCAATCGACCCATATTGAGCAGTACCTCATCGTGCCATTTACTTTTTCTGTTTTACGTGGCTATTAAATAATAGGTACTTTAGACTGATATTAAAAGATTTCTTTACTCTTGTGGTTTAAATGCTGTTAATAAAACCATCCAACTTCTGGATGTGATATTTAAACCTATCTTCATTACATTGTAAACCTAGCCAAATTATTTGTTTCCCATTTAACTGCACTTTGCAGAATTTTAATAGCATTCTCAGTGATAACTATTTGTGTTTCAGCTTTCAGAAAGAATGAAGATTGTTGATGTAATAGGAGAGAGATCGTATCACGACGATGAACTTATCATTTCACAGGTCAGTAGTTGGTTCACCCAGTAACAAATCAGTTTTATTACATGTTCAGGATGCAGCCTCTTTGGCCTTTTTCTTTGACCAACTTGAGTAAGTAACTTTCAAACTCCAGGTTCAGTTACTTCATTTGTTTTTTTTTTACTTATTCTCTGCTGATTTTCTCCTTGGAAGGTGTCCTTGCTAGAGTACGGTACCAGAGGCACCAGTTGCCCTCCACTCCTGCATACAAGTAGCCAATCTTCACACGTGAGCCTAGATGATGAGTGTGTGAGTAGGCTATTCAACTGCAGGGGGAAGCACAGCACAACAAAAACAACAACTACTTGTATTTATATAGCGCCTTTAGCATAGTAAACTGTCCTAAGGCACTTCACAGGAGTGTCATAAAACAAAATTTGACGTAAGGAAAAATTAGGTCAGATGACCAAAAGCTTGGTTAAAGAGGTAAGTTTTAACAACAAAAATAACAATTTTTATTTATATAGCGCCTTTAACGTAGCAAAACGTCCCAAGGTGCTTCACAGCAGTGTTATAAGACAAAACAGATAAATTTGACACTGAACTACATAAGAAGAAATTACATCAGATAACCAAAAGGTAGGTTTTAAAGAGCATCTTAAAGGAGGAAAGAGAGGTAGAGAGGTGAAGAGGTTTAGGGAGGGAATTCCAGAGCTTAGGGCCTAGGCAGCTGAAGGCACAGCCACCAAGGGTTGAGCAGCTAAAATCGGGGATGCTCAAGAGGCCAGAACTGGAGGAGCGCAGATATCTCTGGGTTTGTGAGGCTGGAGGAAATTACAAAGATGGGGAGGGGTGAGGCCATGGAGGGATTTGAAAACCAGGATGAGAATTTTAAAATCATGGCATTGCTTAACCGGGAGCCAATGCAAGTCAGCACAAACGACCCTGAGCTAATCCTCATTTCATGGCCTCGCATGAATACTTTGGGATGTTTTATTATGTTAAAGGAGCTATATAAATAAAAGTTGTTATTTATTATAAAATTTCTAGTAGGGAATCACTTGATGCTGATCGGGTGTAGCAACTCTGGCTCGTTTTCCCATCCCTTATCCAGGAGTGCTGAGATCAATTGTAAGGCCTGACCGAGATCTGTTAACTGCACATAGACAGCAAATCTTCCTGTTTTGTATGACTCAGCTGCTCACTGCTTAAACAACTGCTCAGCTACTGGGTGATGAGCAACTTTCAAACTAAAGGTTCCATAACCCAGTTGTTTAACATATGGGTAACAAAGCCGATGCTGATTTTTGCATTTTATTTATTATTCATTTTGGGGATGTGGGCGTCTCTGGCATTTATTGCCCTTCCTAAGAAGTTGGTAATACAACTTAGTAGATTACTAGGCCACATCAGAGGGAATTTGAGAGTCAATCACGCTGGTGTGGGACTGGCATGGCCTATAGGCCAGACCAGGTAAGGACGGCAGGGTTCCTTCCCTAAAGGACATTCGTGAACCAATTGGATTAACCCTGGAGATTCTGAAATCACTGATTTACTGCAGCAACTGAACTTTAGGATTACCAAGATCTAAAGATTGTAAATCCCAAAGGCGGGCGGAAAAATGTTAGTTCTTGATGAGAAGTCCATCTAGCCTCTCTGCTACAACCTTTCTAGTCTTTGTTTTATCAATGCCGCTACAACCAGTACTCCTGAACTTTTTTTTGTTCTTCCTAAGTTTGATATATGGCGTCCTAGCCCCTACCTCTCAGTCCTCGTCCCCCCTCTCATTGTCTTGAAATCACAGCTGATCAGCACACTCCTGCTCTAGTGTATTCTTTCTCATAAACTCGAAACTGTGGGATTATTTATCTCCATCAGTGTCTCCCTCCTCCCTCAATTTTCAGATTTTGCATACCCAAGCTTGGTGCTACCTCTTACTATTTCCAGTGCCCTGCAATATGGGAATTGGGCAGTTGGCACATGCACACTTTGAACTCTGAGTTCCTGTCCAACTTCACTTTACAGCCAACGAGTGGAGAGGACTGTCATGCTGTCTGTGCTGTAGTTAAAGTCTGGTCCCAAAGGTGAATAGGGCAGAATCCAAGCTGGTCATGGAAGATGCTGCCATCTTCTCCATAGATGGAAGATTACAGCATCTCCATCATGCCACTGTGGAGCTCCTAATCAGATCCTGGTGCATATCATTAAGCACTGCCCTCAGAGAAAATTCTCAGGCAGTTGACAAGCTATCCATGCTAGAGCTTTGGCCTGAATATCTGATATTGACATTAGATTTGCTTTGTTACTACCATACCAAAGAAGAATAATAGGGCTTCAGCTCCTTTAGTCTGTTCTGCTCTGTACCTGAAATCTATTTACCTGCATTTGTTCCATAACCAACCCTTGCCTAACAAAAATCAATCTGAAAAATTTCAATTGGCCCAGCATCCACAGCCTTTTATGGGAGCGAGTTCCACATTTTTACTGCCCTTTGTGTGGGAAAAAAATTCTTCCTGATTTCACTTCTAGATGTCCTAGCTCTAATTTTAAGATTACGCCCTCTTGTTCTGGAGGAACAAAGTATCTGAACCACTCCACTACCTAGTTCATCTATATTTTAATGTTTATTCATAATATGTTCGTAAAATTATCAGCAGAAAGAAAAGTTTAGTTCTTCAGGCTACAGCAGTTAAGTAATTTGAATAATTGTACAGTGCTACCCTTAATACAATTAATTTATGTTAGGTTATAATATTGAAAAATCTCTTTGTTGTTACACAGGGAGATAAAGCAGACTGTTTCTTCATTGTAGAATCGGGTGAAGTGAAGATCATGATCAAGAGCAAGGTGAGCAATTTCACTGCCACAAGTAGAGAACAAGTGATCATATGCAACAAATACAAAGGCAAAATACTGCGGATGCTGGAAATACTCAGCGGGTCAGGCAGTATCTGAGTAGAGAGCAACAGAGTTAACATTTCAGGTCAATGGCCTTTCATCAGAACTGGTAGAAGTTAGAGGTTTAACTGTTTTGAAATAAGTGCAAAGTCAGGGAAAATGAATGGGGGGTGCAGGTGGGGGAGGGTGAGTGAAGAATAATGTGTAAGGATTGTGATAGGGTGGAGGACAGGAGTGAGTAAATGACAAAAACAATGATGGTGTAAGGCAAAAGTGTGTGTCATGGGACAAGTAAAGAAACAAAAGATGGGTCCGAACTCAAATGTTGAGATCGGAAGCCTGTAAAGTGCTGAATCGAAAGCTGAGAGGCTGTCCTTCAAGCTCGCATTGAACTTCATTGGAACAGTTTCAGAGGCCGAGGGCAGAGTGGGATGGAGAGTTAAAGTGGCAAGTGATCGGAAGCTCAGGGTCACACTTGCAGACTGAACGGATGTGTTCTGCAAAGTGTTCACCCAATCTGCGTTTGGTCTCCCCAATGTAGAGGAGACCACATCGTGAGCAGTGAATACAGTATGCTAAATTGAAAGAAGTACAAGTAAATCGCTGTTTCACCTGGAAGGAATGATTGGGGCCCTGGATGGTGGAAGGGAGAAGTTGATAGGGCAGGTGTACATCTTTTGTGCTTGCATGGGAATGGGGAGTAGGTGTTGAGGCTGATGGAAAAGTGGACCAGGGTGTCACGGAGGGAGTGGTCCCTTCGAAATGCTGAAAGGGGAGGGGAAGGTGTGTTTAGTGGTGGCATCGCGCTGGAGGTGTCGGAAATAGTGGATGATGATCCATTGAATGTGGAGGCTGGTGGGTGGAAGGTGAGGACAAGGGGAACCCTGTCGTGGTTCTGCGAGGGAGGAGAAAGGTTAAGGGTAGAAGTGTGGGAAATGGGATGGACACAGTCAAGGGCCCTGTCAACCACGGTGGGGGGGAATTCCTCAGATGAGGAAAAAGGAAGACCCTATTGGAAGCACTGGTGTGGAAGCCCGCATCTTCAGAGCAGATGCGACAGAAACGGAGAAACTAGGAGAATGAAAGAGTCCTTGCAGGAAATGGGGTTGGAGGATCTGTGGTAGCTGTGCGAGTCTGTGAGCTTATAGTAGATATTGGTGGACAGCCTATTCTCAGAAATGGAGCTAGAAAAGTCGAGGAAGGGAAGGGTCGGAGATGGACGAGGGTGGGGTGGAAATTAGAAGCAACATTGATGAAATTTTCCACTTCGGAGCGAGAGCAAGAAGTGACACCGATATAGTCATCAACGTATTGGAAAAATAGGTGAGGAAGTGGACTTGAGTAGGACTGGAATAAAGAATGTTCCACTTATCTCATGAAAAGGCAGGCATGTGGCTAAGTCCCATACAGATTCCCATAGCGACACCTTTTATTTTGAGGAAGTGATTGGAGTTAAAGGAGAAATTGTTCAATGTGAGAACAAATTCAGCCAGGCCTCCGTTCAAGGAAAGAGCGGCGAGCCCACAAGCCGTTCTGGTGATAGATGGAGGTGCAGAGGGACTGGGCCTCCATGATGAAAAGGAGACGGTTAGAGCCAGGAAACTGGAAATGGGTAAAGTGGCGGAGGCTATCGGAAGAGTCGAGGATGTAGGTCGGAAGCGACTGGACAAGGGGTGAGAAAATAGAGTTGAGATCGGAAAAAATAAGTTCCGTGGGGCAGGAACAAGCTGAAACAATGGATCTGCCAGAGAAATCCTGATTGTGGAACTTGGGAAGGAGGTAGAAGCAGGCTCTGGGGGGGGGACTGAGTTTCGAGACTATGGGGGTGTGGGGAAGAGGGGGGAGATGAGGTCAGTGACGGCCTGGAAAACGATGGCTTGATGTTCGGCGGTGGAATCATCTTCCGGGGATGGAGGGATAGGAGCAGATGCCAAACAACAACAGCGCCACCCTTGTCAACAAGTTTAATGATGTCAGGGTTAGACCTGAGAGAACAGAGTGCTGCAAGTTTGGAGGGAGATAGACTAGAGTGAGTGAGGGCAATAGAGAAATTGAGACAGCCGATGTCGCAACAGCAGTTCTCAATGAAAAGGTCACGAGAGGGTAAGAGGCCAGAAGGAGGAGTCCACGTGGAATAGGAATTCTGAAGACAGGAAAAGGGTCTACTGTGCGGTGGGATGTCTCCTCGGCCAAGAAGTGGGCATCAAGGCGACGGAAGAAGAGCTCGGCATCATGTTACATAAGAGATAGGAGCAGGAGTAGGCCATTGGCCCCTCGAGCCTGTTCCGCCATTTAATCATGACACCTTTTACTCCCTTATCGTTCAAAAATCTGTCTATCTCCACCTTAAATATATTCAATGACTCAGCCTCCACAGCTCTCTTGTGGCAGAGAATTCCACAGATTTACGACCCTCTGAGATAAGAAATTGTTCCTCGTCTCTGTTCTAAATGGACGGCCACTTATTCTTAAACTATGCCCCCTAGTTCCAGATTTCCCGACGAGTTCTCTGCATATATCTTGTTGAGCCCCCTCAGTATCGGGGGGTCAGAGGAAAGGAAAGGGGAAAAAGGATCAGGAGGGGCGTTGGTATCTAAAGAGTTGTTGACGCTTGTAGTCCTTGACTCATGAAGGGAAAGAAAAAAAGTTTTTTGTTAAAGTGTTGGATGAAGCGAAGGACCAGGACAGCTCTAAAATAGTGAGTCGGTGCGGCCGAGAGCGTGCATGCTGCAGCTGGATCGCTTTGCTGCTCTGTCGGTATTTCTACAATTACACTTCAAAAAAAAAGTGATCTCTTGGCAACTTAGGCTTAAGCACAACTATGCTCGAATACATTTTGTGATTGATTGGTAGACCGCAGGAATGTGCTCATGATTTGCCTCAAGTGGTGAGATTTCCCCTGCAGCAAATGTAAGAGAATTGTAAACATATTTATTATTTTGTTACACATATTACAAAGAGGAATTTTTTCCTTGTGATGAATTGCTGAATTTGGCTATGCTGTTGGGGCACAGTGAGTTACCCATCTCTCGCATGCTACCTGGCATTATGCTTGAGCAAAAGGCCCAAGTATAAGTTGCCCCCCCCCCCCGCTTGCCCTTACAGTAATAACAACTTGCATTTATATAATGCCGTCAACGTAGCAAAATGTCCCAAGGCACTTCACAGAAGCTTAAAAAAAAATGTGCACAGAGGGATGGAGGATCTTGGGAGGGCTGAGGCAATGGAGGGATTTAAATACAAGGTGGAAAATTTTAAATTATAAGGCATTGGTGGGGGGCCGTGGGCCAAAAGCCAATTTTCCTACAATTTTCAGTGAAGACTTGATATGGGATAGGAAACAGGTAGCAGAGTTTTGGATGGGCTGAAATTTATAGTGTGTGGGAGGCCGGCCCGGTGGTAATTGGAGTAATCAGTAGCAAGCACAAGGGTTTCAGCGACAGATAGGTTGAGGTGGAGTTGGACAGTGCAAATGGAGTTTGAAGTAATAGGTGGTCTTTGTGACAGTTAAAATATGGGGTCAGAAACTCAGCTTAGGGCCAAACAGGATGCCCGAGTGTCCCGACAGTTTGGTTTAACCTGACATGGTGGCTCAAATGGGGTGTGGAGTTGGTGATGAGGATACAGAGTTTGTCATAGGGATCGAAGATTTTAGTCTTTCCAGTGTTTAACTGGAGGAAATTATGGCTTATCCAAGATTTCATGTTGGATGTGCAGTCTGACAGCACAAAAGGGGGGGGGGGGCCGGTGGGGGGAGAGGGCAGTGGTGAAGGGGTACAGCTGGATATCATCAGTGTACGTGTCGAACCAAATGGGGGCAAGACCAGCTAGATAATGGGAGGAATTGAAAAAGAATGGTGTGGTCTACAGTGCAGAGGTTAGGACCATTTCAGTGTTGTGGGGGGTCGGGGTGGAAACTGGATTGGAGGGATTAAAATGGAGTTGCAGGAGAAATGGGTGTAGATCTGGGAAGCAGCAACACATTCGAGCTCTTTGGAGAGGAAAGGGGGATTGCAGATCAGGCAGTAGTTAGCAAGGACAGAGGGATAGAAGCTGGGTTTATTGAGGGGTGGGATTACAATAGCTTTGAAAGGGAGAAGGACATTCCAAGTCCGATTGAAGCTGCCTCCTCTGCTTTTTTTAAAAAAAAACTATATTAGGAGATAGAAACTAAGATTAAGGGAATTCCAGAAATCTGGAACAAAAATAGATAATTCTACTGGCATTCACAGATGAACAGCATCTGAATGAGAAAGGCAGGTTAATGGGTCAGCTGATGATGGGCCACATGTGAAATGTCGACCAGACTTTGTTTTTCAGATGTTGGCTAATTCTGCTGCATTTGCAACGTTTTCTGCTTCTGGTCACTGAAGCCATGCTTCCTTCTTTATTGCGAATGTAGCTTACTGCATCAGCGAACTTTTATCATTTACCCAAAGAAAAAGCAAACTCTTTTTATTGGCCAATACATTGATGCCACTCTTGTAGTTTCCATGGACAGTTTGCAAAAACTAGGATTGTGCTTTTAGGATTTGGCTTTGGGTGGTTGAACCTTGTTTTATGGTATCTGAATATCCAAATTCAACTTTGGAGGTCTATTCAGAGAGGGTGCAGGACTAGGAAACAATATGAACTAAAATTAGGGATATGGGCCCTCCAAAGCTGAAGCCTTTCTGCCCATTCCTGTGAAGAACCCTTGTGCAGTACAGTATTTCAGTGCTTTCTTCAACCTGTCTTGATTCAAACTGCGTTTATTTCTACATTACCTAATGTACCCAACCTCCTGTGTCTGTTCCTCTCCCAGACACTGGCAGATCAAGAGGACAATGCAGAGGTCGAGATTGCCAGATGTGTCAAGGGGCAGTATTTTGGAGAGTTAGCACTGGTTACCAACAAGCCCAGAGCGGCTTCAGCGTATGCCGTTGGAAATGTCAAGTGCTTAGGCAAGTATTCTTTACCTTCCGATTTAACTTGTTGTTGATAAGTGCAGTAGGAGTAAGTTTCATTCCCATTGATTTTCTTTTTGCAATGAATGTCTGTGTTTGGTGATTGGATGTTTTCCGCCTTGGACACCCAAATCTAATAATGTTGTGGACTCCCTATCACATCCCCAAGGGGATCCACAATAACGAGATTTGTACAATAGAGATGGTGAAAATACACTAAGGGTGGTACTGTAGGAACATGATTTGCAATATATTAGGTTACTGGAGCATGTACTGTTTACTTCATAGTATATATGATACTTGAACAAATAATCTTGGCTGATGTTTCAGTGCTGTCCCGAAGGAGTGTTTCATTTCAAGGAGCTGCAGATTGCCCAGAACAAAGATTAAGGGCCCAAGTTTCGTGCCGCGTCTAGAACGGCGCAGCTCCGACCTGGACGCCCGTTTTTCGCGCTCGAAAGTGCGCCTAAAAAATACTTACCGATTCTCCGGCTTCCTGCAGGTCCTCTGGAGCTGGGCGTGGTGCAGCACGAGCTGTGGGGTGCGGAGCCAGGTCCCTGGGCTGAAAAAAGTGCCGGGACCTCTGCACATGCGCGCTACAGTGGGTGCGCGTGTGCAGTAGCCCTAGGCGCCCAAAACTGTGTGAGAGGGGCCCGAATCACGCAGCCCCTAGCCCTGGCCGACTGGCCTCACTGGGGTGGCGTGGATCAGGCTGCACCCTCCCACTTCCTCCCTTCAGCTGGCTCTCAAACCACCCCCCCCCCGACCCGATTTCCCTCCCCCCGCCCCCCCCTGATTGATTTATTAGTTGATTTATTGATGTATTCATCATTTATTATTGATGATGGCTCTTTATTTGTAAAACTGAAGTGTTTAATGTTTGTAAACTTCCCTTTAAACCCTCCCCCCATCCCTACGTCTGATTTGTAACCTACGCCTGATTTTCTAAGTGTGGGCAAGGTTTTTCTGAGCGTACAAAAATCTACACTTACTCCATTCCATGTTAGTTTGGAGTAAGTTTTCACTGCCTAAACTTTCAAAACGGGCGTAAGTGGCTGGACACGCCCCCTTTTGGAAAAAAAATCTGTTCCAAACTGAAACTGTTCTAACTGACTAGAACTGGAGCAAGCTAAATGCCGAGAATTGCAATTTCTAAGATACTCCATTCTAAACCAGTTGCTCCAAAAAAACAGGAGCAACTCAGGCCGAAACTTGGCCACTAAGATACTGTTCCTGAAGCTTGCCTTGATCTATTTTCCCCCTCGCATCTCCTCTATGTTTTTGGCCTCCTAAGCAAGCGCAAATGCAAAATTTTTAACAGTCTAATAAATAAGCTTGTTAAAGGTTTTAAATAATTTTTTTTGTTTGCCTCCTCTTTTGCAGTGATGGATATTCAAGCATTTGAAAGATTGCTAGGCCCTTGCATGGACATCATGAAGAGAAATATAGTGAATTATGAAGAACAACTTGTCTCCTTGTTTGGTACCAGTTTGGACTTGGAGAATCCTGGTATATAGGCATGTTCTTATCCAGTGCCTTCTCAGTTTGATGAAAACAAAGTGAAAAATATCCAGACACATTTTTAAAAAAACTCCCCACAGAAAACGCAGTAAATGGGCAAAGCAGCATTTTCTGCCTCTTTCCATCCCGTGGGGCTACCACCATGTGATGATGAAATACATTACCGCCCAGCCAGGGATGGGAAAATATGTGGCATATGTTCTGGGTTTTTTTGTTATCTGCCTTTTTGGGTTTAAAAGCATATTCTGTATCTTGGGTTGTTTTTTTTTCAAAAAAACTAGAAAAAAAAATGTTGATTTATGAATTACCAAACTGAACCACAAAGACACATACTAAATGTAATTTTTGATAAGATGAAATTAACAGATTCAGTGTTTCTTTGTTACTTCTATAAGTAGGTGACCAGTTATTGCCAAAAAAAAACAAAAAAAAGTATGATTGTTGTAAAGCTTTGATCGCTTCACCACTGAGTGTTACTTTGAAAAGTATCTGGGTAGGTTTTAATGTTTCATATAAAGCCGGCTTCTTTAAAGCTCTCTTAATTGTGTTAAACGTAGACAACAAGAGCTGCTTCAAATCGAGGGGTTTCCAAAATCGAGGGGTTTCCAAAATGAACAGTTGTGCATCCATAGTGGGTATTCTGCATGGTACAGTTCCACATTATGAAACAATCCAGAGGTCAGATGACAAGTGATGGTCCTTCAGAATAAGGAGTGGGAGAGGAGGGGGGGAGAAACATTGCCAATTTGCACAACTACATCAGTATGGCTGGTCTCCAGTCCGTTGCTCTGTGCGGTTAACTTAACAACACAGACATCCTGGAACAACAGTGCCGTTCCTATCCACTTGCGTCCAGTGTTTCTGTTAAAACCTGTCCACAGATGTCCTTTACTGTAGCTTTTTTTCTTGAGGTTTTGCAGTGGGCTCGGGTCAAAGTGTGCATTTCTTTTTTAAACAAATGAGCCTCAAATGCTTAGGAGCACTGGTTATCTGGTACACCTTGTGCATGTTACTTGTGGCCACCGTAGCTCGCAGTTTGTGTTATTATATAGTGTCTACAAGCAAAAGATGGTGAGGAATTTTGTGCTTTTGTTCCTTTGCTTCCATTTTGTTGCTCAATATTTGTCTCCGTTTTTTTCTTCCCTTTCCCCAATGCCTTCTGCATCCACACAATGTTTAGGCAAGGAAGAATGAAGCGTTTTCAGCTCACCAGACAGGTGTTCAGGAATTGGTACACTTGAGTGACGTGCAAGAAGCATCTCTACCCAGTTACTTTCCCTACCTGCTCTCTTTCCCCATTTCCCCACCCCCCCCCCCCCAACCCTTGACCTAATTGCACCCCATCAGGGACGTATTGGGCAGATTAATATTTGAGCTCTCATATCCCCTAACTGAGAGATCTAGGCACACGTCTAGTTAGCCGAGAGTCATGGCTTGTTAAACTGTAATTATTAGGAAAGGTTATTGAGGATTTGATGTGTGACCGGACTCATTGAGAGCCCTGTCCCACAATACAGATGTACCTGCAATCATTGAATCATGAGGGTTGTTGTTGGCCTTAGTCTTAGAATTTTTTTATTAATGTGGTGTAACTGGTTGCAATAAAGTGATTACAGCCACCATTTTATCCAGGACCAAATGATTTCTCCAAGCTTCTCAAGTTGAGAAGTTCCCGGGTCCTAAGGTATAGAAAAATTTGATTAAGGTCACTTTTTATGTTTAGTATATATTTCCTTCCGTAAACCTGTGGTTCACCCTTCAATAAATCTAACAATATAATCATTTGAGTTTTTCTTACTTGGCCATAGTAATAGTAGATGCAGTTGGCTATTGTCTGTGCAGAAATACTGGTAAATATACAAGAAGCTGCTGTGAAAATTCACCAAACTTTTATTACAAAGATTTCTTGGATGCTTAATTACTTAACAAGTAGTAAGTTTGTCAAGATGGTCCTGGGTTGAATTAGTTCATCTAAGCCAGTTTGCTGTTGGAGATCTTTGAAAGGTTCAACACCTATGGATTGGGTAGAGGCGAGCTGGCTATCATTCCCACTCTTGATCACTCTCCTGCTGAGAATTGGACATCGGGTGAGGGCAGGGTCATGCTTGATGGGGAGGAGGTGTGGGGGGGGCGGGGGTGGTCAAATATCCTGTTGGCATTCATTGCTGAGACTCGTGCATGAAGAATTGCCACAAGCGTGAGATACAGAAGGGCCAACTGGTGTCTGTGGAACCAGACCCCATCAAGGAGTCGATACCTTCAGATGAGGAAGGGGAGAAAATTGGCAGGGGAAGATAGAAATAAATTAAAGGTTTCTTTGACATGAGCAAGCTTGCTTTAATAATTATTATTTTTTGAATTTTGTGCTAATTTGAGTTCTTATCATTTCACTAAGGTGTGCACCTGTTGTATTTGCTGCTAGATTTAACAATAGGGGGCTGATAATGCGGTCTTGATGGAGCAACGCCTGGACTCCAGCACATCATACGCTGGTCATGCCCGAGAGCCAAGTGCTACCATCAGTGGATAATGCAAGGTCAGCTAATTAGCAGGGGGTGGGGGGGGGGAGAGGATGTTAAAGCATGTTGTGCATGCTGCACTATGAGATTTCTGGCACCAGCAGCTCCTAAAGGGCTGGTGGTGGTTTGAAGGTGCCAGTCTTTTTCGGGAGATGGTCAGCACCAGCATCAAGGTCTGTGAGCAAGGTGGCCCAGTTGGACCGCCTATGGGGAATAAATTCCAGATAAGAGTAACAAGTGTTGAGCAGCTGCAGTGCTGTTGATGCACTCTAGCTACATCGTGGGGTAAGCCTCTTAAACAAAATCCAGGTCCATAATAAGCCTTGCATATGGTGTATGTGTGTATGCAAGTTGAGAATTCTAACAGCGTGCATCTGCAGCATCTTGCCCTCCCTGCCCTCCGTGCCCAGTAATATGGTGGCAGGAAGCACTGCAGTGCTTGGACATTGCGTTCTCCACTTGTCCCGTTCTACTCGACTTTTGATCCACTGTTCCACATGGGACCACTTTGGTTTTGGTATTGTGTGGATAATCGATTTTCCATCCACCATCAATGTGCGTGTTCTTTGTGCCGAGACTTGCAAGGTTATGTTAATTCAAGCTCATTGCACAATTCAAGCCTGTTTTCCTTCAATTTTTACAACTTGTAACACAGAATTGACATTCAGCCTGACATTCTGACCTCAAAAGGAAAAGAACAGAGAGATACTAGTTAGTTTTGCTGTGTGTATTACATTGAAGGGGCTATAACATTAGAATTTATTGATCTCAACTACGTATTGAGTGACATTCCAACAAGGCGCTGAAGGTAGAGGAGGAAAAGAAGGCTATTCTGACCGCAGTTAGTTCACCTTTAAAAGGGAAACTGTTTGGTGACTTAGATCCTTGCCAATTATTTTTTTATATGGCTGCACAACAGTTTGGCTGCTGCCTGCCCCACTTTTACTTGCTACCTTTTGTAGTTCTGGTTCTCTATGTATATTTTCAGAGGCACCGGAATCGCCCTGCCTGAGCGAGCCCGGACAGTGAGTCCTGATAGGCTAGTGGGCTGTGGAATGCATCACAGCAAAGCCCGATCCTGTCACTGCCCCATTGTCCATATGTGCGCACTTCCTGACCAGAATTATTGCTACTCAGGGTGGAAACCCTGCCTGTTTTTATTTTTGCTTCCACCCTCTAACCCAGTGGCACCAAGTCCAGTTGTAGCATCGCAGCGAACCTCTCGGCTAAGAACTTACCTACACTTTATAATGTAGCAGTCCCTGGTGGTGAAGCTAAAGTACAGAACCCAGCAGACAAAATTGTACTCTGTTTATACTGGCAACATTGGTAAGATCGTGTCGCCCACACTGTACAGGTCTTTGTGTATCATAAAGGGGCTTTTCCAATCATCTTTGGGTATACCCAATGTATATATAATCATATTAGTGCATTGGCAGTGATGTTGAACACAATCAGTTATAGTGGCCAAAGCCTGCTACATTGTGACAGGTGGCACTGCAGAAATGAATGGGAAACATTGACCATAGTAGTTTACAATAGTAAATGTGACTAGATCTAGTAATGTTTGTGGACAGGATGTCCGTTGCCCCAAGCACATATATTTGTATCTGCATACCAAAGTCTCTCTACTCCTCTTCTCCATTACAGTTTAAGCTGTATTTCTTTTTCCTGTTCTTTTGAACCAAAATACATTGCTTCATACTATTTAAAATTGACCTTCATCTGCCGCCTTCACTTACCCATCCTGCTAACCTATTGATGCGCTCCTACACTTTTTCAGAATGTTTGGCATGGTTGGCAATTTGATGTCTTCAGCAAATTTCAATATTGTTTCCTCAATTGCTAAAACCAGATCATGTGTCTATATAGTAAATCAGAGCAATCCCAATAGCACTCCCTGTGGAACACCACTAATCGCAACAATGCGTTCTGCCCAAAACCATATCTCTGTCCATGCGGCCACATTCCACTTGATTCCATGTACCATTATCCTTGCTGTAGTCACTTATGAGACACCTTCCCAAATGCTTTTTTGAAATCCATAGTGCTCGATACACAGCATTTCCTTTATCCTCGCTGTTTTTCAAAGAATTCTGTAAGATTGGTGAAGCATTGAGCTGCCTTTTAGAAATTGGTATTAACATGTTTGAGTGTTTTAGTAATTTCATCCCATGTTCTAGATGTTGGCTGCCACGACATTAATAATTACCTTGAAAGGTATTGTTATCGAAAAGGCCCTAAAACTGAATAAACTATAATGAAACCCAGTCTGTGGTACAAAAACAATTATAAAAAAAAAAATGATCGGAAGCATTTCATCTCTTTTTACTTTGACTGTTTTAATCTTGGGCTTTGCTGCCATATGAGCTGTCCCTCCCTCGTGAGCTTACTGTCTTGTTATCACACTTAGGTTATCAATTATTTTCTATCTAACATCATCTGGATACTTATTAGTTTGTCGGAAAGAGAGGAGGAAACGAGGGATTTGCGTGTTGATTGCAGTGTTTTTATATTAAAATCTCATACTTCATGTAAAGAAGAAATAAACCGGCCATTTTATTTCGCTAGTGGACTATTTGAGTATTAGGGTTGACCGACTGCAGAGGACGTTTCATTTTTTACTATGACTGAAAGTGGTAACTCCATGTAAAAACCGTGTATTACTGCTCATACTGCTGAATGATCTGCACCTGTTCCTATGTTGCAGTGCTGTAACTGTGTATTACAGAGCTGGAGCATAGGAACAGGAGTAGGGCATTCAATGAGATCATGGCTGATCTGAAATATGCATCAGATCACTCAGCCTCTGAAAGAGAAAAGGCAGAGGTTAACACTTTGGATGGGATGCTCCATCAGAGTAGTCCCGATGCAAGGCTTGCGCTGAATCGTGTTAACCTTCAACTTTTTCTCACTGCATTGTGCGGTTCGAGTATTGCTATGAATCTGTTATTTTACCGGTTCTGCTGTTTTCAGCAGGTGATGCATTCCATAGAGAGTAAAGCCAAGAGTATACCATGCAGTGATGAGCCTCCAGTCCGCAGCCTTGAGCAGACTCCAAACACCATTTGTTTATTATATGCAGTTGAGTTTTTTATTATTTCAACCTCTTCGGAGCTTTTCCCATTGGAGTTTGTTACTGCCACTTTATGGCTGCTGGGGTATAGCATGCTGGGGAAGAGCTTTACAACATAACGATGTTAGACCAGAGTCTTAGTAGGGGTCGGCATCACAGTAAGAGAAGGTTGTTACTGAGAAATACTAACCCTCTGTTTTATAGAGGTACAACACTCCTGTATATATTATATGTATTTAAATGGCCGTTGCACAGTATTGTACCCTGTATGGATGTAGGGGTAAATCGTTTTAAACAAAAAACATGGGATGCACCATCCATGGAATGCTGCCTCTGCTGTGTTGCTTACACAAACCTTCCTGATGGTTCAAATAAGCAGCAAGTGTTCTTGGATTTTGAACCTTGTACCATGTTATTGTATTCGCAGTGGCAGAAAATCACCTTCACCCTTCTCCCAAAGAGGAAACAAAATGATTGCAGTTTAGAAATGTTAAACTGGGTGGCCTGACCATTTGTAATGTTAATGTAACAAGTGGGCCACTTTTTAAAAGCAAAATGCAGTGGTCAATATGATTTCCGACCCTGAACATCTGATCTTTTCTTTAAAATGCTGGCTGCCGTATCATTGCCTTTTGGAAAAGAGACGTTCTGGTGTGGTGGTTCGTTGGCTACTGACAGCGGGATGGGTGGGAGGTTAAATCTCAACCCCATCCCCCTCTCCTTAAAAAGAAATCCTACTTTGCATGTTGACTTAATGCAGCTCTGTTGTGTATCCGCTGGGATTTCAGGTATCCGTGTTTATGGTGTCCAGTAATTCTGCTACTGGGACCTGCAGGCCTGTGGAAAGGTTCTTGACCTTCTGCTCCAAGCATTGACCTCTCTAGCCAAGGAATGATTTCTGTACAGTCAAAGCAATGACATCTTTTTCCTTCTGAAGCCCCCTCTTCCCACCCCCCGCCCCATTTTATTATTTTTGAAAACAAAAGATTGTCCTTTACTAAGACTATAAAATTGAAAATAAAAAATGGAATTCTATGTGTTGTGTTCTCATTTCAGTGATGTTGTTTCATTAACAAAACTGATTTGCTTTTGTACTTGAATCGAGGCTCTTGCCATTTTAAAAAAAAACATCATGATCTCCATTTTAAAATCACGTATCCTTGGCAGATATATAATGACAATTGTCATTGTGATGTATTGGGCCGAAGATTGCTGGAATTGGGCCTGAAATTCCAATTGAGGTCTTCCCACTGGCAACGAGTGAAATAGGGGAAAAAGATGCGCGCTTACCTGTTGCTGCTGCGCCCGTTCGAACTTCTGAGCCTGAGGCCCCTGGTGACTGCGCATCGCAGCGCGTGCACGTGGGGATGTGCGCAAGCCGGGAGCTGTAGACAGCAGCCAATCAGGTTAGTATATTTTCTCATTCATAGTAATAGGAGCTCCGTAAGTCCGGAACTCCTATTACTATGAATGAGAACCCCCACCCCCCCCCCCCCCCCCAAACACCCAAAACACAATTTTAAAAAAAATAGAAAATAAACTACATATTTAACATTCATTTAAATTAAAGTTCTTATTTTAAAAAAATTTCCCGAATTTAAAAAAAAAAACTTTTTTTTAAATTAAACCTTAAAATAAACTTACCGCTTTGTGGAGGGTTTTAAAAAATAAAATGTTTTTATAACTTTATTTTAAAATGTTTTTGTGTATTTTTAAACACTTGCGCTTGTAAAAGTAGGCTATACGCCTGCTTTTTCAGGTGCAAGATTTTAAAGGACATTTGCAGGGCAAGATATTCGTAAATATCAGGGATCTTGCCCTGCAAGTGTCCTCGCTCCCGATATGCACGAGATCTGTCAAGCCAGAAACTTGACAGATCGGAAAAGCCGGTTTTCAGCGCATGCGCATTGCACGCTGAAACCCGGCTTTTCCGATGCCTTCCCGGGTCCGTAGAAACTTCGTACAGACCCAGGACATCTGAATTTCAGGGCCATTGACGTATTAACAACTCGCGTTGTTATTAATGCGCAAATCGGGCAGCAAGTTCAGGATTTTAAGAGACACGCCATGAGGTACGAATCTCCAGAATTTGCTGGTTGATTTATGCGGCTGCATCATTTGCTTCGCACACACGGTATCTTGCCCTTAGCCTCGCTGTTATTTTTAAGAACTTACTAGCTTGCTGGATTTGTACATTAATTGCCTATGAAACTCGCTGCAGAAGGTTAAAGCTGCTGATTAAAAGAGTCTTCTTCTTGGGCAGTCCCTCGGGATCAAAGATGACTTAAATTAGGTACCTTTTTAATGACGTGATAATTGTTAATTGAGCAACCTCTCTGGTCCAGAAAGGAAACAATTTAAGCTTTTCAACCTCATTCATACATGTCAATTGTTAGAATTTTTTTTAAATTTAAAATAAATTATTTTCCGTTCTGTCTTTTTTCCTCTTAATTCTGTTTGTCTTTCTCTGATTTGACTCTTAATTCCATCGTCTGTTTCTTTCTCAATCCTTAAATCCCACTGGTTATAGAGATACACTGTTGATCCCACCATTCAATGTCCCAGATGCCCCGTTGCCCCCACCATGCCATTATCAGCTTGCAGTTCCTGCAGTATATTCAAGGTAGCGATTGGTAGATTTTTGGATTCTAGGGGGATCTAAGGATAATGGGGATAGTGTAGGAAAGTGGAGTTGATGTAGAAGATCAGCCATGATATTGAATGCCAGAGCAGGCTCGAGGGGCTGAATGGCTGACTCCTGCTCCTAATTCTTATGTTCTTATCTTAAGTTACGCCACAAAAAACTTGCAAGCTGAAGGATGCAGGAAAAAGTCCAATGGCTTTCGCTGAGAGATGCCCCGCTCCATTAGGATTTGATCCATTGTGTAGTCACGTTGCAGACCAGTCTTGGGTTGTTAATTTTAGGATTGGCAGATACTCTGGGAGGTGAAGGTCTCTTGAGCCAATCATCCTGAAACAGTTTGAAGGATGAGCAAAGAAAAAAAAAATGAAAGAATAATTCTTGATCTGCATCATTCTAGTACTCCTCTTCTTAGGCAGTCCCTCAGTCGAGGATGACTTGCTTCCACACTAATGAATTCTCGGGTGACTAATGAGTCCTATGCAGGATTACAATCAGGAATGCTCAGAAGCGCAGCTTTAGAGGAGCGCAGGCATCTCGGAGGGGGGAGGGGGCGGGTGGCTGGAGAGATAAGGAGGGGCAAGGCCATGGAGGGATTTGAAAATAATGAAAATTTTGAAATGTAGGCATTGCTAAACCGGAATCCAATGCAGGTCAGTGAGCACAAGGGTGATGGGAAGTTGGTGTGTTAGGACAAGGGCAGCCAAGTTTTTGGTCACCTCTAATTTATGTAGGGTAGAATGTGGGAGGCCAGCCAGGAGTGCGTTGGTATAGTCGAGTCTAGAGGTAACAAAGGCATGGATGAGGCCTTCAGCAGCAGATGAGCTGAGGCAGAGGCGATGTTATGGAGGTGGAAATAGGCGGACAGTTGGTCATTTCAGGTTCAAAGACTGAATCTATTTGGTTAGAGTTAAGGAACCGAAAAGGAGTTGTTATATTGCTGGGTGTTTACTCTAGACCCCCAAATTGTGGGAAGGAGACGGAAGAGCAAATCTGTAGGCACAGAAATGTAAAAATGATAGAGCATTCATATACGGGGACTTCAACTATCATAATGTAGACTGTGGTGGGTGGGGTGGGGGGAGGAACAGTGTAAAGAGCAAGAAAAGTGAAGAATTCCTAAAATATGTACAGGAGAACTTCCTTAATCCGTATGTTGCTAGCCCAACAGGAAGGAAGCCATGCTGGATCTAGTTCCAAGGAATGAGATAATGCAAGTGGAATGAATGTGTTTAAGTGGGAGAACATCTGGGTAATAATGATCATCATATAATTGTGTTTAAAGTAGTTACAGAAAGGGCCAAAGAAAATCAAAGGTGAAATGACCTAACTGGAAGAGAACCAATTTCAGTGATTTGAGAAGAGATCTAGCACAGGTGGAAACAAAGATTGACCAAAAAAACAGAAAATAAGTAATGGCAGGCCTTCGAGGCAGAGATATAAACCAAGCATATTCTCATAAGGAGGTCCTTTGAGCAGAGAGGATTGAGAGGAGATTTGATAGAGGTGTTCAAAATCATGAGGGGTCTGGACAGAGTAGATAGAGAGAAATTGTTCCTATTGGCAGAAGGGTCGGAAACCAGAGGACACAGATTTAAGGTGATTGGCAGAAGAACCAAAGGTGGCATAAGAAAAAACTTCTTGCGCAGCGAGTGGTTAGGATCTGGAATGCACTGCCTGAAAGGGTAGTGGAGGCAGACTCGATTGAGGCTTTCATTAGGGAGTTGGCTAAGTACCTGAAGGAAAAAGATTTGCAGGGCTACGGGGAAAATGCGGGGGAGTGGGACAAGGTGAAATGCTCTTGCAGAGAGCCAGCACAGGCTTGACTAGCCTTCTATGCTGTAACCATTCTATGATTCTATGGGCATTCAAAGCTAGAGCTCCCTAAGTGACAGGAAATAGAGATTAAAATAAAGCAACAAAAGGAGTTTATGACAAATTCAGGTACAGAATGCAGCAGAAAACCAGGCAGAATACAGAGTTGTAAGGGAAAATTCAAAAGGGATACAAGAAGGGCAAATAGATACTATGTGAAACATATAAAAAGCAAAAGGATAGTTAAAGGGATGGTGGGGTCAATTCAGGACACAAAAGGAATATTTTTGCAGGGCAGAGGTACTGAACAAGTACTTTGCATCTGTTTTCACAAAAGAAGAGGATGAAGTTTATGTCACAGTTGAAGAGGAGGCTGTAGAGACATTAGATAGGATAAAAATAGAAAAGAGGTGCTGAATAGATTGGCATCACTCAGTTAACATGTCACCTGGTCCAGATGAGATACATCCTCGGTTGATGAGGGAAGCAGAAACTGTGGCCACAATCTTTCAATCCTCCTTGGATATGGGAATTATTTGTATTCGTTCCAGAGATGTGGGCGTCTCTGGCAAGGCCAGCATTTATTGCCCATTCTCTAATTGCCCTTGAGAAGGTGGTGGTGAGCTGCCTTCTTAAACCTGCAGTCCTTGTGGTGAAGGTGCCCCCACAGTGCTGTTCGGGAGGGAGTTCCAGGATTTTGACCCAGCAACGATGTCGAAACGGTGATATACTTCCAAGTCAGGATGGTGTGTGACTTGGGGAGGAACTTGGAGGTGGTGGTGTTCCCATGCGCCTGCTGTCCTTGTCCTTCTAGGTGGTATAGGTCGCAAATTTGGGAGATGCTGTCGAAGAAGCCTTGGCACGTTGCTGCAGTGCATCTTATAGACGGTACTGCAGCCACGGTGCATTGGTGATGGATGGGCTGCCAATCAAACGGACTGCTTTGTCCTGGATGGTGTCGAAATTCTTGAGTGTTGGAGCTGCACTCATCCAGGCAAGTGGAGAGTATTCCATCACATTCCTGACTGTGCCTTGTAGATGGTGGAAAGACTTTGGGGAGTCAGGAGGTGAGACACTCGCCGCAGAATACCCAGCTTCTGACCTGCTCTTGTTGCCACTGTGTTTATGTGGCCAGTCCAGTTAAGTTTCTGGTCAATGGTGACCCCCCAGGATGTTGATGGTGGGGGATTCGGCGATGGCAATGCCATTGAATGTCGAGGACAAAGGATTGGAGGATTGCAATTGTTACACCCTATTCAAAAAGGGGAGAGGTAACTACAGGGCAGCCAGTGTCATGTCAGTGGTGGGAAATCTACTCGAGATGATTGTCAAGGACAAAATTGATTCTCATTTAGAGAAGCGTAGGACAGTCAGTACAGATTTATTAAAGACAAATCGTGTCTCACTAACGTGATTGAGCTATTTGAGGAAGTAATGGAGAGGGTTGTTGATCTTGTCAGTAGATGTATATATGGACTTTCAAAAGGCATTTAATGATGTACCACACCATATTTGGAAAATGGAAACATGATATTAAAAGTATGTTGGTAAGTTGGGTATGTGCTTGGCTAAGGAAAGTGACACACTTTGGGAGAGGCAGTGTTATCCAAATAATACTATCTTAGGGGTGGAGGGGCAAACACACAGGGACCTGGTGTTGTATAGTCACTAATTTTGTGGCAGGGTAACTGAGCTTCTTGAGTGTTGTTGGAGCTGCACTCATCCAGGCAAGTTAAGAAAGCATATGGGTCACTTGGTTTTAGAAATAAGGGCATTGAATAGAAAAACAAGGAAGTCATGGTACACCTTTACAATCACTGATTAGGCCTCAACTGGAGTATTATGTACAATTCTGGGAATCACATTTTAGAAAGGATGTCAAGGCCTTGGAAGGGTACAAATGAGGTTTACAGGATGACTCCAGGAATAAGGTGTCATGTAGCTCTCACTACTGTACATAACTGTATCTTACCATGCTATACATGACTGTAACTAGATATGACCTGTAACCACAAGCACATCTTACCACCAGGGGTGCACTTGCAGGAGACACTGCATACCTGTTCCACACAGGTATATAAATGCAGGTCTCGGCAAGTGTGACATTGCAGAGCTGTGAAATAAAGGTGCAGGTCCTGAGTGACCTTGACTTCAGCATGTGCCTCATGTAAGTCTGTACTGCAGGGTCAGGACTTTACAGTGGCGACGAGGTACGGGATCACAGAATCCACAGAATGGCTACTAACGGCTCAGGTGAGAAATACAATACCGGAGATAATTGGGCGGACTTTATAGAAAGGCTCCAGCAAAGCTTTGTAAACAAAGACTGGTTGGGCGATGATAAGGCAGACAAGAAAAGAGCCCATCTCTTGACCAGCTGTGGCTCGAAAACATATGCCTTAATGAAGGACCTGCTGGCACCCGAGAAACCAGCAAGCAAGTCATTTGAAGAGTTGAGCACACTGGTGAGAGACCACCTGAAGCCAGCGAGCAGCTCACACATGGCCAGACACAGGTTCTACAACTACAGACGCTGTGTGGGCCAGAGCATACCCGACTTTGTGGCAGAACTTCGGAAGCTGGCTAGTTTATGTGAGTTCTCCGATGAACTAAGGAGAGAAATACTGAGAGACTTTTTTATTGAAGGAATAGACCATGCAGGCATATTCTGAAAGCTCATAGAGACCAAGAACTTGACCCTAGAGGCAGCAGCACTGGTCGCACAGACATTCTTGGCGGGAGAAGAAACGAGGTTGATATATGCTGCGGGTACGACAACTAACGAAACATCGGAACAAGGGGTTCACAGCGTGAAACAAGCCGTTACCCCCACACACAGACAAAGGCAGGAGAGCAGGCCCTCAACAGCAGGCAGTGGCGCCAGAAGCCATCAAGGGCCACCTGAACGGCCGTTCACACCTCATCAACCCACAATGCGAGTAATCAACAAACTGAGAGAAGCTCAAGAGAGATCAGCCAGGTGCAGCTCATCCTTCGGAAACAATAGAAGCGGTCTGTGCTGGAGATGTGGGGGAAGGCACTCATCAAGGGGGTGTCGATTTCAGCATGCCGTTTGCAGAAACTGCAACGATACAGGGCATCTGGCCCGCATGTGCAGAAAAACAGCAGCTCGGCTGGTATACGAATTGGAAAGCGGACCAGAAGACGGGGGGGACAGTGCCCGGGACACCGAGGTACAGCGGGTCAACACGATCAATGTCCACTGTTCTTACAACAAGATGCCTCCAATAATGATGAGGGTCCTACTCAACAGGACACCCGTCAACATGGAACTGGACACGGGAGCGAGTCAATCTCTCATGAGCGTCTAACAATTTGAACAGCTGTGGCCGCACAAAAGCAACAGACCAAAACTCACAAGGGTGGACACCAAACTAAGGACCTATACCAAATAAATCGTCCCAGTCCTTGGCAGCGCCAGGCTCTCGGTCACACACAAAGGAACGGTGAACCGACTTCCCCTATGGATTGTCCCCGGAGATCTCCCAGCACTGTTGGGGAGAAGCTGGCTGGCAAAACTAAATTGGAAATGGGATGATGTTCATGCCATGTCGTCAGAGGAACGGATCTCCTGCTCAACAGTTCTAAGTCGATTTGAACATCTCTTTCAGCCAGATGTGGGCACCTTCAAAGGGGCTAAAGTTAAAATCTACATCACGCAGGATGCTAGACCGGTCCATCACAAGGCTAGAGCTGTGCCTTATGTGATGAGGGAAAAGATGGAACATGAACTGGACTGGCTTCTGCTGGAAGGCATTATCTCACCCGTGGAATTTAGCGACTGGGCAAGTCCCATCGTCCCCGTCGTGAAGCCTGATGGATCCGTACGAATCTGTGGGGATTACAAATCTACCATAAACAGAGTCTCCCTGCAGGACCAATACCTGCTACCAAGAGCGGAGGACCTATTTACCACATTGGATGGAGGAAAACGTTTCTCGAAACTAAATCTCACATCTGCGTATATGACGCAAGAACTGACTAAAGAGTCTAAGCTACTCACCACCATCAACACACATCGAGGCTTTTTCATGTACAATCGATGCCCATTCGGCATCAGGTCGGCAGCTGTTATATTCCAGCGCAACATGGAGAGTCTACTCAAGTCCATCCCGGGGACGGTTGTGTTTCAAGACGACATACTCATCACGGGCAGGGACACCGACTCCCATCTCCGCAATTTGGAGGAAGTACTCAGTCGATTGGATCGAGTCGGCCTCAGAGTTAAGAAATCCAAGTATCTGTTTCTCGCGCCCGAGGTTGAATTTTTGGGCAGAAGGATTGCCGCTGATGGAATCCGCCCAACAGAATCCAAAACCGAAGCAATTCGTCTGGAATGTCTCGGAACTGCACGCCTTTCTCGGGCTACTCAATTACTTTGGGAACTTTATGCAGAACTTGAACACGCTGCTGGAGCCTCTCCATGTGCTACTCAGAAAGGGGTGCGATTGGTTTTGGGGGGACACCCAAGAGCGTGCCTTCAATAAGGCATGCAACCTTCTATGTTCCAACAGTGTTTTGGCTTTTTTTGACCCAGGTGATGCGTCAGTGTACGAGGTCAGGTGCGTTTTACAGCATGTCAATGGTGCGGGTAAATTGCAACCCATTGCTTATGCCTCCAGGTCACTTTCGTGGGCGGAGCGCGGGTACGGTATGGTGGAGAAGGAGGTGCTCGCGTGTGTGTACGGTGTCAAAAAGATGCACCGATACCTTTTCGGGGCCAAGTTTGAGTTAGAAACCGACCACAAACCCCTCACGTCCCTGCTATCTGAGAGCAAGGCAATAAACGCCAACGTCTCGGCGCGCATTCAACGGTGGGCACTCATGCTGGCTTCTTACGACTACACAATAAGGCACAGTCCAGGCACAGACAACTGCCGACGCGCTTAGCAGGCTACCCCTGGCGACCACGGAAGGGTCCGATGAACAGGACTATGAGATGGTCATGGCAATCAATGCCTTTGAATCCACAGGTTTGCCCATGATGGCTCGCCAAATCAGAGCCTGGACGACCAGCGACCCCACGTTATCCTTAGTCAAAAGATGTGTTCTAATTGGTGACTGGGCAGAGGCTCGCGATGCCTGTCCCGAGGAGATCAAACCTTTCCATAGGCGCATGCATGAACTATCACTACAGGCAGACTGCCTGATGTAGGGCAGCCGAGTAGTTATGCCTTTGCGAGGCAGAGAGGCGTTTGTCTGGGAGCTCCCCCGCGAGTGCCCGGGGATCGTTCTCATGAAGGCCATAGCCAGATCTCACGTCTGGTGGCCTGGCATTGACGCGGACTTGAAGCTCTGCGTCCGACGGTGCACCATTTGTGCCCAACTCAGCAATGCCCCCAGGGGAGGCCCCCCGAGCCCCTGGCTCTGGCCCACCAAACCGTGGTCGCGGGCACACGTAGACTATGTGGGCCCATTCATGGGCAAATTGTTCCTCATAGTCGTCGATGCATTTTCAAAGTGGATCGAATGCACCATTTTAAACTTGAGCACCACCTCCACCACTGTGGAGAGCCTTAGAACCATGTTTGCAATGCACGGAATTCCTGACATATTGGTCAGTGATAATGGTCCGTGCTTCACCAGCGCAGAATTCCAAGATTTTATAGTTGACCACAGCATAAATCATGTTAAGACGGCACCGTTCAAGCCGGCCTCCAATGGCCAGGCGGAGCAAGCAGTGCAAATCATTAAACAAGACATGCTTAAAATTCAAGGTCCCACGCTGCAGAGCCGCCTGTCGCGACTGCTGCTGGCATACAGATCTCGTAAGCATTCGTTGACTGGGGTTCCCCCTGCGCAACTATTGATGAAACGGACCTTAAAGACTAGGCTCTCGTTAATCCTCCCAGACTTGCGTAAAATTATTGAGGCTAAGTGTCAAAAGTTAACTGAGTACCATGACCAAAATTCGAGGGGGAGGTGGAATGAGGTAGGGGACAAAGTGTTTGTGCTGAACTATGGCAGGGTCCCAAATGGCTTGCAGGGACAGTAACAGGCAAGGAAGGAAACAGGCTACTGGTTGCACAAATGGACAATGGCCAAACTTGCCGGAGACATGTAGACCAAGTAAAAAGTAGATTCACCAACAACACTGCAGAACCAGAGGCAGACTACAATGTGGAACTCACACCACACCTGGTAGACAGACAGAGGGAACAACCTGAGGAAAGGGCAATCTCAACAGACAGCCCAGGCGAGATATCAACAATCATACTGAACGAAACAGACAGCCCAGGCAAGATACCAACAATCACACCGAAAGAAAAACAGGCACCAAGGCAAACAACTAAGACACTCCACACGAGAGCGTAGACCACCTGAGAGACTGAATCTATAAAGACAATAAGACTTGGGGGAGGGTGATGTCATGTATCTCACACTACTGTACATAACTATATCTTACCATGCTATACATGACTGTAACTAGATATGACCTGTAACCACAAGCACACCTTACCACCAGACAGTTATATAAAGGCAGGTCTCAGGCAAGTGTGGCATTGCAGAGCTGTGAAATAAAGGTGCAGGTCCTGAGTGACTTTGACTTCAGCATGTGCCTCGTCTGTACTGCAGGGTCAGGACTTTACACAAGGGATTTTAATTACATGGAGAGATTGGAGAAGCTGGGCTTGTTCTCCTTAGAGCAGTGGCCTAAATACTAACCCCTGGGGGACATCACTGCATATCTTGCACCATTCACCACTACTGTCTGCTTTCGGTCTCTTAGCCAATTTCATACCCACGCTGCCACTGTCCCTTTAATCCCATTAGCTTTTATTGACTTTAAGTTAGAGAAAGATACAACCAAGGTTTGCAGCACTTCCTATGTGTCAGAGTGGGTAGCACTCTTGTATCTGAGTCAGAAGGTAATGGGTTCTCACCAGAGACTTGAACACACAATCTCGGCTAACGTTCCCAGTGTAGTACTGAGGGAGTGCTGCACTGTTGGAGGTGTAGTACTGAGGGAGTGCTGCACTGTTGGAGGTGCAGTACTGAGGGAGTGCTGCACTGTTGGAGGTGCAGTACTGAGGGAGTGCTGCATTGTTGGAGGTGTAGTACTGAGGGAGTGCTGCACTGTTGGAGGTGTCGACTTTCGGATGAGACGTCTGCCCTCTCAGTTGAATATAAAAAATCCTATGGCACTATCGAAGAAGAGCAGGGGAGTCTCCCTCTGTTGCTGCGTTAATCCAGGCAGAGTGGTACTTTTAGCCCCTTGAAAATATTTGAGTCTCCCGCTCAGAAGCTTGTCAGAATTGGTCAAAGAGCTGACAGGGGCGATAAATCAGCCGTTGCAGACCAGAGGCTGGCGGGGGGCGCGATAACGAAAGTTTGGTCAGTACATTTTACCGATCCACTGCGCGTGAGCGGAACTCTGAATCAGAACCTGGGAAAAGCCGAGTTTTAAAGGCCCGGCATAGTAATGCACCCATTAAAGTTTTCAAAATCACTTGTTTTCCCCCCGTACTGTTATGTCTGTCTGCCGCTGCAAACTTGGAGGCTCATGCAGCGTGCTGTGTGTAAATGTTGCACTGACTGTGACCTCCGAGGGAAGCGCTTCCTCATCCCTTTAAGTAATCTCCAGTTGACGACTATGCAAGCCTGGACCGACTGTTTTTCCATACGTTGTTATAGGCGGCCGCTCAATGAGGCGCAAGCACTTTAGCAAGTGTGCGCGTTGCACCAGGAATACGTCATGATCGGAGTGATCGTTAGCAGTCAGGCGCAAATGGTTTGCGCCCCCCGGTGAGCCTCTAATGAATTTCTCATCGGTACGCTAAAAGCTGCGCGCCCGGTCGCTAAGCTCTAACGCTCCCATTAACGCCCCCCTCTGGCTGCTAACTAAGGCTATAGACAACCAAAAATCCAGCCCCAAAACTGCACAGTTCTCCAGGTCTGGTCTCATCAAAGTCTTGTACAGTTGTAGCAAGACTTCCTTACTCTTGTACTCCAACCCTCTTGCAATAAAGACCAATGTGCAATTTGCCTTCCTAATTGCTTGCTATATCTGCATGCTAACTCTTTTTCTACCTGTTTTGGAGAGGCCATGAGTTCTGCTGGTGAACTATATTATGTCCAATGTACACACCAATAGTGAAGGGGGTTTGTTGTTGAGCACACTACCCTTAAGCAACTTTATGTGGGGCTTGTGTACAAGTCCAAAGTATCATAACACCATGTGTAAGAGGATGGTCAACATTTCCAGCTCCTATCCATCAAAATTCTTGTCTGCCTTTGGCTGGTATCCACATATCTTATTTCAACCAGTGCGTTCTTCTCAGCTGTTGCCTTTCTCCACCGGCACTGCGATATTTAAATGGCATCGCTTGCCTCCTGACTGTGCTCCAGACTCCTGCCGCTGATTTTAAATCCCTCCCCTGTATTGAAGATGAAGGTGCTCATTTCCAATTTTACATCGACAGCATAGGCCCTGAAATTAATGCAGAGAGGATGTTTCCTCTCGTGGGGAATATAGAAATAGAGGTCACAGCCTCAGAATAAGCGGCCGCCCATTTAAAACGGAGATGAGAAATTTCTTTTCTCGGAGGGTCGTGAATCTTTGGAACTCTATATCCCTGAGAGCTGTGTAGTCTGGGTCATTGAATATATTCACGGTGGAGATGGACAGATTTTTGAACAATAGGAGAGGCAAGGGTTATGGGGAGCGGGCAGAGAAATGGAGTTGAGGCCAAGATCAGATCAGCCATGATCTTATTGAATGACGGAGCAGGCTCGAGGGGCCAAATTGGGGGGGGGGGGAACGCTGCCATTGAAATATCACACACTGAGACTGCAGTCTATGCCCTGCTTGTGGGGGGTGGGGGGGGGAAAGTGAGAAAAACCTGAGACAGCATTGAGGCACCTGCTCCTAGCCCATAATAGAGATCAATTTCTTGCTTTGCATATGAGTGTATGTATGTAAGATTAACAACAACTTTTATTTATATAGCACTTTTAACGTAGTAAAACTTCACAGCAGTGCTTTAAGTCAAAACAGATAAATTTGACACCAAGCCACATAAGAACAAATGATGGCAGATGACCAAAAGCTTGGTTAAAGAGGTAGATTTTAAGGAGTGACTTAAAGGAGGAAAGAGGGGTAGAGGCGGTAGAGGAGGTTTAGGGAGGGAGTTCCAGAGCTTGGGGCCCAGGCAGCTGAAGGCTCAGCCACCAATGGTTGAGCAGTTATAATCAGGGATGCTCAAGAGGCCAGAATTTGAAGTGCGCAGATATCTTGGCAGGGGTGCGGGGGGGTGGTGTTGTGAGGCTGAATTAGATTAGAGATAGAGAGGGGCAAGGCCATGTAATGATTTGTAAACAAGGATGAGAATTTTGAAATCGAGGTGTAATTTTGAAAACCTACTTGTTTTCAGTGTCAAAGGAGGAAAATAAGATTTCCCATTTTGATTTTTCACCCGTTTAGTTTCCACATTGAGCACATTTACTGATTTATCACATAAGGTGTGTACATTAAACAACGCCCCGATTTTAAAATTCTCATCCTTGGTTTCAAATCCTTCCATGGCCTTGCCCCTCCCTATCGCTGTAATCTCCTCCAACCCCATATCCCCCCGAGTTATTTGCGCTCTTCTAATTCTGGCCTCTTGAGCATTCCTCCGATTTTCATCGCTCTACCATTGGTGGCCATGCCTTCAGCTGCCTAGGCCCTAAGCTCGAGAATTCTCTCCCTAAACTTGCTTGCCTCTTTACTTCTCTCTCCTCTTTTAAGATGCTCCTTACAACCTACCTCTTTGACCCTGCCCTAATTTCTGCTTATGTGGTTCGATATCAAATTTTGTTTCATAACACACTTGTGAAACGTCTTGAGACGTTTTACAATGTTAAAGGCACTGTATATAAATACAAGTTGTTGTTGTAGTTGTACATAGAATTTACAGCACAGATACAGCCCAACCAGCCTGTGTCAGTGTTTATGTTCCACATGAGCCTCCCCCCACTTTATTTACTGCAACTCGCCCTAAAAGCATATCATCTATTCCTTTCTCCCTTGTGTACCTTAAGTGCGCCTATGCTAGTGTAGTTTGTACTTGTGCCCACAAGATGTCACTGACTCACGCACCATGAGGTTTCATTCACTCAGCTGTGTCGCAACAAATTCTGTTCATTTTTTTTAAAATGTCGTCACATCATTGTTTTTGGGTAACATTGCTCTTGTCAAGGTGAAAGTGTTCGCTCTGATGAATGGAATGCTTTCCATTTTAGGGCACTTCATGTGCACATCGAACACTCCCAGGTCAGGTACGGTGCAGAGAGTAAAGGTCCGCTTTCTCTGCACCAACTGTGTACTTGAGTCCAAATATGGAAGAGGGCCCCAACTGCACCAGTATGATATTTGCCATCTTGTAGTTTCTGAATATGATTTTAATACTGAATTGCAAACCACTTTGGTTCCAAACATTTTAACAGCAGGAATAACTCCAAGGTAACGCAGCATGTTTACGCAGCATTTACGTCTTGTTTACCATTACTTAATTCTAATCTATTTTAGTTTAAAGAAAGAAAGACTTACATTTATGTAGCGTTTTTCATGTCCACCAGACGTCTCAAAGCGCTTTACAGCCATTGAAGTACTTTTGGAGTGTCGTCACTGTTGTAATGTGAGAAACACGCCAGCCAATTTGCGCACAACTAGCTCCCACAAACAGCAATGTGATAATTACCAGATAAACTGTTTTTGTTATGTTACATAGAAACATAGAAAATAGGTGCAGGAGTAGGCCATTCGGCCCTTCGAACCTGCATCACCATTCAATATGATCATGCTGATCATTCCCTCAGTACCCCTTTCCTACTTTCTCTCCATACCCCTTGATCCCTTTAGCCGTCAGGGCCATATCTAACTCCCTCTTGAATATATGTAACGAACTGGCATCAACAACTCTCTGCGGCAGGGAATTCCACAGGTTAACAACTCTCTGAGTGAAGAAGTTTCTCCTCATCTCGGTCCTAAATGGCTTACCCCTTATCCTTAGACTGTGACCCCTGGTTCTGGACTTCCCCAACATCAGGAACATTCTTCCTGCATCTAACCTGTCCAGTCCAGTCAGAATTTTATATTTTTCTGTGAGATCCTCTCTCATTCTTCTAAACTCCAATGAATACAGGCCCAGTCGATTCAGTCTCTCCTCGTATGTCAGTCCCGCCATTCCGGGAATCAGTCTGGTGAACCTTCGCTGCACTCCCTCAATAGCAAGAATGTCCTTCCTCAGATTAGGAGACCAAAACTGAACACAATATTCCAGGTGAGGCCTCAACAAGGCCCTGTACAACTGTATTAAGACCTCCCTGCTCCTATACTCAAATCCCCTAGCTATGAAGGCCATCATGCCATTTGCCTTCTTCACCGCCTGCTGTACCTGAATGGCAACTTTCAATGACTGATGTACCATGACACCCAGGTCTCGTTGCACCTCCCCTTTTCCTAATCTGCCGCCATTCAGATAATATTCTGCCTTCATGTTTTAGCCACCAAAGTGGATAACCTCACATTTATCCACATTATACTGTATCTGCCATGCATTTGCCCACTCACCTAACCTGTCCAAGTCACTCTGCAGCCTCCTAGCATCCTCCTCACAGCTCACACCGCCACCCAGCTTAGTGTCATCTGCAAACTTGGAGATATTACACTCTATTCTTTCATCTAAATCATTGATGTATATTGTAAATATTGAGGGATAAATATTGGCCAGGACACCGGGGATAGCTCCGCTGCTCCTCTTTGAAATAGTGCTATGGGCTCTTTTACGTCCACCTGAGGAAGCAGACGGGCCTCGGTTTAACGTCTCATCCTAAAGACGGATGTGTTTAGAGTATTGGTTGAATCTTTCAGTGACATTACTGACTTGCAGTCACTTGGATATTCCCTATTTAATCTGTGGCCGAGGAGGGGATATTAAATTGAAATCCAAATGACACTGATGGACTTAAATTGCCTCTACGTTGCTTTTAAAAGTTCAAAGTGAAATAAATTTGAACAGTCCCTGTCCAGGTAGTCATCGTCATAGGCTGTCCCCCAAAAAAAGGATGAGTTCATAGGTGTTTCGAATGAAGAACCCAAACTACATCCTCAAGGGCGGAAGATGCCTGTGTGTGGATTTTTTTTAACGTGTGGTGGCCGTTGCACGCCAGCCACCACATGGGCTTGACAGAGCTTGGTCTTGGTCCAGTGGCAAGGATTGACCAAGACAACTGGAGACCTGCTCTGCTGCATGGACCTAATGCGCACACATATCGCAGTGTGGGCTGGCCCGTGCTGGCCCTGGCCCTGAACCCACGCCTCCCCTGGGCCCCGATCACATCCCTCCATAGTTTCTCACAGCTCCTTCGCCCCTTTCGGCAGAAGAAAAATGAACAGTGTGTGACTGATCCAATAGACTAGTGAATGTATTCCAACTGTCATAGTTTTCACCCAGGCAGTAAGCATATTATGCAGGATTTGTACACAACACTTGTATCTATAAAGCACTTCAGGGATGGAATCCTCATTAGAGTGGTTCAAACGGGGAAAGATGGTCACGGATTTTGGAGACGACACACATTCAAGGATTTTGGAGAGGAAAGGGAGGTTGGCGATGGTGCGTGGTAGTTTGCGAGAACAAATTGTCTCTATATACAAGACGTATTTTTCATTTGAAACCAGTTCTGAATGAGTGTTTTTTTTCCAAGCCTGTGACTATGGCAACTAGTTGTCCTGCAACCGTAATTTCAAGCCCATGCCAGCTCTAGTCTTTAGGATCTTTGCTGTTGCAACAGCAGCCCAAGATAACTCTTGCATCTCAGTGCAGGACTCTGATCAAATACTTCGAACACAAGTAGTACCTGGTTTGGGGGCTAGTTCCTGTGTGTTTATATTAAGCAGCTTTGGCCACACTTTGCAGGTAGTAGGGGGCTGTGAATTCACAGAAGTAGTTATCCGGTGTAATTCACAAGCCTGTCACACCGTGTTAAAACCATCGCATCGCCTTCTACTCTAGCTTGTTCAGTTCTAGGAAACATTGTGACAATAAAAAGGCTTTTAAAATTCGAGTTTTTAAGAAAGAAAGACAGACTTGCATTTCCATAGCGTCTTTCATGACATCAATGTCCCAAGGTCACCCATTTAGAATTGAGATGAAGAGGAATTTCTTCTCTGAGGGTCGTGAATCTGTGGAATTTTCTACCCCAGAGAGCTGTGGAGGATGGGTCATTGAATATATTTAAGGTGGAGATAGACAGATCTTTGAAGTATAAGGGAGTGAAGGGTTATGGGGAACGGGCAGGGAAGTGGAGCTGAGCCCAAGATCAGATCAGCCATGATCTTATTAAATGGCGGAGCAGACTCAAGGGGCCAAATGGCCTACTCTTGCTCCTATTTCTTATGTTTACAGCCAATGAAGTGATTTTCGGAGTGTAGTTACTGTTGTAATGTAGGAAACGAGACAGCCAATTTGCGCACAGCATGCTCCCACAAATAACAATGTGTTCATGAACAGATAATCTGTTTTCTGTTATGTTAATCGAGGGATAAATATTGGCCAGGACACTGGGGATAACTCCCCTGCTTTTCTTCGCAATAGTGCCATGGGATCTTTTACGACCACCTGAGAGGGCAGAAGTCTCATCCGAAAGATGGCACCTCCAACAGTGCAGCTCACCCTCAGTACTGCACTGGAGTGTCAGCTAGATTTACAGCTTTGTGTCTCAATTTTTTACATTTTCTTTCCTAATTTTATGGTGACCTGCACTTTGGACCTTGGCCCTTTACCTGAATTTTACACTTTTACAGTTCACCAGACTGATTCCTGAGATGGAGGGATTGTCTTGGGGATGAGGAGAAATTGAGTAGACTTGATCTATATTCTCGAGAGTTTAGAAGAATAAGAGGTGATTTCATTGAAACATACAAAATTCTTACAGGGCTTGACAAGGTAGATGCAGGGAAGGTGTTTCCCCTGGCTGGGGAGTCTAGAACCAGGAGTCACAGCCTCAGAATAAGGAGTCGGCCATTTAGGTCTGAGATGAGGAGAAGTTTCTTCACTCAGAGGGTGGTGAATCTTTGGAATTCTCTACCGCAGAGGGCTGTGGAGGCTCAGTCTTTGAGTATATTCAAGACAGAGAGCCATAGATTTTTGGATATTAAGGGAATCGGGGGATAGTGTAGGAAAGCGGAATTGAGATAGAAGATCAGCCATGATCTTATTGAATGGCGGAGCGGGTTTGAGGGGCCGAATGGCCTACTCCTGCTACTATTTCTTATGTTATAGAATCAGCACTGATCAGGGGAGGAGGAAAACTTAAGAGGCCATCGACACTTTTAAGGCTAGTGTAAATGACTTGTCTATTTTAATGGGTTTGTCGACTGATCATAGTGACTGCATCAATAATAATAAAACCTTCCAACACAGATGGAAGCCATTAGCCCATCATGCCTGTGCCAACTCTTTGAAAGAGCTATCCAATTAATCCCGCTCCTCTGCTCTTTCTCATAGCCCTGAAATCTTTTCCTTTTCAAGTATTTATCCAATTCCCTTATGAAACTTTCTATTAAATCTGATTCCACCGCTCTTTCAGGCATTGCACTCCAGATCATAACAACACATTGTGTAAACACACTTTGAGTACTGCGTACTGTTCTGGTCACCATAATATAAAAAGGATACAGAGGCACTGGAGAGGGTGCAGAGAAGGTTTACAAGGATGATACCAGAAATGCGAGGGTCGACCTATCAGAAAAGGATGAACAGGCTGGGTCTCCTTTTGAAAAAAGAAAGCTGAGAAGTGACCTGATAGAAGTCTTTAAAATTATGAAAGGTTTTGACAGGCTACAGAGAGAATGTTTCCACTTGTGGGGAAGAGCATAACTCGAGGCCATCAATAGTCACCAAGAAATCCAATCGGGAATTCAGGAGAAACTTCTTTACCCAGAGAGCGGTGAGAATGTGGAACCTGCTGCCACAGGGAATGGTTGAAGCGAATAGTATAGATGCATTTAAGGGGAGGCTAGACAAGCATATGATGGAGAAGGGAATAGAGGGCTATGCTGATAGATTTAGATGAGGAAAGACGGGAGGAGGCTCGAGTGGAGCATAAACGCCAGCATGGACTGGTTGGGCCGAATGGCCTGTTTCTGTGTCGTATATCCGATGTAATCCTATGTAAAAGAAAGTGTCATCGTCTTCCCCTTGATTCTTTTGCCAATTATCTTAAATCTGTGACCTCTGGTTACCGACCCTCCTGCCACTGTTTCTTCCTGTCTGTTCTATCAAAACTGTTCATAATTTTGAACACCTCGATTTAATCTCACCTTAATCTTCTCTGCTCTAAGGAGACAACCCCAGCTTCTCCAGTCTCTCCACATAATTGAAGTCCCTCATCCCTAGTGCCATTCTCGTAAACCTCCTCCGCACCCTCTCCAAGGCATTGACATCCTTTCTAATGTCTGGTGCCCAGAATTGGACACAGTACAATGTATTTTTTTTAATTGAGAAATGAAGGAAGGGAGTTATGCTAAAGCTTGATAAATCACTAGTTAGGCCTCAGCTTGAGTAGTGTTGTCCAATTCTGGGCACCAAACTTTAGGAAGGATGTTAAGACCTTTGGAAAGGGTAGAGAGGAGATTTACAAGAATATCATTGAAGAGGGACTTCAGTAATGTGGAGAGACTGGAGAAGCTGGGGTTGTTCTCCTTACAGCAGAACATTAAGGGGAGATTTATAGAGGTATTCAATATCATGAAGGGTTTTGATAGAGTAAATAAGGAGAAATTGTTTCCAGTGGCTGAGAGGAAACAGATTTAAGGTACAGTAATTGGCAAATGAGCCAGAGGGGAGATGAGAAGAATTTTTTTAACACAGCGAGTTGTGATCTGGAACGCACTGCCTGAAAGGATAGCGGTGGTAGATTCAATAGTAACTTTCAAAAGGGAGTTGGACAGATACTTGAAGGGAAGAAAAATTAACAGCTATGGAGAAAGAGCAGACTAATTGGATGCTTCCACACTCTTTCAGGCAGTGTTCCAATGTTGCAATGTTCCAATGCTCTGGAATTCCCTCCCTAAACCTCTTTGTTTGTCTTCCTCTTTCTCCTCCTTTTAAGGCATTCCTTAAAACACTATCTTTGAATAAGCTTTTGGTCGACTGTCCTACTATCTCCTTATGTGGCTCGGTGTGAAATTGTGTCTGATAAGGCTCCTATGAAGTGCCTTGGGATGTTTTACTAAGTTAAAACCGCTATGGAAATGCAAGTTGTTACGCCCCTAATGTTAGTAATCACTAACAATTGAAGAGCTTTGTTTTATGTTGATATATGTAAGAGCGTTTGTCCAAACATTTTCCATGAATACTTTTACGGAAGCTACAGCAATGTGCTCTTGCCATGGAGTGCGGCTGTGGGATAGCTATGCAGTAAGTCCCAGTGTTAATGCTTCCTGTTGGCACTCTATCTAACACCTATAAACAGATGCAATTTCCTCCCCCATCAATCATCAGTGGGTGATTCCCATCTTTCACAGGCGCATTGCAGGACAGGCGCCAAACAGCTACCAATACTTAATCAGTGATCAGCCCTGTGGGTGAGGTACCAGAGGGAGACAACACATGATGCTACCACAGTCCGCCATGAGACTGGTGCCTCCTCAGGACCTCTCCAGTGTGGGGTTATGTGCCCTTTCACCACTTTGTTGTTTATTGAATGCAATTGAAGTGATTTAAAAAAAATGTACTCAACGCAGTTTTGGCACCTCACAGCTCAACTTGGACCTTGCACATGTTCAAGACCATCTATCACAAACCTAGGAGCGCCAAGAGCAACTGTTAAGAGATTATCAATGTGTGCTACTATGTCATGATATCTCGTTGCTTGCCACTGCCAGTTACAGCAGGTAGGAATCTATTTGCCTCATTTATTTCCTCCTCTTATTCTGAGGGCAATAACCGAGACTGGATGAACAGTCGGGTTTAAGTATCACAGATTCTCAGGTCTGTCGCCGAAATTGACTGAATCCCAATTTCCCATCACCAAGTATCACCTTGGAGTCAATTTGACCCCCAAGAGTCCTGGGTTCCTTCACACAGAGCCCTTCCCCCAACCCCACTCATCCCCCCCTGGTGGGGTAGATAGTCACAAGTTGCTCATCAGACAACTGATAAATGTGGGTTTGAGCCCTCGCTGAACACAAGACATCAGGGGAAGGGTGTGGGGTAATTTTAACGTTGGCCGATAGTGTTAAGCAAGCAAGATCGGATCAGCCCATTATACGTCGCTCCCGATTTTAATTTTCAGACCAGAAACTCGGGCGAGGTGTCCAACGGGCGGTCGATCAGATATCGCCCGTTTTACACTATAACCCCCCCCCCTCAGTCATTTCTTCCGAGCAGTAAGTGCTCGCCGCGTTACAGTTCACAGCAATGTGGTTGACTTTTAACTGCCCTCTGAAATGGCCTACCAAACTGCTACGGCAAAGTCACAGTGGGAGTAACTTCACTACACGGACTGCAGCGGTTCAAGAAGGTGGCTCACCACCACCTTCTCAAGGGCAATTAGGAATGGGCAATAAATGCCGACCTTGCCAGTGACGCCCACATTCCGTAAACAAATAAATAATTTAAAAAAAATTTTAACTTAATAAGCTGCTCACCAAATCCTGGTTCACACACCAGATCTCCAGGTGATGCGTTCCAGCTGGTGCCTCGAGTTTCAGAAGTTCGCCGTCACTTGGCGGTAGGACCACTATAGGGAAGACTGCAACATGCCAGCCAGCTTGATGCTCTAGATGTCCAAGTTCAATGCTGTGCAGCCTCCCTAGCTCCCTCTCCTCCTTTAAGATGCTCCTTAAAACCTACCTCTTTATCTCCTTCTGTGACTTGGTATCAAATTTTGTTTGATTACGCTCCTGTGAACCGCCTTGGGATGTTTTACTATGTTTAATGCGCTATGTAAGTGCAAGTTGTTGTTGTTTACTCCTCACCTGAGCGTTGTTGGAGCTGCACTTATCCAGGCAAGTGGAGAGTATTCCATCACACTCCTGACTTGTGCCTTGTAGATGGTGGAAAGGCGTTTTAGCTCCTTTTGTGGCTTGGTGTCGAATTTTGTTTGATTACATAGAAACATAGAAAATAGGTGCAGGAGTAGGCCATTTGGCCCTTCGAGCCTGAACCACCATTCAATATGATCATGGCTGATCATTCACCTCAGTACCCCTTTCCTGCTTTCTCTCCATACCACTTGATCCCTTTAGCCGTAAGGGCCATATCTAACTCCCCCTTGAATATATCCAATGAACTGGCATTAACAACTCTCTGAGTGAAGAAGTTTCTCCTTATCTCATCCTAAATGGCCTACTCCTTATCCTTCGACTATGTCCCCTGGTTCTTGACTTCCCCAACATCGGGAACATTCTTCCTGCATCTAACCTTTCCAGTCCCGTCAGAATTTTATTTGTTTCTATGAGATCCCCCCTCATCCTTCTAAACTCCAGTGAATACAGGCCCAGTTGATCCAGTCTCTCCTCATATGTCAGTCCTGCCATCCCAAGAATTAATCTGGTGAACCATCGCTGCACTCCCTCAATAGCAAGAACGTTAGATTAGGAGACCAAACTGAACACAATATTCCAGGTGAGGCCTCACTAAGGTCTGTATAACTGGAGTAAGACCTCCCTGCTCCTATACTCAAATCCCCTAGCTATGACGGCCAACATACCATTTGCCTTCTTCACCGCCTGCTGAATCTGCATGGCAACTTTCAATGACTGATGAACCATGACACCCAGGTCTCGCTGCACCTCCCCTTTTCCTAATCTGCCGCCATTCAGATAATATTCTGCCTTCATGTTTTTGCCACCAAAGTGGATAACCTCACATTTATCCACATTATACTGCACCTGCCACGCATTTGCCCACTCACCTAACATGTCCAAATCACCCTGCAGCCTTTTAGTGTCCTCCTTACAGCTCACACTGCCACCCAGCTTAGTGTCATCTGCAAACTTAGAGATAATACACTCAATTCCCTCATCCAAATCATTAATGTATATTGCAAATAGCTGGGGTCCCAGCACTGAGCCCTGCGGTACCCCACTAGTCACTGCTTGCCATTCTGAAAGGGACCCATTTATCCCGACTCTCTGCTTCCTGTCTGCCAACCAGTTCTCTATCCACGTCAGTACATTACCCCCAATACCATGTGCATTAATTTTGCACACCGATCTCTTGTGTGGGACCTTGTCAAAAGCCTTTTGAAATTCCAAAAACACCACATCCACTGGTTCTCCCTTGTCCACTCTACCAGTTACACCCACAAAAAAATTCTAGAAGATTTGTCAAGCAGGATTTCCCTTTCATAAATCCATGCTGACTTGGACCGATCCTGTCACTGTTTTCCAAATGTGCTGCTATTTCATCTTTAATAATTGATTCCAACATTTTCCCCACTACTGATGTCAGGCAAACCGGTCTATAATTACCTGTTTTCGCTCTCCCTCCTTTTTTTAAAAGTGGTGTTACATGGATATATGAAAGGGAAATCCAGTCCATAGGAACTGATCCAGAGTCGATAGATGGTTGGAAAATGATCATCAATGTATCCACTATCTCTAGGGCTACTTCCTTAAGTACTCTGGAATGCAGATTATCAGGCCCTGGGGATTTATCGGCCTTCAATCCCATCAATTTCCCGAACACAATTTCCCGCCTAATAAGGATTTCCTTCAGTTCCTCCTTCTCACTAGACCCTCGGTCCCCTAGTATTTCCAGAAGGTTATTTGTGTCTTCCTTCGTGAAGACAGAACCAAAGTACTTGTTCAACTGGTCCGCCATTTCTTTGTTCCCCATTATAAATTCACCTGAATCTGACTGCAAGGGACCTACGTTTGTTTTCACTAATCTTTTTCTCTTCACATATCTGTGGAAGCTTTTGCAGTCAGTTTTTATGTTCCCAGCAAGCTTCCTCTCATACTCTATTTTCCTCCTCCTAATTAAACCCTTTGTCCTCCTCTGCTGTATTACAAAATTCTCCCAGTCCTCAGGTTTGCTGCTTTTTCTGGCCAATTTATATGCCTCTTCCTTGGATTTAACACTATCCGTAATTTCCCTTGTTAGCCACGGTTGAGCCACCTTCCCCGTTTTGTTTTTACTCCAGACAGGGATGTACAATTGTTGAAGTTCATCCATGTGATCTTTAAATGTTTGCCATTGCTTATCCACGGTCAACCCTTTAAGTATCATTCGCCAATCTATTCTAGCCAATGAAGCTCCTGTGAAGCGCCTTGGGACGTTTTACTATGTCAAAGGCGTTATAGAATTACAAGTTGTTAATGCAGCTCCTTGTGTAAGGGCTTTTGGTAATGAGGTGCCAGCCATCGGGTTGACTTCCTCCTGCAGATATTGAGAAACAGACCAGGAACCGCCTCCTACTCTTAGTTATAAATCCCGTTCACAGCTTGTCTTAGATCCTGCACATATGTCAAAGGAAGGCCATCGATCACAAACCTAGAAGCACCAACTGCGACAACTTACATTTTATATGTAGCGCCTTTAACGCAGGAAAACGTCACAGGAGCGTAATCAGACAGGAACAGACACCGGACCACACGAGATATTTGGAGGGGTGACTCAAAGCTTTGTATTTTTATTCGTTCCTGGGATGTGGGCGTCGCTGACGAGGTCAGCATTTATTGCCCATCCCTAATTGCCCTTGAGAAGGTGATGGTGAGCCGCCTTTTTGAACCGCTGCAGTCCGTGTGGTGAAGGTACTCCCACAGCGCTGTTAGGGAGGGAGCTCCAGCATTTTCATCCAGCGACAATGAAGAAACAACGAGAGGTGGGAATTCGGGGCGTTGGTGAGGCCTATGAAAGCGCGGCGGCAGTCCGAGAGGTGGGAATTCGGGGCGTTGGTGAGGCCTATAAAGGCCCAGCCGGTGCAGCTGCAGCGGGGAGAGAAGGCAAAAAAGAAGTAGAAAGAAATCAAAAGGTGACGTCACAGCCAAGGGGGTAAGTGATTGGCTGGTGATTGGTGAGTAGCTTTTCTTTTTATTTTTTATATCAGTAAGTAACTGTTTAACATTGTTGTTGCCAATTTAAGGGTATCTAAGGGTTAAGTCATGGCAGGTGAGCTCGGTCACGTGATATGCTCCTCCTGTACCATGTGGAAACTCAGGGACACTTTCGGTGTCCCCGACGACTACATCTGCGGGAAGTGTATCCGCCTCCAGCTCCTGACAGACCGCATTGCGGATTTGGAGCTGAGGATGGATTCACTCTGGAGCATCCACGATGCTGAGAATGACGTGAGTAGCAAGTGTAGCGAGTTGGTCTTACCGCAGGTGAAGGGTCCACAGCCAGCTAGGGAATGGAAGACCAGCAGGAAGAGCAGTGCAAGGAAGGTAGTGCAGGGGTCCCCTGCGGTCATCCCCCTGCAAAACAGATACACTGCTTTGAGTACTGTTGAGGGGGATGATTCATCAGGGGAGGGCAGCAGCAGCCAAGTTCATGGCACCGTGGCTGGCTCTGTTGCACAGGAGGGCAGGAAAAAGAGTGGGAGAGCGATAGTGATAGGGGATTCAATTGTAAGGGGAATAGATAGGTGTTTCTGCGGCCGCAACCGAGACTCCAGGATGGTATGTTGCCTCCCTGGTGCAAGGGTCAAGGATGTCTCGGAGCAGGTGCAGGACATTCTAAAAAGGGAGGGAGAACAGCCAGTTGTCGTGGTGCACATTGGTACCAACGACATAGGTAAAAAAAGGGATGAGGTCCTACGAGATGAATTTAAGGAGCTAGGAGCTAAATTAAAAAGTAGGACCTCAAAAGTAGTAATCTCGGGATTGCTACCAGTGCCACGTGCTAGTCAGAGTAGGAATCGCAGGATAGCACAGATGAATACGTGGCTTGAGCAGTGGTGCAGCAGGGAGGGTTCAAATTCCTGGGACATTGGAACAGGTTCTCGGGGAGGTGGGACCAGTACAAACCTGGGCAGGACCGGAACCAATGTCCTAGGGGGAGTGTTTGCTAGTGCTGTTGGGGAGGAGTTAAACTAATATGGCAGGGGGATGGGAACCAATGCAGGGAGACAGAGGGAAACAAAAAGGAGACAAAAGCAAAAGACAGAAAGGAGATGAGTAAAAGTGGAGGGCAGAGAAACCCAAGGCAAAAAACAAAAAGGGCCACTGAATATAAAGGGGCTGCAAGAGGGGTCAAAACTAAAAATCATGGTTTAAAAACTAGGATTAAAACACTCTACCTAAATGCACGCAGCATTCGAAATAAAGTAAATGAGTTGACGGCACAAATCATTACAAATGGGTATGATTTGGTGGCCATTACAGAAACATGTTTGCAGGGTGGCCAAGACTGGGAATTAAACATACAGGGGTATCTGACGATTCGGAAAAATAGACAAGAAGGGAAAGGAGGTGGGGTAGCTCTGTTAATAAAGGATGATATCAGGGCAGTTGTGAGAGATTATATTGGCTCTAATGAACAAAATGTTGAATCATTGTGGGTGGAGATTAGAGATAGTAAGGGGAAAAAGTCATTGGTGGGTGTAGTTTATAGGCCCCCAAATAATAACTTCATGGTGGGGCGGGCAATAATCAAGGGAATAATGGAGGCATGTGAAAAAGGAACGGCAGTAATCATGGGGGATTTTAACCTACATATCGATTGGTCAACTCAAATCGCACGGGGTAGCCCGGAGGAGGAATTCATAGAATGCATACGGGATTGTTTCTTAGAACAGTATGTAACAGAACCTACAAGGGAGCAAGCTATCTTAGATCTGGTCCTGTGTAATGAGACAGGAAAAATAAACGATCTCTTAGTAAAAGATCCTCTCGGAATGAGTGATCACAGTATGGTTGAATTTGTAATACAGATTGAGGGTGAGGAAGTTGTGTCAGAAACGAGCGTACTATGCTTAAACAAAGGGGACTACAGTGGGATGAGGGCAGAGTTGGCTAAAGTAGACTGGAAACATAGACTAAACGGTGGCACAATTCAGGAACAGTGGAGGACTTTTAAGGAGCTCTTTCATAGTGTGCAACAAAAATATATTCCAGTGAAAAAGAAGGGCGGTAAGAGAAGGGATAAACAGCCGTGGATAACCAAGGAAATAAAGGAGAGTATCAAATCAAAGACCAATGCGTATAAGGTGGCCAAGGTTAGTGGGAAACTAGAAGATTGGGAAAATTTTAAACAACAGCAAAGAATGACTAAAAAAGCAATAAAGAAAGGAAAGATAGATTACGAAGGTAAACTTGCGCAAAACATAAAAACAGATAGTAAAAGTTTTTACAGATATATAAAATGGAAAAGAGTGACTAAAGTAAATGTTGGTCCCTTAGAAGATGAGAAGGGGGATTTAATAATGGGAAATGTAGAAATGGCTGAGACCTTAAACAATTATTTTGCTTCGGTCTTCGCAGTGGAAGACACAAAAACCATGCCAAAAATTGCTGGTCACAGGAATGTGGGAAGGGAGGACCTTGAGACAATCACTATCACTAGGGGGTAGTGCTGGACAGGCTAATGGGACTCAAGGTAGACAAGTCCCCTGGTCCTGATGAAATGCATCCCAGGGTATTAAAAGAGATGGCGGAAGTTATAGCAGATGCATTCGTTATAATCTATCAAAATTCTCTGGACTCTGGGGAGGTACCAGCGGATTGGAAAGCAGCTAATGTAACGCCTCTGTTTAAAAAAGGGGGCAGACAAAAGGCAGGTAACTATAGGCCGGTTAGTTTAACATCTGTAGTGGGGAAAATGCTTGAAACTATCATTAAGGAAGAAATAGCGGGACATCTAGATAGGAATAGTGCAATCAAGCAGACGCAGCATGGATTCATGAAGGGGAAATCATGTTTAACTAATTTACTGGAATTCTTTGAGGATATAATGAGCATGGTGGATAGAGGTGTACCGATGGATGTGGTGTATTTAGATTTCCAAAAAGCATTCGATAAGGTGCCACACAAAAGGTTACTGCAGAAGATAAAGGTTCGTGGAGTCAGAGGAAATGTATTAGCATGGATAGAGAATTGGCTGGCTAACAGAAAGCAAAGAGTCAGGATAAATGGGTCCTTTTCGGGTTGGAAATCGGTGGTTAGTGGTGTGCCACTGGGATCGGTGCTGGGACCACAACTATTTACAATAAACATAGATGACCTGGAAGAGGGAACAGAGTGTAGTGTAACAAAATTTGCAGATGACATAAAGATTAGTGGGAAAGCGGGTTGTGTAGAGGACACAGAGAAGCTGCAAAGAGATTTGGATAGGTTAAGCGAATGGGCTAAGGTTTGGCAGATGGAATACAATGTCGGAAAGTGTGAGGTCATCCACCTTGGGGGAAAAAAACAGTAAAAGGGAATATTATTTGAATGGGGAGAAATTACAACATGCTGCGGTGCAGAGGGACCTGGGGGTCCTTGTGCATGAATCCCAAAAAGTTAGTTTGCGGTGCAGCAGGTAATCAGGAAGGCGAATGGAATGTTGGCCTTCATTGCGAGAGGGATGGAGTACAAAAGCAGGGAGGTCCTGCTGCAACTGTATAGGGTATTGGTAAGGCCGCACCTGGAGTACTGCATGTAGTTTTGGTCACCTTACTTAAGGAAGGATATACTGGCTTTGGAGGGGGTACAGAGATGATTCACTAGGCTGATTCTGGAGATGAGGGGGTTACCTTATGATAGATTGAGTAGACTGGGTCTTTACTCGTTGGAGTTCAGAAGGATGAGCGGTGATCTTATAGAAACATTTAAAATCATGAAAGGGATAGACAAGATAGAGGCAGAGAGGTTGTTTCCACTGGTAGGGGAGACTAGAACTAGGGGGCACAGCCTCAAAATACGGGGGTGTCAATTTAAAACCGAGTTGAGAAGGAATTTCTTCTCCCAGAGGGTTGTGAATCTGTGGAATTCTCTGCCCAAGGAAATAGTTGAGGCTAGCTCATTGAATGTATTCAAGTCACAGATAGATAGATTTTTAACCATTAAGGGAATTAAGGGTTACGGGGAGCAGGCGGGTAAATGGCGCTGAGTCCACGGCCAGATCAGCCGTGATCTTATTGAATGGCGGAGCAGGCTCGAGGGGCTAGATGGCCTACTCCTGTTCCTAATTCTTATGTTCTTATGAATGGCGATATACTTACAAGTCAGGATGGTGTGTGACTTGTAGGGGAACTTGCAGATGATGGTGTTCCCATGTGCCTGCTGCCCTTGTCCTTCTAGGTGGTAATGGTCGCAAATTTGGGAGGTGCTGTCAAAGAAGCCTTGGCGAGTTGTTGCATTTTGTAGATGGTATACGCTGCAGCCACAGTGCACCAGTGGTGGAGGGAGTGAATGTTTAAGGGGGTGGATGGAATGCCAATTAAGCGGGCTGCTTTGTCCTGGATGGTGTCAAGCATCTTGAGTATTGTTGGAGCTGCACTCATCCAGGAAAGTGGAGAGTATTGCATCACACTCCTGACTTGTGCCTTGTCGACGGTGGAAAGGTAGATGGAGTCAGGAGGTGAGACACTCGCCGCAGAATACCCAGCCTCTGACCTGCTCTTGTAGCTACAGTATTTATGCGGTTGGTCCAGTTACGTTTCTGGTCAATGATGACCACCAGGATGTTAATGGTAGGGGATTCGGCGGTGGTAATGCTGTTGAATATCAAGGGCGGTGGTTAGACTCTCGCATATGGGAGATAGTCATTGCCTGGCACTTGTATGGCGCGAATGTTACTTGCCACTTATCAGCACAAGCCTGAATGTCATCCGGGTCTTGCTGCATGCAGGCATGGACTGCTCCATTATTTGTGGAGTTGCGAATGGCACTGAACACTGTGCAGTCATCAGCGAACATCCCCATTTCTGACCTTATGATGGAGGGAAGGTCATTGATGAAGCAGCTGAAGATGGTTGGGCCTAGGACACTGCCGTGAGGAACTTCTGCAGCGATGCCCTGGGGCTGTGATGATTGACCTCTAACCACCACAACCATCTTCCTTTGTGCTAGGTATGACACCAGCTAGTGGAGAGTTTTCCCCCTGATTCTTATTGACTTCAGTTTTACTGGGGCTCCTTGATGACGTACTCAGTCAAATGCTGTCTTGATGTCAAGGGCAGTCACTCTCACGTCATTTCTGGAATTCAGCTCTTTTGTCCATGTTTGGACCAATCTGTAATGAGGTCTGGAGCCGAGTGATCCTGGCGGAACCTAAACTGGGCATCGGTGAGCCTAACCCTAAATGTGCCGCTCGATAGCACTGTCAACGACACCTTCCCTCATTTTGCTGATGATTAAAAGTAGACTGGAGGGGCGGTAATTGGCTGGATTAAATTTGTCCTGTTTTTTGTGGACAGGACATACCTGGGCAGTTTTTCACATTGTCGGGTAGATGCCAGTGTTGTAGCTGTACTGGAACAGCTCGGTTAGAGGCGCGGCTACTTCTGGAGCACAAGTCTTCAGCACGACAGCCGGGATGCCTTTGCTGTATCCAGTGCACTCAGCTGTTACTGGATAGCACGTGGAGTGAATCGAATTGGCTAAAGACTGGCTTCTGTGATGGTGGGGACCTCGGGAGGAGGCTGATAATGGATCATCCACTCTGCATTTCTGGCTGAAGATCATTGCAAACGCTTCAGCCTTGACTTTTGCACTCACGTGCTGGGCTCCACCATCATTGAAGATGGGGATATTCGTGGAGTCTCCTCCTCCCGTTAGTTGTTTCATGGTCCACCACCATCCACAACTGGATGTGACAGGTCTGTGGAGCTTTGATCTGATCCGTTGATAGTGTGATCGCTTAGCCCTCTCTATAGCATGTTACTTCCGCTGTTTAGCATGCATGTAGTCCTGTGTTGCAGCTTCCCCAGGTTAGCACCTCATAGAAACATAGAAAATAGGCGCAGGAGTAGGCCATTAGGCCCTTCAAGCCTGTATCACCATTCAATATGATCATGGCTAATCATGCAACTTCAGTACCCCATTCCTGCTTTCTCTCCATACCCCTTGATCCCTTTAGCCGTAAGGGCCACATCTAACTCCCTTTTGAATATATTTAATGAACTGGCATCAACAACTCCCTGCAGTCGAGAATTCCACAGGTTCACAATTCTCTGAGTGAAGAAGTTTCTCCTCATCTCGGTCCTAACTAGCTTACCCCTTATCCTTAGACTGTGACCCCTGGTTCTGGACTTCCCCAACATCAAGAACATTCTTCCTGCATCTAACCTGTCCAGTCCAGTCAGAATTTTATATGTTTCTATGAGATCCCCTCTCATTCTTCTAAACTCCAATGAATACAGGCCCAGTCGATCCAGTCTCTCCTCGTATGTCAGTCCTGCCATTCCGGGAATCAGTCTGGTGAACCTTCACTGCACTCCCTCAATGGCAAGAATGTCCTTCCTCAGATTAGGAGACCAAAACTGTGCACAATATTCAAGGTGTGGCCTCACCAAGGCCTTGTACATTTTTAGGTACACCTCGTGCTGCTCCTGGCATGCTCTTCTACACTGAACCAGGTTTGGTCCCCTGGCTTGATGGTAATGGTAGAGTGAGGGATATGCCGGGCCATGAGGTTACAGACCGTGGTGGAATGCAATTCTGCTGCTGATTGCCCACAGTGCCTCAAAGATGCCCGGTTTTGAATTGCTAAATTTGTTCTGAATCCATCCCATTTAGCACGGAAGTAGTGCCACACAACACGATGGAGGGTGTCCTCAGTGTGAAGACAGGACTTTGTTTCCACAATGACTGTGAGGTGGTCACTGCTACGAATGCTGTCATGGACAGTTGCATCTGCGACAGGTAGATTGGTGAGGACGAGGAGAAGAGATAGTCAGAGAGGTTTAAGGAGAGATTTCCTGTATTTTCTAGTCAATAGCTTTTGAGATCGCCTCTTGAGCCAAACAATAATACTGTGCTTAAGATTACCTACCACTGTATCCCACTGTTCAAGATGGTGAGTGGAATGGATCAGTTCCTCGAGTGAATTCAAACAAAGCATCATCTTTCAGAAATGCCTGGAATGGATCAGGGAGCCAGGTTCCCACTTGAAAGGACTGAGGCCCATTAATCATCATTGAAGTTTCATCAGATAAGTTTTGTTGTGCTCCGTGCAAAAGCCTATTTTCACAAGCAGGCTCCCACTCCCCATTCATCGAAAAGTGACCTTGTATATGAAGTAATCTAGGGATATCAGGCTCAATAGTGAACCCTTGTAACCATTTAAAACAGCATGGAATACCATCTCCAGATCTCTGACAGATAGCTGTGCTGTGATGTGTTGTATATCTCAGGCTAAACTTACAGCCAAGTTCATTAAGAAGTAACTACCAGAAGTAGATTGAGTACAGTGAAAGATCACTCGGTCTCTCACCAGTAGGTAAAAAACTTGCAGCACCGAAGCCCTAAAACTGCAGTGACCGGCCCGGAATTTGCCGTCGGGGTGACAGTGAACAACTGGCAGCGTTGACCATCAATTTGCCTTTGAAACTGACCGCACTTCGGGATTTGGAGCATGCAGAAATCCTGAAGTTGTGGTCTGTCATTCACTGCTCCTCCAAGGCTGCGCTGTGCGCTCCCCCTCCCCACACAGAACCGGCAATTAGTGTAATTACCCAAATCACTGAAACTGATAGAAACTTCGACTCTTCCGCAGTGAGTACGCTGATAAATTCTTCACTAAACGTTAGACCCAAAGGGATTAGGTGTAACTGGGGTTATTACCACTAAACAAAGGTTAAGGGCCTGGAAAACTATTTTTACTTTTGTGCAGTGTGAAATGTATCCAAAAGTTAGAATTTTAAGAGCTTACTCACTTCCTTGTTCGCTGACTGTGAGAATTCTGCCTTTTGATTGGCTGCTTAGACAGCCTGTCGATGTCACAGCAGCTCGCACAAGGGAATCCCCACTAACTTCCATTGATTTAAATTGAAGGTTGGAAAACCCGGAGTTCTCGATGCAGGGATCATGAGGTATTTATGTACTTTGGTGCCAGTGGCAAACACCTTTATTTCGCCGCTGATCACAAATTCCAGGCCTTAACTTTTTTTTTATAACTGGCTTGTGAGTTGAAGCTTTGTCTGTGACTGAACTCTGAAACGCATTACCAGCTCCCAACATATGCTCTGATCTAAAACTGCACATTTCCTAGGTACTTCAGCACAGGCCAGGGATTGAACCATCTCAACTGATAACTAACCAACTGTATTTATTTTTTTTTAATTGGCAGATGCACTTTGATCCCTTTTGAGCCCAGTGTCAACCATGGCTCAGTGGCTAGCACTCTTGTCTCTTGAGTCAGAAGGTTGTGGGTTCAAATCCCACTCCAGGGACTTGCTGCACTGCCAGAGGTGCAGTCTTTCAGATGAGATGTTAAATCGAGGCCCTGTCTGCTCTCTCAGGTGGATGTAAAAGATCCCTGGCACTATTTCGAAGAAGAGTGGGGGAGTTCTCTCTGGTTTTCTGGCCAATATTTATCCCTCAATCAAAATGACAAAAAAAACAGATTATCTGGTCATTATCACATTGCTGTTTGTGGGAGCTTGCTGTGAGCAAGTTGGGTGCCGCATTTCCCTCATTACATCAGTGACCACACTTCAAAAAGTATTTCATTGGTTGTAAAGCGCTTTGAGAGGTCTACTGGTCGTGAAAGGCGCTATCTAAATTCAAGTCTTTCTTTCTTTAAATTCTTTTCCTTCAGGTGCTATTCATTACGATTTGGAATGCACTGTCTGAAAGGTTGCTGGAAGCAGATTCAATAATAACTTCCTTCAGAGAAAGAAACGAGTCACCCCGTTCCCAGCCTGGCGTACACGTGATTCCAGGACCAAATTGCATGGCTGATTGTCAGTGTCCTCTGATGTGACATAGCAAGCCACTTAGTTGGAAACATTTGCTTTCGAGGGCAGCTTACCACCACTTTCTCAGGGCAACTAGGGATGGGCAATGGTGAGGGCAGTACCAGTAGCACCCAGCTGGACAACGGAGGATTGGAGGAGGATGGTGTGGTCAACTGTGTCAATGGCTGCAGACGGGTCAAGAAGGATGAGGAGGGATAGTTTACCAGGGGCACAGTCACATAGGGTTTCATTTGTGACTTTGATGAGACCTGTTTCAGTGCTGTGGGAGGGGCGGAAACCCGATTGGTGAGGTTCAAACATAGAGTTGTGGGAAAGGTGGGCACACAGCTGGGAGGCTTTCCAGGACTTTGGAGAGAAAATGGAGGTTGGAGATGGGGTGGCAATTTGCAAGGACGGAGGAGTAGTTGAGACGATAAACATAGATGAATTTAAGGGGCAGCTAGATAAACACATGAGGGAGAAAGGATTAGAAGGATATGCTGATGGGGTGAGATGAAGAGGGGTGGGGAGTGGGGGGAGGCTCGTGTGGAGCATAAACACCGGCGCGGACCAGTTGGGCCGAATGGCCTGTTTCTGTGCTGTAAATGCTGTGTAACTCTATGTAACTTTCACAAGGGAATTGGACATGTATTTGAAAAGGAAAAAGTTGCAAGGATACAAAAAAAGAGCAGGAGGAGTGGGGCAAGTTGGAGAGCACATTCACAGAGCCGACACAAGCACAGTGGGCCAAATGGCCTCCTCCTTGGCTGTACGATTCTAAGGCTTTCTCTTTTTAACTGTTTTTCTTCTATAAGAATGAATCCTTTGCACTTCTGTGAACATCAATTCCAGGAACCTAATTGATCAGTGAACCAACCGGATTAAAGCAGCGCAGGTGATAATTGGCACAGTCACATTTCATAAACATTGTAGACCTGGTTAATGTAAACGGAGAATATCTTTCACATAACAATTTAAAAAAATTTTCACTGCTGACTAAAGCCAAGTGCAGCTCAATATTTATTTAAGCTTTTTGTTTGATTATTAAAAACTCAGATTTATCGCATGTTTGGAAAACCTTAAAGGTATGAAAGGAAGGAATTTATACTGAGCCTCCCCGGTAATATGTCTGATCTGTCAAAACTCAAGAATTGGCCTGTTACATTAGAAAATAGAACTGCTGGAAATTCCAAAAATGGACACTGCTTTTCAATCAGCCATTGTTTTCAGCCCCACCACTAACTCCATCCCTCTCCCCAACTTCTGTCTGAGGCTAAACCAGACTCCTTGCAACCTTGGTGTTATATTTCACCCTGATATGAGCTTCACCCACATATCCGCAGCAGAACTAAGACCGCCTATTTCTTCCCCCGTAACATTGCCCGTCTTTGCCCTTGCCTCAGCTCATCCACTGCTGAAGCCCTCATCCATGCCTTTGTTACCTCTAGACTTGACTGTTCCAACGCACTCCTGGCTGGCCTCCCACATTCCACCGTATGTAAACTAGAGGCGAACCAAAACTCAGCTGCTCGTATCCTAACTCGCACTAAGTCCTGCTCACCCATCACTCCTGTGCTCACTTACCTACATTGGCTTCCAGTTAAGCAATGCCTTGATTTAAAAATTCTCATACTTATTTTCAAATCCTTCCATGGCCTCTCCCCTCTCTATCTCTAATTTCCTCCAGCCCCACAACTCCCCGAGATGTCTGCGCTCTTCTAATTCTGCCCTCCTGAGCATCCCTGATTATAATCACTCAACCTTTGGTGGAAATGCCTTCTGTTGCCTAGGCCCGAAGTTCTGGAACTCCCTGCCTAAACCTCTCCGCCGCTCTATTTCTCTTTCCTCCTTCAAGACGCTCCTTAAAACATACCTCCTTGGCCAAGCTTTTGGTCACCTGCGCTAATTTCTACTTATGTGGCTCAATGTCAAACTTTTATCTCATAATACTCCTGTGAAGCGCCTTGGGATGTTTCACTACGTTAAAGGCGCTATATAAATACAAGTTGTTGTTGAATTAGGAAGGGAAGATTAAAAACTAGCTTGGAGTCTTCAAGAGATCTGGCACTGCGAGGCCGAACGGTCTGTTTCATGCATTGACTAGCATAAACCAGGTCAGAAAAGAAAAAGGAACATTTATATAACGCCTTTCGCTCTATCAGAATGTCCCAAAGAGCTTTAAGAAAGAGCAAGCTTGTATTTATATAGCACCTCAGGATTTCCCAAAGCGCTTGACAGCCAATGCAATACTTTTAAAGTGTGGTCGCTGTTGTACTGTGGGGAAACGCGGCAGCCAATTCGTGCACAACAAGCTCCCACATGAGATAATGACCAGAAAATGTTTTTTTATAAAGTGATGTTGATTGAGGGATGGATACTGCTCCAGGACTCAGGACTCCCCCGCCCCCCCGGGAGAAATCCCCTTGCTCTTCTTCAAAATAGTGCTGCAGGATCTTTTACACATTCATTTCACACACAGCAAATGAATGACTAGCTAGACAATTGGCCAGACGAACCTCGGCTGTTGTGGTAGCTGAGGGATGGACATTGAGGGATAGCGCCTCCAGCAATGGAACCACTCCCTCAGTACCAGCCTAGATTATATGTGTAATGTATGCATCTGTGAGTATGCTCACAGGTTTGTGGAGCTGCTGCCACATGGTGTCCACCGGGTGTACGCTCGTGGCCTTCTGCAAGAGGTGGGCACCGGAGGGACTGGAGTGCATCATCACCCCCCCGGCAACCAAATGTTAATTTTATTTTAATGTCTAAAGTTTAATTTGTTTAAGTTGTCGGTTTTAGTGTCCCCCCCTCTCCCATCACCGCCCCCCCCCCTCCCTTTTAGCCAGGGGGCACTTATATAATTTGTGTTTTAGTGCCCTCAAAATCCCTCACAAAAAAACAAGGGGGCACTTGAAAAGTTTTTGGAGTGTGCCCCCCCCCTTTAATCAGGGGGGCATTTGATTACTGATACAACTAAAATAGTTGTGGAGCTGTTGCACTGTGAGTGACTTAGCCAGTCACAAGATGTTCACAAGACTCAATAAAACCCCAGTTAATTGAGTTCAGGTTCTCCACGATGAGGCCTGCAGTTGTGAGCCTGGTAGGGTTCAGTTTGATTGTGAAACCTTTGCTACTAAATTAACTAGTAGGGTTCAGTTTGATTGTTAAACCTTTGCTACTAAACCAGCTAGTTCTTTACAGCAAATGGGAATTTTGAAGCAAAGAACCCATGAAGCAAATACATTACAATGTGCTCAAATCTCTGGCATCAGACTTCAACCAACGACTTTCTCGCTCCGAGGCGAGATTCACGATTGACATTGTTTAAAATATGATAACTCATTTCATTGCAACTGTTATATATATAAACCTGTAAATACCTTGTTTAACCACCAGAGGGCTCATCTCCTAGAGTCCCAAGGGATTCCACAATCCCTTGGGAGCACCTGTACCTAAGGAGGCCTCACAAGCTGGAGAGGAACTCTGGAGACCTGTAATAAAGGACTATGGTCATACATTACTTTAAGCTTACAGAATTTGGTCAGATTCTTTACTCAAGATATAACAGCAACAAGCTTGATAATTTGACAATTGTTTAATTCACTCAGTCCTCCATCTCGCTTCAGTCAATCCTTTGACATCAGCTCTCTGATTGCCCAAAAGTAATTTCTCACAACTAGAGATGGGGTGGGGACAGAATCCATGCCCTTGTGACTCAGGCGAGAGTGCTGCCACTGGGACACAACTAATGTTGGCATGTATAACCAAGAACCAGAGGCGAGGGGGCGCTACAGGTATTGGACAAGCATTTGAAGCGCTCGCTTTTCTTAGATTACAGGGGCCAGACAATATATATCACAGTCTTTCTTTCTTTTTCTTTCTGTCATCTGGATGAGACGCCTGCCCTCTCAACTGGATGTAAAAGATCCCATGGCACTATTTCTAAGAAGAGCAGAGGAGTTATCCCTGGTGTTCTGGCCAATATTTATCCCTCAATCAACATCACAAAAACAGATTATCTGGTCATTAACGCATTGCTGTGCGTGGGAGCTTGCAGTGTGCAAATTGGCTGCCGCATTTCCTACATTACAACAATGACTACACTTCAAAACTACTTAATTGGCTCTAAAGGTGTCCCAAGGTCGTGAAAGGCGCTATATAAATTCAAGTCTGTCTTTTTGCCTTTGCTTTCCATTCTTTAACTAGCATTTTCTTTTTTAAATTTAAGATACAAAACAGTATGTGGCTGAGTATCACAAACATAGGAATGAATAACTTAACTGCTAACACTTGCTGACTTTCTCAAATTTGTTTTGTTATTAAAGGGGATTCAAACCCCAGTAATCGCTTCATAACTTTTACCATTTAATCACAGGGAATGGCTCTCGTCTGGTTTTTTTTAATCGAGCAAAGGAATTAGTTAAGTTTCTGTGACAACTTTCTCAAACCTCGCTGGAAAAATAGCGTTGGCTTCACGTGCACGCCATTATTAATACGTAAATTGTCCAATACGTTCGGGTGAAGACGCGACGCGCCGTGAGTTGTGAATCGGCAGAACTTGCTGCTCAATTTATGCCGCTCCATTGTTAGCTTCGCACAAAACAGCATCTCGCCCCCAACCTCCATCTCATTTATAAGACGTTTTCGATTTACATGTTAAACTGGAATTAAATTTGCTGCAGAAAATTAGAGCTGGTAATTAACAGGGGAGGGGAGATGATTTGAGGGAGGGGAGGGGAGATGATTAGAGGAAGGGGAGGGGAGCAGATGATTTGAGGGAGGGGAGGGGAGGAGATGGTTTGAGGGAGGGGAGGGGAGATGATTAGAGGAAGGGGAGGGGAGCAGATGATTTGAGGGAGGGGAGGAAATGATTTGAGGGAGGGGAGGGAAAAGAAGCATTAAATATGTCATCTCCCTTATAGTCTTGATTTTTGCTCTAGAACAGGCTGGGTTTCTTTTCTCTTGAAAGAGAAGGCTGAGCGGTGACCTAATAGAAGTCTTTACAATTATCAAAGATTTTGATATAGACACACAGCAAGTGTTTCCACTTGTGGGGAAGAGCATAACGAGAGGCCATCAATATAAGATAGTCACCAAGAAATCCAATAGGGAATTCAGAAGGAACTTCTTTACCCAGAGAGTGGGGAGAATGTGGAACTCGCTACCACGGGGAGTGGTTGAGGCGAATAGTATAGATGCATTTAAACGGGAGACTAGACAAGCATATGAGGGAGAAGAGAATAGAGGGTTATGCTGATAGATTTAGATGAGGAAATATGGGGGGAGGCTCGAGTGGAGCATAAACGCCGAATGGTCTGTTTCTGAGCTGTATATACTATGTAATCCAATGTTACCCTGATATCACAGGCATTTAATTCATGTAACTGAACACAAGCGGTAGATTAATTATTTCTACTTTTTTCCACAACAAAAACATTCTAAACTTTCAGGAATCGAGTAGTTAAGCCGCTCGCTCCACAATCCTAGGAATGGAGCTGGGAGCTAAGGTACGGGTGGGCTGCTGTTTGAATTCAATCGATGGCCACACGGGGTAAACCTTGCCCTAGTATCAGCTGGCCTGCTGTACTCCTGATCTCGAGTAAAGCCCTGCTGCCTCAAACCTCCTTGTCCACGGCTCATTTTTCTGTCCTTCAAACTGATGCCAACGTGGAAGTACATGGCCGTGAGGAGCAAGTGATTAGCATCAATGAACAGCAAGATAATTATTGACTGAGCTGTAGGATCAAGGCCCTTGGGTAGGAATATCCAAACCCTGGACCATGAGCCACATGCAGCCCTTTAGATGTGACAATTTAATCCTATTTGTAGTTACTTTTCTTATTTTTAACTTGTGGGTCTGGAGGTGTGGAAAGAACTTTTACTAATGCTGTTGGCTAATTGGGAGGATAAATCCTCAATCAGAACACCAAGATCCCTTAGTGTTGGCAAGTCACTGTGCAATTTCACTGTGTATGTGACCCCTGGGGCTACATGCTACACATCAATGCAACCCACTGTAATGTATGCACCTGTGAGTATGCTCACAGGTGTGTAGAGCTGTTGCATTGTGAGTGGCTGAGCCAGTCATGTGATGTTCACGACTGAATTAAACCCCATCCAGTTGGGTCTCAGTCATCCACGATGAGATATGAAGTTGTGAGCCTAGTGGATGAACTAGTAATGTGTAGTGTGATTGTTAATCCATTGTTAATAAACCAACTTGTTCATAATAGCAAAGAACCCATGAAACAAATACATTACACCCGCAAAGACAACAAGGTAAAGAACGCAATCAAGACCAGAAAGAGCAGATAGGGAGCCACCTAAAGAGATATTAGGACAGGTGGCCAAAAGCCTGGTTCAACAGGTAGATTTAAAGAGTATCTTAAAGGAGGAGAAAGAATTGGAGGCTTTGGGAGGGAATTCCTGAGCCTAGGGCCCAGGCAGCTGGAAACACGGCCGTCAATGGTGGAGTGATGAAAATTAGGGATGACCAAAAGGTCAGAATTGGAGGTGCACAGAAATCTCGGTGGGGGGGGGATTGTGGGACTGGAGGAGGTTACAGAGATAAGGAGGGGCAAAGCAATGGAAGAATATGAAAACAAGGATGAGAATTTTAAATTCAAGGTGTTGCCGGACCGGAAGACAATTTAGGTCAGCAAGCATAGGGTGAGCAATCCTTGGTGCAAGTTAGGACATGGGCAGCAGAGTTTTGGATGAGTTCAAGTTTATGGAGGGTGGAAGATGGGAGGCCGGCCAGGGGAACGTTGGAATAGTCAAGTCTAGAAGTGACAAAGGCTTGGATGAGGGTTTCACCAGCGGATAAGCTGAGGCAAGGGTCGGAGACAGACGATATTATGGAGGTGATGGAGCGCATATATGGGCAGAAGCTCATTTCGGGGTCAAATAGAACACCAACACTGAGAATGGTCTGGTTCAGCCCCAGATTGTGACCAGGGAGGGGGGTGGCGTCGGTGGCTGAGGAGTGGAGATTGTGGCGGGGTCCAAAGACTATGTGCTAGAAATTCGGTATCACCTGCTTTGAGGCGGTGATGTCGTCGGGGAGCTACCTTTAGAGAAGGGCGATGTCTACCGCCTCAAAGTGCGATATCCAGTTGTATCGCCCCAAGAGGAGAGTGGAGCACTAAGGGAAACGTTGCACACTCCTCTTTGGGTGCTAATAGAATGCCGGCATCCTAGTGCCAGAAGATGAAAACAAAATCTTTGTGACAATTTCAATAAACCTCACCCACACTTCCCCACTATTGCAACAAATAAATAGAAGTTTAAAAAGTGAAACTTCAGCACTGACCTTCCACTGTGGACGATATCGCCCCAGGATCGTCACTGGACCGACTGCTTTCCCCCGCCGGTCTCAGCACCAGGCGTTACCACAGGCGAAAGAGTAAATTGCGCAAACGCGGGGCTACGGGGGCGTTGCACATTTGATGACGTCACCCAGTGGGGGGCGCTAGTGAGCGCAGCGCAAACTGTCAGCGCCATCGCTAAACCTTCACTGAAGTTCGCGACAGGGAGGTGTTTAGCGGCCCCTTTGCGCCTCTCTTTGGTGCTAATGGTGGCGCTAAACAACCAAATTTCTAGCCCTTTGGTCTTCCCAATATTTAGTTGTGCGACAAGTCTTTATTCTAACACAACAAGGGTAGAAGAAGAAGCACGGGATTGTAGACTGACATATTTGGAGCTTAGAAGGAACAAGAGGAGAAGTTTTACAGGATAGTGGTATCAATAAAATAGAGGCCTGTGAAAGGTTGTGGCTAGAGGCAAGAGAGCAAAAAACAACCAATTAAAAGAATGATTTAAACAACCAGTTTAAAAACAACCAATTCGTCTTCATCAGAGAAGGAAGCGTTTTTCAAACCTTATTTTGTCTGAGTGCAAAACACACAAGTGATATGCCATTTTTGGAATGAGGCTGGTACAACAACAACAACTTATATTTATATAGTGCCTTTAATGTAGTAAAATGTCCCAAGGCGCTTCACAGGAATGTTATGAAAAAAACATAAATTTGCCACCAAGCCAGATAAGAAGAAATGATAGCAGATGACCAAAAGCTTGGTCAAAGAGGTAGGTTTTTAGGAGCATCGTGAACAACAACAATAACAACTTGTATTTATATAGGGCCTTTAACGTACTGCAATGTCCCAAGGTTCTTTACAGGAGTATTATGAGATAAAAATTTGACACTGAGCCGCATAAGGAGAAATTAGCGCAGGTGACCAAAAGCTTGGTCAAAGGTATGTTTTAAAGACCATCTTGAAGGAGGGAAGAGAGGCGGAGAGGTTTAGAGAGGGAGTTCCAGAGCTTGGGGCCTAGGCAACAGAAGGCACGGCCACCGATGGTTGAGTGATTATAATCAGGGATGCTCAGGAGGGCAGAATTAGAGTAGCGCAAACATCTGGGGGGGGTTTGTGGGGCTGGAGGAGATTACAGAGATAGGGAGGGACGAGGACATGGAGGGATTTGTAAACAAGGATGAGAAAACATGCAAATGATGTCATGTGTTTTGGGGTAAGCTGAGTCATCGTATTGTACGATTACAAGCAAAACAAGTTTTGCTCGAGTACTTTAGAGCTGCCGCCCTCTGAAGGATAGGTTTGTTTTTGTGTTCTTATGTAATCCTTAGTTTTCTGTGCCCATGGGTGCTCTCACTTCAAGCAGTCGCTGGGCAGCACGTCAAGGCAGGTAGATGGAGTTAAGGTGCAGCTGAGCCATGATTTCGTTGAATGGCAGAACCGGCTCGAGGGGCTGAATGGCCTCCTCTTGTTCCTATGTTTCGAGCACTGAAGGTCAGACTTTGCACAAAATACTTGTTCCCAATACCCCGTTTGCATCTGCCTACCAGTTTTAAAATATGAAACACCAGGAACAAAGGAAGACAGAGCCACGGGTAAGGATAGATCCCTAAAATCTCCCATCGTAACGTTGACGATTACAACAACAACAACTTGTTTTTGTATCGCACTTTTAACATAGTAAAATGTCCCACGGCACTTCACAGGAGTATTATAAGACAAAAAAATAAATTTGACACCGAGCCACATAACAAGAAACGGCAGATGACCAAAAGCTTGTTCAAATAGATAGGTTTTAAGGAGTGCCTTAAAGGAGGAAGGAGAGGTAGAGATGCGGAGAGGTTTATGGAGGGAGTTCCAGAGCTTGGGCCCTAGGCAGCTGATGGCATGGCCACCAATGGTTGAGCGATTATAATCAGGCATGCTCAGGAGGTCAGAATTAGAGGAACGCAGACATTGTGGAGGGTTATGGGGCTGGAGGAGATTACAGAGATAGGGAGGGGGCAAGGCCATGATGGGATTTGAAAACAAGGATGAGAATTTTGAAATCGAGTCGTTGCTTAACCGGGAGCCAATGTAGGTCAGAGAGCACAGGGGTGATGGGTGAATGGGTCTTAGTGCGAGTTAGGACTCGGGCTGGTGAGTTTTGGATCACCTCTAGTTTACGTAGGATAGAATGTGAGAGACCGGCCAGGAGTGCGTTGGAATAGTCAAGTATAGAGGTAACAAAGGCATGGATGAGGGCTTCAGCAGTGGATGTGCTGAGGCAGTGACGGAGACAGGCGATGTTACGGAGATGGAAATAGGCGGTTTTGATAATGCCGCCGATATTATGTAACAATTCAGAGCCATCTCTTTCCTCTTTTAATGCAATGTTGAGCCAAGGAAATATTAGGTGGGGTATCCAAAAGTCTTCAAAACAGTTTAATTTGGAACTGCCGTTTCCAAATTCCAGGTCCACAGAATTCAAACAGGACAAACCGGTGAATACTTAACATATGGTCAAGTAGAACTGAGTTGGCTAGCTTGTGGGTTGGAGTGCCGATGCTTTCAAGTTGCCTTTGGTCCATGGGCCATAGTTTGAACGCTTGTGTCTTGGTCGACAGGACGCTCTTGTGTGACTAATACTCAACCCAACTGTGTGGAATGGGGAGTGGTACAGAGAAGCACAGAATGGGTACAGCACAAAGGAGGCCATTTGGCCCGTCGAGCCCGTGCCGGCTCTCTGCAAGAGCACTTCAGCCAATCCCACTGCCCCCTCCCTTTCCCTGTAGTCCTGCAATTTTTTTTCCTTCAGGTACTTATCCAACTCCCTTTTGAAAACCACGATTGAATCTGCCTCCACCACCCTCTCAGGCACTTCATACCAGATCCTCACCACTAGCTGCATAAACAAGTTTTCCCTCCTGTCACCTTTGGTTCTACTGCTATTCATCTTAAATCTGTGTCCTCTGGGAGAGCAGATCCTTAAATGTCTACCAATTTCCTGAAGATATTGACTGCAACGGGAGTGAATATCAGACGTTGCATATAGCGGGAGGTCAATCCGATATCCAGCCCGTTTTATGTCACTGCTCCAAACGAATTTCTAGGCCTGGATCTTATCACTGCAACACAATTTCACTTTGTAGGCATTGACACTTTTTCGACTTCTATCAGAGCACATTTTACTTTGAAAGACTTCTTGGTGACTTTGGAGGATTTTATAACCATTGAACCGACAGATGTAATGTTGATGAGCTTGCTTTGTGCTGTTGATTTGCTTTGGAACTCGATGAAGTTAGCATTAAAATCCAATCTTGGCCTGGTTGGCAATGGACCACCTGGTGTAGCACTAATTCCTACAAACCAGAAAAAGAAAGAAAAAAGGAAGACTTGCATTTATATAGCGCCTTTCACGACCACCAGGCGTCTCAAAGCACTTTATACAGCCAATTAAGTACTTTTGGAGTGTAGTCACTGGGAAACGCGGCAGCTAATTTGCGCACAGCAAGCTCCCACAAACAGCGATGTGATAACGACCAGATAATCAGTTTTTGTTCTGTTGATTGAAGGATAAATACTGGCCAGGACACCCGGGATAACTTCCCTGCTCTTCTTCAAAGTAGTGCGATGGGATCTTTTACGTCCACCCAAGAGAGCAGATGGGTCCTCAGTTTAATGTCTCATCCGAAAGACGGCGCCTCTGACTGTGCAGCACTTCCGCAGCACTGCACTGGGAGTGTAAGCCTAGATTTGGATTGGAACTTCAACCCAGAACCTTCTGACTCAGAGGCGAGTGTGCTAGCCACTGAGCCACTGCTGATACTAAAGAAGATCTGTGGCTCAGTTCCTTTGTCTGTGTTGAGTTAACTCCTCTCACTTGGAGCAACAGTCAGTGTGGTTTGGCTTCTCCTGGTCTGGGGAGAGGCAACATCAGCCATGTTTCTCACTCCCCCCTGCTGGAGGGTGCGAGTCAGTACAGTGAGGACACACAGGGTTGATGATGCTGCCCTCCATGTTAAATTGCCTGCCAACCCCAATTAGCTGGGATTGTTTTCTTTGGAACAGAGGAGGCTGAGAGGAGACTTAATTGAGATGTATAGAATGATGAGGGGCCTAGATAAAGTGGATAGGAATTGTCCTTAGCAGAGGGGTCAACAAAATGAGGGCATAGAGTTAAAGTAATTCGAAGGAGGTTTAGAGGGGATTTGAGAAGAATTTTTTTCACCCAGAGGGTGGTGGGGGTCTGTAACTCACTGACTGAAAGGGTGGTAGAGGCAGAAACCCTCATAGCATTTTAAAAATACTTGGATAGGTACTTGAATTGCCGTAACCTACAAGGGTACGGACAAAGAGTTGGAAAGTGGGATTAGGCTGGATAGCTTTTTGTCGGGCGGCACAGACACAATGGACTGAATGGTATCCTTCTGTGCTGTAAATTTCTATGATTGTAATGGTATTATAGGCTCTTACTTCAAGAACAACCATTCGGTGAGGTACTCGAGGGCTCCTGGAACTCATAACTCCATACCCCACTAACAATCGGTGCCCTCAGGACAGGAGGAGAGAAAGTTGGGGTGGGGAAATGTAATCTTGAATGTACATTGGACAAGGAGGATTGGGCAGTGATCTGCATAGCATCTGAAGTCAGTTTTTACCAGCAATTAATTAAGAGAGTATCTACTGAAGAATATCACCCCCAAAACCAATTATGCTGCTACTGACTCTTGACTGGTGGAATCGAAATGTTTCTCCAACCTGTTTACGGGATTGTGATTGAACTGCAGAGCTCCAATACAATCTTGAGACCTGCCCCTTGCTGGATAATCCCTCAGGCAATCAAAGCTCCAATGGGGATTTAAGGGGGCAGGACCACTGCAATCTACGAACATGCGAACAATGACAGACAAGTAAAGACCATCTGGTCAATCGAGCCTGTCCCATACAATCCCGATACCGTGTGTATCGCAATATATACAATCCACCCCACCCGAAACCATGTGATCCCCTGGGAGAGGCAAACAAACAGATAAAAAAACCAGGCCAAAAAAATCTGGGAAATTCCTCTCTGACCCATCTAGGCGATCGCAATTAGTCCAGGAGATCACTCTGGCCATTAAATTCCCTGCATTACCGACCTTCTGTAAGAGTTAATCTCCGCCACAGCCAGAAACAAATCCAGCTTTTGCTTGAAGGAATTCAGTGAGTCTGCATCCACAGGAAACGGCAGCTTGTTCCAGAGGTCGACTATTCTCTGGGAAAAGAACCACCTCCGGACGTCTAACCTAGATCCAACATCTAACCTACAATGTCAATGGAAACCTGCCTCTTGTGAATTTTCACGTCTGATTCCCTTTTCTCCCGAAAGCACCCAGGGGGCGGTGGTAAAATCTTTTTGAAAGTAATCAAGTGGCAGTGGGTGCAGAGAACGCAATGTGTGCTGCAATGGGGAGATGTTGCAATTGGTATTGCGGGATGACCAGATCAGGTGGGCCTGAATCACCAATCCCATTTTGTGGAAAAACTAAGTTTTTTTTTACATTATGAGTTGAGGCCAAGATCAGACCAGCCATGATCTTATTGAATGGTGGAGCAGACTCGAGGGGCCTACTCCTGCTCCTATTTCTTATCTTCTTATTGAGGAATTGCTGCCTGGTGCCGAATCTAAATGTTTGGATCTGCTACGTGGTTTGTGTCTTTGATGAGACAGCTTCCCTCTGGTGTCCAAGTTTGAATGCAGGCCTGTGTGATGAAGAACCAAGGCCTCAGGACACAGGGTTTAATGATGTGAGAGGAGCGGCAGTCTAGTCAAAGTCTGTTTGGTTGGTAGGTTGCAGTGAAATACGGCATCTGGAAAATGTGCTGTGCAGAATATATCAGTTCTGCCTTGCACAGAGTATGATGAATAATTGCAAGGCAGTTGTTGTGATTTATATTTATATGGGAACAGTAACTGGAAATGATAGAAATCCAGTAATCTAATTGAGAGGTTTGTATACATAATAAAAAAACCTCATAAAATATCCTGAGGATGTAAGGTAGAGTACTGGGAAAAGTCGACAGGGTAATTAATTCCAAGAGTAGCTGGAACCACTGTTACGCCATTGAAAGCTTCTCTCTTTGTTCATTCATACAGATCTTAATCCAGCAGAGTAGATCCACTGGATAAAGGCCTAGCTCTGTCGAGCCCGTGTATTGGTTGATGTGCAATGGTCACCACACGTTAAAATAATCCATACACAGGCATCTTCCACACCCTTAATTGGAGTTCAGGACTGGAACATCGGGTCCTTCATTGAAACATCTGTGAACTCATGTGGAACAGGTCATCCTCGTTCGAGGGACTACCTGATGATGATGAATCTTGGCTGGGACAAACTCCAACTTGTTCAGAACCCATCCAACCAGATTAAGCCACGCATTAAGCTCCATTCGCCCATCATCATCATAGGCAGTCCCTCGAAAAGTAAGTTCTCAGGTGACTGTACAGTCCAATTGGGGAATTATAGTCTGTCAAGATGGGACAGACAGTGGTTGAAGGAAGGGATGGGTGCGGAGTCTGGTTTGCTGCATGCTGCTTCCGCTGCCTGCGCTTATTTTCTGCATGCTCTCGGCAACGAGACTTGAGGTGCTCAGCGCCCTCCCGGATGCTCTTCCTCCACTTAGGGCAGTCTTTGGCCAGGTGTCGATGGGGATGTTGCACTTTATAAAGGAAGCTTTGAGGGCGTCCTTGAAACATTTCCTCTGCCCATATGGGGCTCGCTTGCCGTGTAGGAGTTCCAAGTCTTTGGGAGTCTTGTGTCGGGCATGCGGACAATGTGGCCCGCCCAACAGAGCTGGTCGAGTGTGGTCAGTGCTTCGATGCTGGGGATGTCGGCCTGATCGAGAACACTGATGTTGGTGCGTCTATCCTCCCAGTGGATTTGCAGCGAAGAGGGATGTCATCAAGGTCCGGGTCGGTGATTGGAAAGCAGGCAGGTACAGTGGGAGCAACGAGGTCGGGGAGGAGGAGCGGTGAGAGAATGTAGAGGGATGTGATCGGAACCCGGGAGAGGTGTGAGTTCGGGGCCAGAAGAGGCGAGGGCCCAGGGGCAGCACGGGTCAGCCCACACTGCGATATATGTGCGCACTAGGCCCATGCAGCAGAGCAGGTCTTCAGTCATTTTGGGTAATCCTTGCCACTGGACCAAGACCTAGCTCTGTCAAGCCTGTGTGGTGGCTGGTATGCAATGGCCACTACACGTTAAAAAAGTCCACGCACAAGCATCTTCCAGCCTTCAAGATGTAGTTCGGGATCTGGAATATTAGGTCCTTCATTGAAACACCTGTGAACTCATCCCTTTTTGGCGTGGAAGCAAGTCATCCTCATTTCGAGGGACTGCCTATGATAAGGCAGAATCTTACGGAAACATCGTTGGTGGTATTTCTCCAGTGATTTGAGGTGTCTGCTGTATATGGTCCATGTCTCTGAGCCATAGAGGAGGGCGGTTATCACTACTGCCCTGTAGACCATAAGCTTGGTGCCAGATTTGAGGGCCTGATCTTCGAACACTCTCTTCCTCAGGTGACCGAAGGCTGCGCTGGCGCACTGGAGGCGGTGTTGGACCTTATCGTCGATGTCTGCCCTTGCTGATAGTAGGCTCCCGAGCTATGGAGAGTGGTCCACATTGTCCAGGGTCGCACTGCGGATTTTGATGACCGGGGGCGGGGAAGTGCTGTGTGGTGGGGTCAGGTTGGTGGAGGATCTTTGTCTTATGGATGTTTAGTGTAAGTCCCATGCTTTCGTCCACCTCGGTGAAGATGTTGATGATGGCTTGGAGTTCAGCCTCTGAATGTGCACAGACGCAAGCGTCGTCTGTGTACTGTAGTTCGATGACAGAGGATGGGACGGTCTTGCATCTAGCCTGGAGGCGACGAAGGTTGAACAGGTTCCCACTGGTTCTATAGTTTAGTTCCACTCCAGTGGGCAGCTTGTTGAGCATGAGATGGAGCATTGCAGCGAGGAAGATCAAGAAGAGAGTTGACGCGGTGACGCAGTCCTGCTTGACCCCGGTCTGGACGTGGATTGGGTCTGTGGTGGAACAGTAACTGGAAATGATAGAAATCCAGTAATCTAATTGAGAGGTTTATATACGTGTAATATAAGGATGTAAGGTAGAGGTCTGGGAAAAGTAGACAGGGTAATTAATTCCAAGAGTAGCTGGAACCACTGATACGCCATCGAAAGCTCCTCTCTTTGTTCATTCATACAGATCTTAATCATGGCTGGGACAAACTTCAACTTGTTCAGAACCCATCCCACCAGATTAAGCCATGCATTAAGCTCCTTTCGCCTATCAGTCCCACCCCCACTCCTCCCTGACCTACATTGGATTCATTTCACTGAGCATCAAGTTGAAAATCCTCAACATTGTCTTCATTTCTCTCCATGGCTTCGCGATGCTTATCTCTGCAACTTCCAACCTTGCGCACCCTCCCACAACCTTCCAAGCAATAGTTCAGGCCATTGGTCCCACCATTGGCAGCAATTCTCTTCAGTTGCCTTGGCCCTACTATCTCTAGTGCTTACCACGACTCTATCCACCTTTGAAAACTTGCTACATTCATTTTTTTGACCGAGCTTTCATCACCTCTCCAACTCTTGAACCATGACTCAGTGACCACTACTTTATTCCCTTTATCAATATTATCCTTCTCCCCTGTGGAAGATTCATTGGATATTTTCTGAGTGAAGGCATTAAGAAAGAAAGACTTGCATTTATAAAGCGTCTTTCACTGCCTCAGGCTATCCCGAAGTGCTTTACAGCCAATGAATTACTTTTGGAGTGTAGTCACTGTTGTGATGTGGGAAGTGCGGCAGCCAATTTGCGCACAGCAAGCTCCCACAGACAGCAATGTGATAATGACCAGATAATCTGTTTTAGTGATGTTGATTGAGGGATAAATATCGGCCCCAGGACACCGGGCAGAACTCCCCTGCTCTTATTCGAAATAGTGTCATGGGATCTTTTGCATCCACCTGAGAGAGCACGCTTGGTTTAACGCTTCATCTGAAAGACGGCCCCTCAACAGTGCAGCACTCCCTCAGCACTGCACTGGAGTGTCAGCCTAGATTTTTGTGCACAAGTCTCTGGTATGGGACTTGAACCCAAACCTTCTGACTCAGGCAAGAGCACTACCCACTGAGCCATGGCTGACACCTTAACAGTCCGTGAAAGTTGTATGTTCAAATGTGCAGCAACTTAAGTGGATTTTAGTGTCAAACTCTGTCAAAGACTTTGTTGAATTCACTGGGGATTTTGTGTTTTTCTGCTGCTTGACTCCTACTATCCTCTATAGAAATATTTTAACCTGCTTCACTAACATTGAGCTGTTACTGCTACCTTCCCTTACCCCGCCAATCCAAACTCCCCCACTCCCCCTCGCCCACCCACCCCCTAGGCTCTCCCCTCCCATCGACCTGAACTCGTATTACATAGTATTACAAAATATTACAAATTCGCCCCAACAGGTCCCTGCCAGCATTTATGCTCCACACAAGCCTCCTCCCACCCTTTTTCATCTCACCCCATCAACATTCCCTTTTATTCCTTTCTCCCTCATGTGTTTATCCGGGTGCGTGATAGTGTCTGTTCCTTCATTTCCTTGCTCTTCCCCTCTCACTTAACCATTGACAGCCCTGGCATGAGCTCAACGCCTTCCCACTGTGGCCAGGTTGAAATCATGGCCCGCCATGTGGGGGGGGATTGCTGGTAACCAGCTCTGCATTGAAGCCCCAATACACCAGGCCCAACTTTAATGTAGCTCGCCATTTATATTTTACCCCATTAATGCTTTCTTTTGGTGAGGTTAAAAATGGTTCTGTCCAGCTTTTTCTAAAACTCTGACTGTAGCAATATCTAGAGGGTAGAAAGAACATGTCAACCTTCAGAGAAATGTTCTTGTAAATGAGTTAACATAAAAGGGGAGAAATTCACTTTCGCCCCGTTTGGGGGCGGTGACAATCGGGAGGTGTGAGATTTAGCGGCAGGCGCTGAAGTCTTGCCCTGCTCCAGAAATTTGGGTTACCGACCCTGGAAGGAAGTGCATCGTTAAATCAAACGTTCCACTTCCTTCCAGGGACACGAACTGGGCGGACACCTCAACAGCGCTGCACACTGGGCCGTATCCGAGGGGCCCGTCCCTTACTTAAAGGGAAAGGCCCACACTGCTGACTCTCCATGAGAGAAAGAGACCTACCTGGACCACCATGGAGCAGGGGTGCCGCGTGATTATCCCGGCACTCAAACAAAGCGATCGCGGCCATGACCCCACGAAGAAACCAAATCAGGAGTGGCAGCAAGAAGATAAGGTTTTTTTCCACTCGGCCGCCTCACCTTCAATTTTCGCTCCGGTAGCGGCCGGCCGCCTGAGACGTGTGCGCTGCGTCTGTCGGTGTCTTCGCCCGGCGCTGCTGCGGGGGGGGGGGGGCAAAAGCCAATTTCGGGGCCGGAGCCGGGGCACTAACGGGGCGATGCTTGTAGTGATAACGTCACGATCTCCTGGCGCAGGAGATCGGGGCACAAACCCGTAGCTCCGTCGCTAAACTCCTGTCCAATATGGTGGGAAGTCGTTACCAGCACCGTGCCTGGTCGTTAACTCATTTGCGCCCCATTTGTGCCCACGGGGGAGCAAAAGGGAGGCGCAAATGTACATAATTTCTCCCATAAAATTTTAAAGGCTGTGTTAGCCAGGATACATTGGGAACCAATTGGATGACATCACACTTACCCACATTAAACTGCATCTGCCGTAGTTTAGCCAATGAGCCTGTGGTCTGACTGATTTTCACCTTCCCTAGCCCAGTGACAAAGGGGCCCATTGAAGGAACCCCATCACCATCCCAGTCAAGATTACTTAATTCAGGATCAAACCCAGCACAGTTAAAATAAAGCAGGGGACCGATCCACTTAATTCCCACCCCCGCTCTTCATCAATAGAGGCATAGAGTACAAAAGCAAGGAAGTTATGATGAACATTTATAAAACATTGGTTTGACCTCTACTGGAGTATTGTGTCCAATTCCGGGCGCCGCACTTTAGGAAACATAGAAACATAGAAAATAGGTGCAGGAGTAGGCCATTCGGCCCTTCGAGCCTGCACCACCATTCAATAAGATCATGGCTGATCATTCCTTCGGTATCCCTTTCCTGCTTTCTCTCCATACCCCTTGATCCCTTTAGCCATAAGGGCCATATCTAACTCCCTCTTGAATATATCCAATGAACTAGCATCAACAACTCTCTGCAGTAGGGAATACCACAGGTTAACAACTCTCTGAGTGAAGAAGTTTTTCCTCATCTCAATCCTAAATGGCCTGCCCCTTATCCTTAGACTATCTCCCCTGGTTCTGGACTTCCCCAACATCGGGAACATTCTTCCTGCATCTAACCTGTCCAATCCCGTCAGAATTTTATACGTTTCCATGAGATACCCTTTCTTCCTTCTAAACTCCAGTGAATACTGGTCCAGTCGATCCAATCTCTCCTCATATGTCAGTCCTGCCATCCCGGGAATCAGTCTGGTGAACCTTCGCTGCACTCCCTCAATAGCAAGAATGTCCTTCCTCAGATTAGGAGACCAAAACTGAACACAATATTCCAGGTGAGGCCTTACTAAGGCCCTGTGCAATTGCAGTAAGACCTCCCTGCTCCTATACTCAAATCCCCTAGCTATGAAGGCCAACATACCATTTGCCTTCTTCATCGCCTGCTGAACCTGCATGCCAACTTTGTACCATGTACCATGACACCCAGGTCTCGCTGCACCTCCCCTTTTCCTAAGCTGCTGCCATTCAGATAATATTCTGCCTTTGTGTTTTTGCCACCAAAGTGGATAACCTCACATTTATCCGCATTATACTGCATCTGCCATGCATTTGCCCACTCACCTAACCTGTCCAAGTCACCCTGCAGCCTTTTAGCATCCTCCTCACAGCTCACACCGCCACCCACCTCAGTGTCATCCGCAAACTTGGAGATATTACACTCAATTCCCTCATCCAAATCATTAATGTATATTGTGAATAGCTGGGGTCCCAGCACTGAGCCCTGCGGCACCCCACTAGTCACTGCCTGCCATTCTGAAAAGGACCAGTTTATCCCGACTCTCTGCTTCCTGTCTGCCAACCAATTCTCTATCCACGTCAGTACATTACCCCCAATACCGTGTGCTTTAATTTTGCACACCAATCTCTTGTGTGGGACCTTGTCAAAAGCCTTTTGAAAGTCCAAATACACCACATCCACTGGTTCTCCCTTGTCCATTCTACTAGTTACATCCTCAAAAAATTCTAGAAGATTTGTTAAGCATGATTTCCCTTTCATATATCCATGCTGACTTGGACCGATCCAATCATTGCTTTCCAAATGTGCTGCTATTTCATTTTTAATAATTGATTACAACATTTTCCACATGACTGATGTCAGGCTAACCGGTTTATAATTACACATTTTCTCTCTCCCTCCTTTCTTTAAAAGTGGTATTACATTAGCTACCCTCCAGTCCATAGGAACCAATCCAGAGTCGATAGACTGTTGGAAAATGATCACCAATGCATCCACTATTTCTAGGGCTACTTCCTTAAGTAATCTGGGATGCAGACTATCAGGCCCTGGGGATTTATCGGCCTTCAATCCCATCAATTTCCCTAACACAATTTCCCACTTAATAAGGATTTCCTTCAGATCCTCCTTCTCACTAGACCTTCGGTCCCCTAGTATTTCCGGAAGGTTATTTGTGTCTTCCTTCGTGAAGACAGAACCAAAGTATTTGTTTAACTGGTCCACCATTTCTTTGTTCCCCATTATAAATTCACCTGAATCTGACTGCAAGGGACCTATGATTGTTTTCACTAATTTTTTTCTCTTCACATATCGATAGAAGCTTTTGCAGTCAGTTTTTATGTTCCCAGCAAGCTTCCTCTCATACTTTATTTTCCCCTCCTAATTAAACCCTTTGGTCTCCTCTGCTGTATTACAAAATTCTCCCAGTCCTCAGGTTTGCTGCTTTTTCTGGCCAATTTATATGCCTCTTCCTTGGATTTAACACTATCCTTAATTTCCCTTGTTAGCCACGGTTGAGCCACCTTCCCCGTTTTGTTTTTACTCCAGACAGGGATGTACAATTGTTGAAGTTCATCCATCTGATCTTTAAATGTTTGCCATTGTTTATCCACTGTCAACTCTCTAAGTATCACTCGCCAGTCTATTCTAGCCAATTCACGTCTCATACTATCGAAGTTACCTTTCCTTAAGTTCAGGACCCTTCTCTCTGAATTAACTGTGTCATTCTCCATCTTAGTATAGAATTCTACCATATTATGGTCACTCTTCCCCAAGGGGTCTCGCACAACAAGATTGCTAATTAGTCCCTTCTCATTACACATCACCCAGCCGAGGATGGCCAGCCCTCTAGTTGGTTCCTCGATATATTGGTCTAGAAAACCATCCCTAATACACTCCAGAAAATCCTCCTCCTCCGCATTGCTACCTGTTAGGTTAGCCCAATCAATATGTAGATTAAAGTCGCCCATGATAATTGCTGTACTTTTATTGCACGCATCCCTAATTTCTTGTTTGATGCTCCCCAACCTCACTATTATTGTTTGGTGGTCTGTACACAACTCCCACTAGCGTTTTCTGCCTTTTGGTATTCCGTAGCTCCACCCATACCAATTCCACATCATCCAAGCTAATGTCCTTCCTTACTATTGCATTAATTTCCTCTTTAACCAGCAACACCACCCCACCTCCTTTTCCATTCTGTCTATCCTTCCTAAATGTTGAATACCCCTGGATGTTGAGTTCCCAGCCTTGGTCACCCTGGAGCCATCTCTCCGTGATGCCAATTACATCATATCCGTTAACTGCTATCTGCACAGTTAATTCGTCCACCTTATTCTGAATACTCCTCGCATTGAGGCATAGAGCCTGCAGGCTTGTCTTTTTAACACACTTTGCCCCTTTAGAATTTTGCTGTAATTTGGCCCTTTTTGCTTTTTGCCTTGGGTTTCTCTGCCCTCCACTTTTACTTTTCTTCTTTCTATCTTTAGCTTCTGTCCCCATTCTACTTCCCTCTGTCTCCCTGCATAGGTTCCCATCCCCCTGCCATATTAGTTTAACCCCTCCCTAACAGCAAACACTTCCCCTAGGACATTGGTTCAGGTCCTGCCTAGTTGCAGACGTCCGGTTTGTACTGGTCCCACCTTCCCCAGAACTAGTTCCAATGTCCCAGGAATTTGAATCCCTCCCTGCTGCACCACTCCTGAAGCCACGTATTCATCTGAGTTATCCTGTGATTCCTACTCTGACTCGCACGTGGCACTGGTAGCAATCCTGAGATTACTACTTTTGAGGTCCTACTTTTTAATTTAGCTCCTAGCTCCTAGGAAGGATGTGAAGGCCTTAGAGAGGGTGCAGAAAAGATTTACAAGAATGGTTCCAGGGATGAGGGACTTCAGTTACGTGGATAGACTGAAGAAGTTGGGTTTGTTCTCCATGGAGCAGAGAAGGTTGAGAGAAGATTTGATAGAGGTTTTCAAAATTATGAGGGGTCTGGACAGGGTAGATAGAGAGAACTGTTCCCATTGGCAGAAAGGTCAAGAACCAGAGGACACAGATTTACGGTGATTGGCAGAAGAACCAAAGACGACAGGAGGAAGAACTTTTTTACGCAGTGAATGGTTAGGATCTGGAATGCACTGTCTGAAAGGGTGATGGGGGCAGATTCAATCTGTTGGATAAGTATCTGAAGGATAAAAATTTGCAGGGCTATGGGGGAAAGGGCGGGTTGAGGCGGGGAGTGGAGTGGGAGTGGGACTGGCTGAAGTGCTTTGCCGAGAGCCGGCAGGGGCTCAACGGACCGAATGGCCGCCTCCTGTGCTGTAACCATTTTATGAGTCTATGAAGCCAGCGGGGTCCCCTTTAAATATGCAGATTGGGCTTTGATGGTGTCAGGGGGACCGGTCTGCAATTTTAACCTGAGGCCTGAGCATTGGTAGCTTCCCTTCCCGACCAGGAGCCACGGCCACGAGGTAAGTTTATAAAATTGTTTAAGTTTCCTTGTATGTGGACCAGGAAGAGGAGGAACATTCTTCCAGACCCCACGAGGGAAGCTTAGGCCTCCCCAGCCCTGGGCTTCCCTCACCTCCCTCATCGGTTTTCTACCCCACCTCTCACAGCCACTCTCCTCATGCAGATCCCTGCGGGTCCCTGGTCTCGGCTTCTGAGGTGCCCAATTTTAACAGCTGGGCAGCTGCTTCCTGGTTTTGTTGGCCGGGTAGCGTTTAAAGTCATCCAAGCCTCCCTGTTGCTACTGCCAGATCCGTGCCGACTGCTTCAGTACCAGCCGTGGCTCCGTGGGTAGCACACTCACCTCTGAGTCAGAAGGTCATGGGTTCAAATCCCACTCCAGGGACTTGAGCACAAAAATCTAGGCTGACACTCCAGTGCAGTACTGTTGGAGATGCTGTCTTTCGAATGAGACGTTAAACCGAGGCCTAGTCTGCTCTCTGAGGAGGATGTAAAAGATCCTGTGGCACTATTTCGAAGAAGAGCAGGAGAGTTCTCTGTGGAATCCGGGCCAATATTTATCCCTCAAACACATCACTCAAAAACAGATTATCGGTCATTATCACATTGCTGTTTGTGGGAGCTTGCTGTGCACAAATTAGCTGCCGCGTTTCCCACATTACAACAGTGACTATACTCCAAAAGTACTTAATTGGCTGTAATGCGCTTTGAGACATCCAGTGGTGGTGAAAGGCGCTATATAAATGTAAGTCTTTCTTTTCTTTTCCAACATTGTTCCCATTCAGTTTTAGCTTCAAATAATTTGCTCCCTGTATTATTTGTTTTCTGGCAAACTGTTCATTCATCGCTGGCAGCAGTCCCTTGCCCAGACCGCAGAGCCCACAGCAGTTCCCAGCTCATTTAGTTTAACTCCTCTCATCAACCTGCACAAAGCCCACCCCCCCCCCCCGCCACAGGGGAGTTCTCCCCGGTGTCCTGGGCCAATATTTATCCCTCAACCAACATCACTTAAAAAAACCAGACTGACTTGAATTTGCAGGTTGGAGGCTTCTCGCGAGGAAATACCTCCGACCTGCAAATAAAATGGTGGTCCAGGAGGATCGGAGACTCGCGGTCCTGGGCCCTCTCCGGGTACCCGCGGGTCAAGGCTCACGTATCTCAGGGGAGCAGGCGGTTCGCGAGCACCCCTCGGATCACATGGACCGGCCCAACCAATGACAGAAGGGGATCCCCATTCATGCTTATGGGGATTCTGTATGTACGGGAACCCTATAAGCATGAATGCGAATACCCCAAAAATACATCTACACTTCAAGTAAATATAAAAGACCATCACATTTTTAATATTAATTAAAATGGCATTTAATTAAACATTTGAAACAAAAATGTAATTTTTTGAAAAATAAATTGACATGTTTTAAAGGGGCTAAAAATAAACTTACCTTATTGCACAGGATTTTAAATGTATAAATTATTTTTAAAAATTTACTTTTCTGTTTTTTAAAACTCTTACGCTGGTAAAAGTAGGCCTAACGGCTGCCTTTACCGGGCGTAAGAATTTCACGGGCATTCTTTGGCCAGAAGTTGGGCAAATAGCCCAACTCACCGCCCACGGAGGCCCTTTTCCTGGGGATTTGTTGGATCTGTCAAGAGAATTCTTGAGCAGTCCCTACGGGCATGTGTGCACCTCGTACGTACCCGTAGGGGCTGCCAATTACGGCCCGTTATTTGGTCATTTATCTCATTGCTGTTGGTGGGAGCTTGCTGTGCGCAAATTGGCTGCCGCGTTTCCTACATTACAACTGTGACTACACTTCAAAAAGTACTTCATTGGCTGTAAGACGCTTTGGGACGTGCTGAGGTTGTGAAAGGCAATATAGAATCCTAATCTTTCTTTCAGTAAGAATGTATCGTCACATGTGACCTCGATTGAAGACTGTGATTGTCCGAGGTAGTCATCAGGTTATATTTACGAGAGCACATTCTGTTAGTCATGTGACCTCATGTCACATGTTTCCATGGCCGAGCACAACTCTAATCTTAATCTGTCTTTTGCCCTGGGTACATTGTAAGAACTTCTGGCTGCATTTCATGAAAACATGCATTCATCAGCCAACTGAATGCTTCCTTTTTTTCCCTCCAGTGTGGTGATGTCAGCAAATACCAGGCTAAAAACAAAAAACTTTCAGTCTTATTTTTCATAAACAAGGAACTCAACAGTAAAGCTGCTTTGCCCTCGCCTTAACCTATCCCGAGCAAGTGCTCTGGTGCAGGCCAACATCCCACAACTAGCTCTACACTCACTGTCTCGCCATCTACGTACTCTGGAAGCAGTGAAAGCCTCTATGTACATCGACGTACAACGACCTTTTGTTGGTCCGCAAAGAGAGTCGATGGGATCGTAAACATTCTTACTGTTCATTGTCTTCCATCCGAGTTTGGAGATAAGGCATGTTGCTGCAACTGTCCAGAGGGAGCTGTTCTCTGTATCTAACCCGTGCCGTACAAGGGTTGCATCAGTAACCTGGTGATCCCAGTGAACGGTTGTGCTCACAGCAAACCGCAGGCACCCAGCTGTGAAATATCATCCATTAAGATGAATGTGTGCCTTTCAATCTCCTAAAGGCTTCCTGAGACTGTCGCATTGTGGAATCACTCCTTATTTACCCTGTGACATCCCTGGTTTGATATTGGGCATTCAAAGTGCTCAGGTTCCCAGTGTTCATATGCCTGAGAGGTGATCTCATTGAAACATACAAAATTCTTACAGGGCTTGACAGGATAGATGCAGGGAGGATGTTTCCCCTGGCTGGGGAGTCTAGAACCAGGGGTCACAGTCTCAGAATAAGGAGTCGGCCATTTGGGACTGAGATGAGGAGACATTTCTTCACTCAGTGGGTGGTGAATCTTTGGAAGCTCAGTTGTTGAGTATATTCAAGACAGAGATTGCTAGATTTTTAGATCTTAAAGGGATCAAGACTGATGGCGATAGTGCAGGAAAGTGGAGTTGAGGTAAAAGATCAGCCATGATCTTATTGAATGGTGGAGCAGGCTCGAGGGGCCTAATGGCCTACTCCTGCTCCTAATTCTTATGTTCTTATAAATTGTATTTATGCAGCGCCTTTAACATAGTAAAACATCCCAAAGCACTTCACAGCAGCGTTATCGAACATAATTTAACACTGAGCCACACAAGGAGATATTAGGGCAGCTTGGTCAAAGAGGTAGGTTTTAAGGAGCGTTTTAAAGGAGGAAAGAGAGGGAGAGAGGCGGGGAGGTTTAGGGAGGGAATTCCAGAGCTCAGGGCCCAGGCAGCTGAAGGCACGGCTGCCAATGGTGGAGCAATTAAAATCGGGGATGCACAAGTGGCCAGAATTGGAGGAGTGCAGAAGCTTGTAGAAGGTTACAGAGATAGGGAGGGTCGAGGCCATGGAGGGATTTGAAAATCGAGGCGTAGCCGGACCAGGAGCCAATGTAGGTCAGCGAGCACAGGGGTGATAGGTGAAGGGGGCTTGGTGCGAGTTAGGACACGGGCAGCAGACCTTTGGATGAGCTGAAGTGTATGTAGGATGGAAGATGGGAGGCCGGACAGGAGAGTTTTGGAATAGTCACATCTATAAGTGACAAAGGCATGGATGAGCTTTTCAGCAACAGATGAGCTGAGGCAGGGGCAGAGATGGGCGTTGTTATGGAGATGGAGGTAGGTGATCTTGGTAAACGCCGAGTTCACCTCCGTAACATCGTTCATCTCCGCCCTTGCATCGGCTCATCTGCTGAAACCCTCATCCAGGCCTTTGTTACCTCTAGACTTGACTATTTCAACCCATTCCTGGCTGGCCTCCCACATTCTACCCTACGTAAACTAGAGGTGACCCAAAACTTGGCTGCCTGTGTACTAACTTACACCAAGTCCTGCTCAACCATCACCATGTGTTCGTTGACTTCCGGTTAAGCAACGTCTTGATTTCATAATTCTCATCCTTGTTTAAAAATCCCTCCATGGCCTCACCCCTCCCTATCTCTGTAATGTCCTCCAGCCTCACAACCTCCCCGAGACGTCTGCACTCCTCTAGTTCTGCCCTCCTGGGCATCCCTGATTATAATCGCTCATCCATCGGTGGCCGTGCCTTCTATTGCCTGGGCCCCAAGCTCTGGAACTCCCTGCCTAAACCTCTCTACCTCTCTTTCCTCCTTCAAGATGCTCCTTAAAATCCATCGCTTTGACCAACCTTTTGGTCACCTGTGCTAATTTCTACTTACGCGACTCAGTGTCAATTGTTTTTAATCTCATAATATTCCAGTGCAGTGCCTTGGGACGTTTCACTAGGTTAAAGGCGCTATATAAATATAAGTTGTTGTTGATGATCGGGGTCAAACACAACTCCAAGGTTGCGAACAGTCTGGTTCAGCCTCAGACAGTTGCCAGGGCGAGAGGTGGAGTTGGTGGCCAGGGAACGGAGTTTGTGGTGGGGACTGAAGACCAATGTTCTCTCTAAGCTGCATGACCACGCAGCAATGGGAAAGGTCCCAGGCAGGCCACTCACCGGCTTCTCCATTGTAAGTACTGTGCAGAAAGGGGACAAATTCAATGTCAAATCAGGTGCAGAAAGAGAAATAAAGAGAGGGAAAGAGAGAAAGAGTGGAGTGCGAGAGAGACAGACAAAAAAGAGGCCAGAAGAAAAACAAACATAAATTTAAAATCTGACATTTTAAAAATCTCCCTGAAAAATTCAAAACCTGAAGGATTGGGACTCCGCACTTAGAATTGTTCATTTTCAGTGCCAGAGAGGTCATCAACACCTTTCATGTTGTTAAAAGGATGCTTACTCTTATAATTACTAGCTCTAAATACCTGCGGAGGACTTAGTATCGCAAATACAGCAACTTCACGACATGCAATGCTGGTCAATGGTGTGGCAGACAGCGACAGCTGGCTAGACTAACAAAAATAACAACAACAACTTGTATTTATAAAGCGCCTTTAATATAGTGAAACGTCCCGAGGTGCTTCACAGGGGTGTTACGTGATAAAAATTTGACACTGAGCCGCATAAGTAGAAATTAGCGCAGGTGACCAAAAGCTTGGTCAAAGAGATAGGTATTAAGGAGCATCTTGAAGGAAGAAAGAGAGGTAGAGAGGTTCAGGCAGGGAGTTCCAGAGCTTGGGGCCGAGGCAACAGAAGGCACGGCCACCGATGGTTGAGCGATTATAATCAGGGATGCTCAGGAGGGCAGAATTAGAGGAGCGCAGATATCTCGGTGTGGCGGGGGGGTTGTGGGGCTGAAGGAGATTACGAGATAGGGAGGGGCGAGGCCATGGTGGGATTTGAAAATAAGGATGAGAATTTCGAAATCAAGGCTTTGCCTAACCAGAAACCAATGTGTGTCAGCGAGAACAGGGGTGATGGGTGAGCGGGACTTGGTGCGAGTTAGGACACGGGGCAGCCGGGTTTTGGTTCACCTCTAGTTTACGAAGGGGATGATGTAATGCATGTCAATGGTGAGGCAGACAGTGAAAGCTGGCTAGACCAGACCCAGACCTTCTCCACAGATGCACACTCTGATGGGCATGAGTTGGCGCAGCCACCGAAGGGGGCTGGTCCGGCGATGCCAACATGGAAAAGGAGATGTGACCTAGCAAAAGGGCACTTGTCACAACAATGATCAGAATTGTGCCTCGTGAAAGGGCCCCAGAAGCCCAGGCAGCGTGTGGAAGGGAAAGGATTAAAGCCGAGCAAATCGATCTGCTATGTTGTGGTGTGGTCGCTGGTGGTACACTTTGTACTTGCGTTACATCGCATGAGGAATGAGAAGAGATTCATTTGACTACTGTTCTTTGTTCTTTGGTGGTTAAGGTGACCTCACTTACATCGCTGAGCACCTGAACCCATCTGTAGCTCCAATCAGAAAAGCAAATCCTAGTGTATGGAGTAGCATGTAAATCTGTGGCCTGCAGAGAGTCTCGTCGATGATTTCACTCCACCAACGTGCACACAATAAACTAATTCCACAAACAAAGTCCACACTGTGCTTTCAGGGAGCTGCATTCTTCTGAATTGTTATCTAATTATAAATATCACTAAAAAAAGAGGCTTGCATTTACATAGCGACTTTCACGACCACTAGACGTCCCAAGGCGCTTTACAGCCAATGAAGTACTTTTGGAGTGTAGCCACTGTTGTAATGTGGGAAACACGGCAGCCATTTAGCGCACAGCAAGCTCCCACAAACAGCAATGTGACAATGACCAGATAATCTGTTTTAGTGATGTTGATTGAGGGATAAATATTGGCCAGGACACCAGGGATAACTCCACTGCTCTTCTTCGAAATAGTGCCGTGGGAGGTTCCGTCTTTCTGATGAGATGTTAAAACAGAGGCACTATTTTGAAGCAGAGCAGAGGGGACGGGACGTATGCCTGGTTTCCTGGGCCAATATTTATCCCTCAAAAAACATAATTAAAACAGATTATCTGTTCATTATCACCGTGCTGTGTCTATGACCTTACTGCAAAAATGGGCTGCTGTGTGTCCTACATTACAACAGTGACACTTCAAAGAGTATTTTATTGGCTGTAAAGCGTCCTGGGGTTGTGAAAAGTGTTATATAAATGCATGGTTTTCTTTTACACAGCAGCAGTCAAAGTTAGCAATGGATTTGATTGACTCTGTTCAACGTGAGATGCATAAACTACAGAATTAGCATCTTTGTTCCTCCCCCTGCCCTAGCTGGCCCACAAAACCGATTCTAATTGTCCGTTTGTTTACCAGCGTGATTCAAGGCTGCTCAGAGCCCTAAGACTGGAGCTTGATATTTTTTCTGTGTAAGAATGGCTCATGTTATTATACAGTCGAAGATATTGTTCTCTGGTAATTTCACAGTGAGTTTCATGTAATTGATTGTTGAGCGTGGACGGGAGCATCCTGTCCCTCCTGGCCAATAGACTAACTAGAGCCTGGGGTAAGTGCTGTACTTTCCCCCATCAGCTTCTGGGCAACCATAGCTTCTCATCTGGGCACTGAACATCCAAGTACCCTCTCCAAGTCACACACCATCCTAACTTCGCCCTGGTTCAGTGGGTAGCACCCTTGCCTCTGAGTCAGAAAGTTGAGGGTTCGCACAATAATCTAGGCTGACACTCCCAGTGCAGTGCTGAAGGAGGGCTGCACTGTCAGAGGTGCTATCTTTTGAATGAAATGTTAAACTGAGGCCCTGTCTGCTCTTTCAGGTGGACATAAACGACCCCATGGCACTATTTCAAAGAAACATAGAAAATAGGTGCAGAAGTAGGCCATTCGGCCCTTCGAGCCTGCACCACCATTCAATAAGATCATGGCTGATCATTCCCTCAGTACCCTTTTCCTCCTTTCTCTCCATACCCCTTGATCCCCTTAGCTGTAAGGGCCATATCTAACTCCCTCTTGAATATGTCCAATGAACTGGCATCAACAACTCTCTGCGGCAGGGAATGCCACAGGTTAACAAGTCTCTGAGTGAAGAAGTTTCTCCTCATCTCAGTCCTAAATGGCCTACCCCTTATCCTAAGACTGTGTCCCCTGGTTCTGAACTTCCCCAACATCTGGAACATTCGACCCGCATTTAACCTGTCCCGTCCTGTCAGAATCTTATATGTTTCTATGAGATCCCCTCTCATCCTTCTAAACTCCAATGTATAAAGGCCCAGTTGATCCAGTCTCTCCTCATATGTCAGTGCTGCCATCCTGGGAATCATTATGGTGAACCTTAACTGCATTCCCTCAATAGCAAGAACGTCCTTCCTCAGATTAGGAGACCAAAACTGAACACAATATACCAGTTGAGGCCTCACCAAGGCCCTGTACAACTGCAGTAAGACCTCCCGGCTCCTATACTCAAATCCCGTAGTTATGAAGGCCAACAAACCATTTGCCTTCTTCACCGCCTGCTGTACCTGTATGCCAACTTTCAATGACTGATGAACCATGACACCCAGGTCTCGTTGCACCTCCCCTTTTCCTAATCTGCCGCCATTCAGATAATATTCTGTCTTCGCGTTTTTGACCCCAAAGTGGATAACCTCACATTTATCCACATTATACTGCATCTGCCATGCATTTGCGCACTCACCTAACCTGTCCAAGTCACCCTGCAGCCTTTTAGTGTCCCCCTCACAGCTCTCCACCCAGTTTAGTGTCATCTGAAAACTTGGAGATATTACACTCAATTCCTTCATCCAAATCATTGATGTATCTTGTAAAGAGCTGGGGTCCCAGCACTGAGCCCTGCGGCACTCCACTAGTCACTGCCTGTCATTCTGAAAAGGACCTGTTTATCCCGACTCTCTGCTTCCTGTCTGCCAACCAGTTCTCTATCCACGTCAGTACATTACCCCCGATACCATGTGCTTTGATTTTGCACACTAATCTCTTGTGTGGGACCTTGTCAAAAGCCTTTTGAAAGTCCAAATACACCACATCCACTGGTTCTCCCTTGTCCACTCTACTAGTTACATCCTCAAAAAATTCCAGAAGATTTGTCAAGCATAATTTCCCCTTCATAAATCTATGCTGACTTGGACTGATCCTGTCACTGCTTTCCAAATACGCTGCTATTTCATCCTTAATAATTGATTCCAACATTTTCCCCACTACTGATGTCAGGCTAACCGGTATATAATTACCCGCTTTATCTCTCCCTCCTTTCTTAAAAAGTAGTGTTACATTAGCTACCCTCCAGTCCATAGGAACTGATCCAGATTCGATCGACTGTTGGAAAATGATCACCAATGCATCCACTATTTCTAGGGCCACTTCCTTAAGTACTCTGGGATGCAGACTATCAGGCCCCAGGGATTTATCGGCCTTCAATCCCATCAATTTCCCTAAAACAATTTCCTGCCTAATAAGGAGATCCTTCAGTTCCTCCTTCTCACGAGACCCTCGGTCCCCTACTACTTCCGGAAGGTTATTTGCGTCTTCCTTACATAAACATAAGAACAGAAGAACATAAGAATTAGGAACAGGAGTAGGCCATCTAGCCCCTCGAGCCTGCTCCGCCATTCAACAAGATCATGGCTGATCTGGCCGTGGACTCAGTTCCACTTACCCGCCCGCTCCCAGTAACCCTTAATTTCCTTATTGGTTAAAAATATACCTATGTGTGATTTGAATACATTCAATGAGCTAGCCTCAACTGCTTCCTTGGACAGAGAATTCCACAGATCCACAACCCTCTGGGAGAAGAAATTCCTTCTCAACTCGGTTTTAAATTGGCTCCCTCATATTTTGAGGCTGTGCCCCCTAGTTCTAGTCTCCCCGACCAGTGGAAACAACCTCTCTGCCGCTACCTTGTCTGTCCCTTTCATTATTTTAAATGTTTCTATAAGATCACCCCTCATCCTTCTGAACTCCAACGAGTAAAGACCCAGTCTACTCAATCTATCATCATAAGATAACCCCCTCATCTCCGGAGTCAGCCTAGTGAATCGTCTCTGTACCCCCTCCAAAGCTAGTATATCCTTCCTTGAGTAAGGTGACCAAAACTGCACGCAGTACTCCAGGTGCGGCCTCACCAATACCCTATACAGTTGCAGCAGGACCTCCCTGCTTTTGTACTCCATCCCTCTCGCAATGAAGGCCAACATTCCATTCGCCTTCCTGATTACCTGCTGCACCTGCAAACTAACTTTTTGGGATTCATGCACAAGGACCCCCAGGTCCCTCTGTACTGCAGCATGTTGTAATTTCTCCCCATTCAAATAATATTCCCTTTTACTGTTTTTTTTTCAAGGTGGATGACCTCACATTTTCCGACATTGTATTCCATCTGCCAAACCTTAGCCCATTCGCTTAACCTATCTAAATCTCTTTGCAGCCTCTCTGTGTCCTCTACACAACCCGCTTTCCCACTAATCTTTGTGTCATCTGCAAATTTTGTTACACTACACTCTGTCCCCTTTTCCAGGTCATCTATGTATATTGTAAACAGTTGTGGTCCCAGCACCGATCCCTGTGGCACACCACTAACCACCGATTTCTAACCCGAAAAGGACCCATTTATCCCGACTCTCTGCTTTCTGTTAGCCAGCCAATTCTCTATCCATGCTAATACATTTCCTCTGACTCCGCGTACCTTTATCTTCTGCAGTAACCTTTTGTGTGGCACCTTATCGAATGCCTTTTGGAAATCTAAATACACCACATCCATCGGTACACCTCTATCCACCATGCTCGTTATATCCTCAAAGAATTCCAGTAAATTAGTTAAACATGAATCCATGTTGCGTCTGCTTGATTGCACGCTTTCTATCTAGATGTCCCGTTATTTCTTCCTTAATGATAGCTTCAAGCATTTTCCCCACTACAGATGTTAAACTAACTGGCCTATAGTTACCTGCCTTTTGTCTGTCGCCTTTTTTAAACAGAGGCGTTACATTAGCTGCTTTCCAATCCGCTGGTACCTCCCCAGAGTCCAGAGACTTTTGGTAGATTATAACGAATGCATCTGCTATAACTTCCGCCATCTCTTTTAATACCCTGGGATGCATTTCATCAGGACCAGGGGACTTGTCTACCTTGAGTCCCATTAGGCTGTCCAGTACTACCCCCCTAGTGATAGTGATTGTCTCAAGGTCCTCCCTTCCCACATTCCTGTGACCAGCAATTTTTGGCATGGTTTTTGTGTCTTCCACTGTGAAGACCGAAGCAAAATAATTGTTTAAAGTCTCAGCCATTTCCACATTTCCCATTATTAAATCCCCCTTCTCATCTTCTAAGGGACCAACATTTACTTTAGTCATTCTTTTCCGTTTTATATATCTGTAAAAATTTTTACTATCTGTTTTTATGTTTTGCGCCAGTTTACTTTCGTAATCTATCTTTCCTTTCTTTATTGCTTTCTTAGTCATTCTTTGCTGTCGTTTAAAATTTTCCCCATCTGCTAGTTTCCCACTAACCTTGGCCACCTTATACGCATTGGTTTTTAATTTGATACTCTCCTTTATTTCCTTGGTTATCCACGGCTGGTTATCCCTTCTCTTACCGCCCTTCTTTTTCACTGGAATATATTTTTGTTGAGCACTATGAAAGAGCTCCTTAAAAGTCTTCCACTGTTCCTCAATTGTGCCACCGTTTAACCTGTGTTCCCAGTCTACTTTAGCCAACTCTGCCCTCATCCCACTGTAGTCCCCTTTGTTTAAGCATAGTACGCTCGTTTGAGACACGACTTCCTCACCCTCAATCTGTATTACAAATTCAACCATACTGTGATCACCCATTCCAAGAGGATCTTTTACTAGGAGATCGTTTATTATTCCTGTCTCATTACACAGGACCAGATCTAAGATCGCTTGCTCCGTTGTAGGTTCTGTAACATACTGTTCCCGTATGCATTCTATGAATTCTTCCTCAAGGCTGCCCCGTGCGATTTGATTTGACCAATCGATATGTAGGTTAAAATCCCCCATATTTACTGTCGTTCCTTTTTCACATGCCTCCATTATTTCCTTGACTATTGCCCGCCCCACCATGAAGTTATTATTTGGGGGCCTATAAACTACGCCCACCAGTGACTTTTTCCCCTTACTATCTCTAATCGCCACCCACAATGATTCAACATTTTGTTCATTAGAGCCAATATCGTCTCGCACAACTGCCCTGATATCTTCCTTTATTAACAGAGCTACCCCACCTCCTTTCCCTTCTTGTCTATTTTTCCGAATTGTCAGATACCCCTGTATGTTTAATTCCCAGTCTTGGCCACCCTGCAACCACGTTTCTGTAATGGCCACCAAATCATACCCATTTGTAATGATTTGTGTCGTCAACTCATTTACTTTATTTCGAATGCTGCGTGCGTTTAGGTAGAGTGTTTTAATACTAGTTTTAGTTGTGCAGCCCCTTTATATTCATACATATTGTCTCTTCCTATCACCTTGTGGTTTACACTTACCCCAGTGCTACTCTGCTCTGTAGCCTCCTGTCTTTTGCATTCTTTCTTGGGATCCTGTTCATCTGAGCTCTCACCCATTCTAACTAGCTCAGATCCCTCTCCTGTGTTCTGAATACTTCTTGCATTGAGGCACCGAGCTTTCATGCTTGCCTTTTTATTACACTTTGACCCTTTAGAATTTTGCTGTACAGTGGCCCTTTTTGTTTTTTGCCTTGGGTTTCTCTGCCCTCCACTTTTACTCATCTCCTTTCTAACTTTTGCTTTTGTCTCCTTTTTGTTTCCCTCTGTCTCCCTGCATTGGTTCCCATCCCCCTGCCATATTAATTTAACTCCTCCCCAACAGCATTAGCAAACACTCCCCCTAGGACATTGGTTCCGGTCCTGCCTCGGTGCAGACCGTCCGGTTTGTACTGGTTCCACCTCCCCCAGAACCGGTTCCAATGCCCCAGGAATTTGAATCCCTCCCTGCTGCACCACTGCTCAAGCCACCTGAGCTATCCTGCGATTCCTACTCTGACTAGCACGTGGCACTGGTTGCAATCCCTTTTGAGGTCCTACATTTTAATTTAGCTTCTAGCTCCTTAAATTCATCTCGTAGGACCTCATCCCTTTTTTTACCTATATCGTTGGTACCAATGTGCACCACGACAACTGGCTGTTCACCCTCCCTTTTCAGAATGTCCTGCACCCGCTCCGAGACATCCTTGACCCTTGCACCAGGGAGGCAACATACCATCCTGGAGTCTCGGTTGCGGCCGCAGAAACGCCTATCTATTCCCCTTACAATCGAATCCCCTATCACTATCGCTCTCCCACTCTTTTTCCTGCCCTCCTGTGCAGCAGAGCCAGCCACGGTGCCATGAACTTGACTGCTGATGCCCTCCCCTGATGAGTCATCCCCCTCAACAGTACTCAAAGCAGTGTATCTGTTTTGCAGGGGGATGACCGCAGGGGACCCCTGCACTACCTTCCTTGCACTGCTCTTCCTGCTGGTCTTCCATTCCCTAGCTGGCTGTGGACCCTTCAACTGCGGTAAGACCAACTCGCTACACGTGCTACTCACGTCATTCTCAGCATCGTGGATGCTCCAGAGTAAATCCACCCTCAGCTCCAATTCCGCAACGCGGACCGTCAGGAGCTGGAGGCGGATACACTTCCCGCCCACGTAGTTGTCAGGGAGGGACACCGGAAGTGTCCCTGAGTTCCCACATGGTACAGGAGGAGTATATCACGTGACCGAGCTCTCCTGCCATGACTTAACCCTTAGATACCCTTAAATTGGCAACAACAATGCTAAAGTTTACTCGCTGTTATAGAAGAGAAAAAAGAAAAACTACTCGCCAATCACCAGCCAATCACTTACCCCTTGGCTGTGACGTCACCTTTCTGTTTCTTTCTACTTCTTTTTTGCCTTCCCCCTATAGCTGCACAAGCCTCTCGCTGAACTCGCGCTGCTCCTAGTCTCACTGGCCTTTTGTAGGCCTCTCCGATCCTTGGAACTCCCGCCTCTCCCCGAACTCGCGCTGCTCCTGGTCTCACTGGCCTTTTGTAGGCCTCTCCGATCCCCGAAACTCCCGCCTCTCGCTGAACTCGCGCTGCTCCTGGTCTCACTGGCCTTTTGTAGGCCTCTCCGATCCTTGGAACTCCTGCCTCTCGCCGAACTCGCGCTGCTCCTGGTCTCACTGGCCTTTTGTAGACCTTCGTGAAGACAGAACCAAAGTATTTGTTCAATTGGTCTGCCATTTCTTTGTTCCCCATTATAAATTCACCTGAATCCGACTGCAATGGACCTACGTTTGTCTTCACTAATCTTTTTCTCTTCACATATCTATAGAAGCTTTTACAGTCAGTTTTTATGTTCCCAGCAAGCTTCTTCTCGTACTATATTTTCCCCCTCTTAATTAAACCCTTTATCCTCCTCTGCTGAATTCTAAATTTCTGCCAGTCCTCAGGTCTGTTGCTTTTTCTGGCCAATTTATATGCCTCTTCCTTGGATTTAACACTATCCTTAATTTTCCTTGTTAGCCACGGTTGAGCCACCTTCCCCGTTTTATTTTTACTCCAGACAGGGATGGACAATTGCTAAAGTTCATCCATGAGATCTTTAAATGTTTGCCATTGCCTATCCACCGTCAACCCTTTACGTATCATTTGCCAATCTATTCTAGCCAATTCATGCCTCAAACCATCGAAGTTACCTTTTCTTTAAGTTCAGGACCCTAGTTTCTGAATTAACTGTGAAGAAGAGCAGGAGGGTTATCCCTGGTGTCCTGGGGCCAATATTTATCCCTCAATCAACATAACAAAAACAAATAATCTGGTCATTATCACATTGCTGTTTGTGGGAGCTTGCAGTGTGTAAATTGGCTGCCGCGTTTCCCACATTACAACAGTGACTACACTCCAAAAGTATTTCAATGGCTGTAAAGCACTTTGATACGTCTGGTGGTCGTGAAAGGCGCTATATAAATGCAAATCTTTCTTTCTTTTCTTCCATTGCCGCTGAGTCAACGTGCGGGAACTCACGACTGAACACCACTGTGGGAGCGTCCATTGTGGTGGCTGGTGTGCAATGGCCACCACACGTTAAAACAATCCCCGCACAGACATCTTCCACCCTTCAATATGTAGTTCGGGACCTGGAATATTAGGTCCTTCATTGAAACACCTGTGAACTCATCGCTTTTTGGTGGAAGCAAGTCATCCTCGATACGAGGGGCCGCCTAAGAAGAAGAAGAGGGAGTGACCATCACACACACGCACTGCAGCGTTCAAGGAGAAGGCTTACACCCCCACCGCCTCCTCAGGGCAACTAGGAACGGGGCAGGGAATAAATGACGGCCTTGCCGGTGGAACACCCACATTCCGAGAAAAAGAAACCAAGAAAAAACTGTCTGAAATTCTGGGAGATTTCATTTTGTGCTCGTGCTGAATTTTTCATTAAGTTATTGTCAAGACAGTTGCTTTAGTGGTGCTCCGTACCCTCGCCCCACTTTTTTTCAAAAAAAGAAAGACTTGCATTTATATAGCGCCTTTCACGACCTCAGGATGTCCCAAAGCGCTTTACAGCCAATGAAGTACTTTTTGAAGTGTGGTCATTGTTGTAATGTGGGAAATGCATCAGCCAATTTGCGCACAGCAAGCTCCCACAAACAGCAATGTGATAATGACCAGATAATCTGTTTTAGTGATGTTGATTGAGGGATAAATATTGGCCCAGCACACTTTGTGGAAAAAAAAACATTCTTTTGGATGTGGGCGTCGCTGGCAAGGCCGGTATTTATTGCCCATCCCTAGTTATGCTCGAGAAAATGGTGGGGGTGGGGGTGAAGATACCAGGAGTGTTGTCAAATGCCTGACGAACCTTCTATGTCAACAGTTAGTCGGGCACAGGAAAGGAGTGGGGAATAATGAAATCATAGTGAGATCCAGTTTCAGTTCTGTATTCCCAGCAGGAAGCAACAACCTGTCAGTTTTGATTCCTGATTCACCGTTTCTTTCAAAAGAGAGCTCCTAAAATTAAAAGAAAGAAAGAAAGACTTGCATTTATATAGCGCCTTTCACGACCACTGGATGTCTCAAGGCACTTTACTGCCAACGAAGTACTTTTGGAAAACTCCTAAAATTAATAAAAGAAAATCGAGAACTCTCTCCTGCCCTGTGGGAAACACGGCAGCCAATTTGTGCACAGCAAGTTCCCACAAACAGCAATGTGATAATGACCACTTCTGAAGTGTAGTCACTGTTGCTATGCAATAGGAGTTTTATGTGTGAATGAGACATCAATGTTATGGTAGGAAGTGATGACAGACCCGGTGGTTTTAGACATCAGACGACTGTGAGTGGTTGCATAGGATGCAGAGCTTGGCGAGTGCAGGCCTGGAGATCTGTGTGACTGATTCATTGGCTCAGTTTTTAAAAAATGACACGTTCTCAGGATATGGGTGTCGTCGGCAAGGCTGGCATTTATTGCCCATCCCCAATTGCCCTTGAGAAGGTGGTGGTGAGCCGCCTTCTTGAACCGCTGCAGTCTGTATTCTTTGTAGCCATTTGATACAACTGAGTGGCTTGCTAGACTGGAGTCAACCACATAAAGTACTCTTTTGAAGTGTCGTTACTGTTGTAAGAACATAAGAAATAGGACCATGAGTAGACCATTTGGCCCCTCGAGCCTACTCCACCATACAATGAGATCATGGCTGATCTGATCCTGGGCTCAGCTCCACTTCCCCACCCGCTCCCCATAACCCTTTACTCCCTTATCGCTGAAAAATCTGTCTATCGCCACCTTAAATATATTCAATGACCCAGCCTCCGCAGCTCTCTGGGGCAGAGAAGTCCATAGATTTACAACCCCCTGAGAGAAGAAATTCCTCCTTATCTCAGTTTTAACATGGGTAACCTCTTATTCTGAAACTATGTTCCCTAGTTCTAGATTTCCCCACAAGAGGAAACATCCACTCTATGTCTACCTTGTTGAGCCCCCTCAGTCTCTTATATATTTCAATAAGATCACCTCTCATTCCTCTAAACGCCAATGAGTGTAGGCCCAACCTGCTCAACCTTTCTTCATAAGTCAACCCCTTCATCTCCGGCTTGCGTCCGTCCGCTTGCTCGCAACGTGATGGCACCCAGCAGAATTCCCGCTAGTTCTGCCGATTTTACTCCCCCCAAACCCCCTCCCCCCACACCCTCCCCCCGCCCGCTTCCACTCCAGCGATCTCTGCTCCGGCATCAAGCGCTCCCGCCTCGAAGGGTTGGTGCCAGGTATCTGTGGTACAGCAGCTTCTTTCTGTTTAGGAAAGAATCGGCCAACATCCTCTTGTGAATTTGCTCCCGCTACCCCCAAACACCGCCCCCCACCCCCTGCCCACCTAGCGGGGTACCCCAGCTGTGCTGCTACTGGTGTGGGCACTCGCTCACTTTACGGAAATGCTCTTGGTCCTAGAAACTTGGCCAGGTTGATAGGTACATAGGATCAGGAGCAGGCCATTCGGCCCATCGAGCAGGTTCCGCCCTTCAATTAGGTCATTGCTGATCTGTACGTTAACTCCATTTACCCAATCCCGACAGAAGGTAATGGGTTCAAGTTCCACGCCAGGGACTTGAGCACATAAATCCAGACTGACACTTCCAGTGCAGTGCTGAGGGAGCACTGCACTGTCGGAAGTGTCGTCTTTCAGATGAGACATTAAACCGAAGCCCTGTCTGGTCGATAAGGTCCCATATTTTGAAGAAGAGCAGGGGAGTTCTCCCCGGTGTCCTGGCCAATAGTTATCCCTCAATCAAAATCACTAAAAAACAGATTATCTGGTCATTATCACATCGCTGTTTGTGGGAGCTTGCTGTGCACAAATTGGCTGCCGTGTTTTCCAGTTTAGAACAGTGACTACACTCCAAAAGTACTTCAATGGCTGTAAAACTCACTCTTTCTTTCTTTCTTTCTTTCTTTCTTTCTTTCTTTCTTTCTTTCTTTCTTTCTTTCTTTCTTTCTTTCTATTAAAGGCACTGCAATATTTATCCCTCAATCAACATCACTAAGAAGATTATCTGGTCATTATCACATTGCTGCTTGTGGGAGCTTGCTGTGCGAAAATTGGCTGCCGTGTTTCCTACATTATAACAGTGACTACACTTCAAAAAGTGCTTCGTTGGCTGTAAAGCGCTTTGGGACGTCCTGTGGTTATGAAAGGCGCTATATGAATGCAAGTCTTTCTTTCTTACCACGACCTTTTCAAGGGCAACTCGGGATGGGCAATAAATGCTGGCCTTGCTAGGATGCCCACGTCCCATGAACGAATATTTAAAAAAGAAAACCTAGCTTGTTAGCTGATCTAGGTAAAACTGCTAGTTGGTGAAGAATCTCGACTTTTTCATTTTTAGCATAAACAAGCGAAAAAAAATCTCTGCTGCTCCGTGACATTCTCTCTTTTCTGCTGTTGCATGACCAGGACACAGTGAACTTGGCTGCTGATGTAATCTGTTTACGTTCTCCTTTGAACAGTCTGTTCCAACTTTCAACACAGTCTTTGTTGACTTCCAGGGAGAGGAGAGAAAGTTCCTCTTCAAATACCGAAAACAACAAGCTGTTTTTTTTTCTAAGAAGAAAAACTCTTTTCTGAATACCAGAAGAGCCCACTGTTAACCAATCATGGTGATGAACTGCCAGTTGCCGGGCTCTGTTTGCACGTTGGTAAATTGATGATTTTCCACTTGGGCCGCCAGCTCTAGTTGGACTTATTCCTGGAGGTTTCCTTGCATGACTGACTGCTTACGACCGCTGCCCTCGCGCTCCCACCATTGGTCGCCCGACGCGTCCATCCTCATGGGGCCCGGCCTTCCCATGGCCAATTGGAAAGAACATAAGAATTTAGAGCAGGAGAAGGCCATTCGGCCCCTTGAGCCTGCTCTGACATTCAATAAGATCATGGCTGATCTGATCACGGACCCAGTTCCACTTTCCCGCCCGATCCCCATATCCCTTGATTCCCTTAATATCCAAAAATCTTTCGATCACTGTCTTGAATATACTCAACGACTGAGCATCCACAGGCCTCTGGGGTAGAGAATTCCAAAGATTCACCACCCTCTGAGTGAAGAAATTTCTCCTTATCTCAGTCCTAAAGGGCCGACCCGTTATTCTGAGACTGTGACCCCTGGTTCTAGACTCCCCAGCCAGGGGAAACATCCTCCCTGCATCTACCCTGTCAAGCCCTGTAAGAATTTAGTATGCTTCAATGAGAATATAGGCCTAGTCTACTCAATCTCTCCTCATAGGACAATCCCCCCATCCCAGAAATCAGTCTAGTGAACATTTGTTGTACTCCCTCAATGGCAAAGCCGACAGGCTCTTAATTACCCGATTGGATGATACTTGGCTGTCTGTCCAACAAACTTTTTATCCTGTCTCCAATATTTTATAATTAATAAATGTTCAAAGAAAATCACACACGATTATATTGAATGCCTCCTATGGTCACAGCAGTATCCTGGAGATTAATTTTCAATTCCTGGAGACTCCAGGGCAATCCTGGAGGGTTGACAACCATACTTCCAACATGGTGCCCACTGAGACACTGCATCAATCTGGTTCAGAGACAGCATCAACAGGAGCCTTTTGAGCACTTTCCCCACTCCAGTTCTCCAGGTCAGGAATGTTAACGGCCCAGAGAAACCCAAGGAAGTTGAAGGACAGAAGATAATCCCACCCTTAGAAAAACAAGCAAAAACTATTTCGGCACTTGGAAAAAGGCTTATCTCGGGCTAGTCCTTTAATAGGCTGGAGATTTAGGCCGTGTTACTGCCACATCTCAAAAAGCCTTGTGTAATTTCAAGCCCTTATCATGTCATAATCTCTGTCGTAAATCTCTACACTGGGCAGAACCTTGACAGTGCACCTCTAGGGGATATAAACAGATCTATTTTTGTAGCACTTTGTACTAGCACAGCCGGTTGGACAAATCCCTTACTGCTGCACTCACAGGGCACAGATACAGAGCAAAATGTACAAGTGTTTTTATAAACAGGCTGCAGCTGGAATCTGGGACGGAAATCTGTTTAATTAGATCGCCTGTCTCGCCAGAGACAGAGAGAGTCTTTTCGTTCACGTTATTCCCAATCTTCTCCCCGAAGGTGCTCACTCGGAGTGGGCTATGCTCCCATGGGCGCCCGCAGCCTCTTGGAACTTTGCCCAGGTGATCGTTCTCGACTTGGCCAGCAGATTATTCAACCATGGAGAGCATCGACACATGTCAGCGTAGAACAGGAGCAAAACTGACCACGCCTTCAGAATGGGACTGGAGGGTGGTGAATTTTACACTCCTGTGCGAGAAAGGAGAAGTCTAGGAAATCCAGGAATTTTTAGGCTAAATAGGCTTGTTAGGGTTAGCCGTGGCTCAGCGGGTAGCACACTTGCCTCTGAGTTAGAAGGTCATGGGTTCAAGTCACACTCCAGTGACTTGAGCACAAAAATCTAGGCTAACACTCTAGTGCAGTACTGAGGGACGCTGCACTGTCGGAGGTGCTGTCTTTTGGATAAGACATTAAATCTGATGTCTGCCCTCTCAAGTGGACATAATCGATCCCATGGCACTATTTCAAAGAGAAGCGGAAGAGTTATCCCTAATATTTATCCCTCAATCAACATCACTAAAACAGATTCATCATCGTCGTCATCATAGGCAGACCCTCGGGGTCGAGGATGACTTGCTTCCACACTAAAAATTAGTACTCAGGTGACTGATTAACTCATTTTAAATGGTGGAAGGTGCCTATGCGTGAAGTCTGCACACCAGCCACCACAGGGCTTGACGGACCAAGGTCTTGGTCCAGTGGCAAAGGGATCCAAGATGACTGGAGACCAGGCTACGCCGCATGTGCCAATATACACACAGACTCAAACATACTCCTACTCTCCTCCTTCCTTCCTCCTTCCCATAGAACCTCTCTCTATGTGGAATTTATAGTACGCAATGTGAGCCTCATGACCTCACAGCCTCGCTATTGGCCTGTGCTAATCTAGATTATTGATGTATACCACAAAAAACAAGGGACCTAGTACTGAGCCCTGTGGAACCCCACTGGAAACATTCTTCCAGTCACAAAAACATCCATCAACCATTACCATTTGCTTCCTACTTCTAAGCCAATTTTGGATCCAACTTGCCACTTTGCCCTGGATCCCATGGGCTTTTACCTTCGTGACCAGTCTACCATGTGGGACCTTGTCAAAAACTTTGCTAAAGTCCATATACACTACCTCGTATGCACTACCCTCATCAACCCTCCTGGTTACCTCCTCGAAAAATTCAATCAGGTTATTCAAACACGATCTTCCCTGAACAAAACCGCCCACCACTAAGGTTAGGCTGACAGGCCTGTAATTACTCGGCCTATTCCTTCCTCCCTTCTTAAACAAGGGTATCATATTCACATCCTCCAGCACCATGTCTGAATCCAAAGAAGACTAGAAAATGATGGTCAAAGCCTCTGCTATTTCTTCTTTTGCTTTGCTCAACAGCCTGGGATGCATTTCATCCGGGTTTGAGGATTAATCCACTTTCAAAGTTGCTAAACCCCTTAATACCTCCTCTCTCACTATGTTTATTTCATCCAGAATTTCACACTCCTCCTCGATAGCAGTATTTGCATTGCCCCTTTCCTTTGTGAAAACAGATGCAAAGTATTCATTTAGAACTATAACCACATCTTCCGCCTCCACACACAGATTACCCTCATGGTCTCTAATAGACCCTTCCCTTTCTTTAGTTATCCTCTTGCTCAATATATTTATCGAACATCTTTGGGTTTTCCTTGATTTTACTTGCCAAGAATGTTGCATGCTTTCTCTTAGCATTCCTAATTTCCTTTTTAATTTCACCTCTGAACTTTCTATATTCCTCCAGAGATTCTACAGTATTTACGGTAACCATCGGTATATGACATAAGCTTCCCTTTTTAACTTTATCCTCCCCTGTAGGTCCCTAGACATCCAGGGAGCTCTAGAATTGTTATTCCCACCCTTTTTCTTTAAGGGCACATGTTTGACCTGAACCCTCCGGATCTCCTCCTTGAATGCCTCCCACTGTTCCGACACTGATTTACCTCCAAGTAGCTGTTTCCAGTCCACTGCGGCCAAATCCTCCTTAACTTAGCAAAGTTAGCTTTTACCCAACTTGGGACTTTTATTCCTGGTCTATCCTTTTCCTTATCCATAACTATCTTGAATCTGACTGAATTATGGTCATTAGTACCAAAGTGCTCTCCCACTAATACCCTTTCTACCTGCCCAGCTTCATTCCCCAAAATTAAATCCAGAACTGCCCCCTCTCGTGGTGGGCTTGTGACATACTGACTAAAAAAGCTCTCTTGAATGCATTTTAGGAATTCTGCACCCTCTATATTCTTCACAATATATTTGTTCCAATCAATATTAGGATAGTTGAAATCCCCTACTATTACTAACCTATTGTTTTTAGATTTCACAGAAATTTGTCTACATATTTGCTCTTCTATCTCTCTCCCACTGTTTGGGGGTCTATAATACACGCCCAGCAGTGTGATCGCCCTTTTTGTATTTTTCAGTTCGACCCATATGGCCTCATTTGATGATCCCTCCTCACCACTGTAATAGTTTCTTTAATCAATACCGTGACTCCCACACCCCCTTTTTACCCTCCTCTCTTTCCTGTCTAAAAATCCTGTAACCAGGAATATTGAGCTGCCAAACCTGCCCCTCTTTCAGCCATGACTCTGTAATGGCTATATCATACTCCCAAGTATCTGCCTGTGCTCTCAGCTCATCTGCATTATTTGCTATACTCCTTGCATTGAAGTATATACCATTTAGCACAGGAAGACCTCCTTGATTACTACTTACTAACCCTTGTTTCCTCTGTCTTACAGATTCACTTTCTGCATTCTTGCTTTCCAATTTCAGCTTTACTTCCTTCGCTATTGAAGGAGAAATAATTGCAAGGATGGGGTGTGGGAGTGGAACTGACAGGATTGCTCTTCGGTGCAGAGTCAATGGGCCGATTATATGGTCATTGTCACATTGGCGTTTGTGGGAACTTGCTGTGGGCAAATTAGCTGCCGCGTTTCTTGCATTACAACAGTGACTACGCTTCATTGGCTGTAAAGAGTTTTGAGATGTCCTGAGGTCATAAAAGGCACTTTAGAAATGCTTCTTTCTCTTTTTTTTCTTTTGAGCCTCGATCAGCAACGCGGGTGATGGCCCTTGCTAAATCTTGCGATGGGAGTCTCTCTGATAAATTTGGATAGGCTACTGGTGCAGTAGCATTGCACCTCTTAAAGAGCCGCTGTTCACCAAATGGCTGGACTAATTGATCGCAATGACACAGCAAGGACACGTGGTGCTCAGGTGCTGAAAGTCCTGCTCCATATGATGGACATAACAACAACTTGTATTTATATAGCGCCTTTAAAATAGTGAAACGTCCCAAGGTGCTTCACAGGAGCATTATGGTATAAAAATTTGACACCAAGCTGCATAAGTAGAAATTTGCGCAGGTGACCAAAAGCTTGGTCAAAGAGGTATATTTTAAGGAGCATCTTGAAGGAGGAAAGAGAGATAGAGAGGCAGAGCGGTTTAGGCAGGGAGTTCCAGAGCTTTGGGCCTAGGCTACAGAAGGCACGGTCACACTTGAAGTACTGCATACAGTTCTGGTCGCCATATTATAAAAAGGATACAGAGACTTTGGAGAGGGTGCTGAGAAGATTTACAAGGATGATACCAGAAATACGAGGGTATAAATATCGGGAAAGGATGAACAGACTGGGTCTCTTTTCTCTTGAAAAGAGAAGGCTGAGGGGTGACCTAATAGAGGTCTTTAAAATTATGAAAGGTTTTGATAGAGTGAATACAGAGAGAGTGTTTCCACTTGTGGGGAAGAACAAAACTAGAGGCCATCAATATAAGATAGTCACCAAGAAATCCAACAGGAAATTCAGAAGAAACTTCTTTACCCAGAGAAGTGAGAATGTGGAACCCGCTACCACAGGGAGTGGTTGAAGCGATTAGTATAGATACATTTAAGGGGAGGCTAGATAAGTATATGAGGGAGAAGGGAATAGAGGGTTATGCTGATAGATTTAAATGAGGAAAAATGGGAGGAGGCTTGAGTGGAGCATAAACGCCGGCATGGAGTGGTTGGGCCGAATGACCTGTTTCTGAGCTGTATATCCTATGTAATTACAACACAGAAACAGGCCATTCGGCCAAACTAGTCTATGCCAGTGTTTATGCTCCACACCAGCCTCCTCCCACCTCTCTTCACCTCACCATATCAGCATATCCTTCTATTCCTGTCTCCCTCTTGTTGGCTGAGAAAAGCAAGAAAGTGATCTTGCTTCCCGCCTCCTTTATTGCCTGGGGTGGGTTAATACCCAGTAGGGTCAGGAGTCATAGATGCAGAGGTGAGCATCAAGCACTCCAAGGTCATCAGGAGAGAGAGTGGAGAGCACCAGTTCCAACTGTCACAGGACGGGAGAGTGGAGAGCACTAGCTCCATCCATCGCAGGAGAGCGAGTGGAGAGCACCAGTTCCAACTGTCACAGGACAGGAGAGTGGAGAACACCAGTTCCAACTGTCACAGGACAGAGAGTGGAGAGCACCAGCTCCATCCATCGCAGGAGAGAGAGTGGAGAGCACCAGTTCAAACTGTCACAGGACGGGAGAGTGGAGAGCACCAGTTCCCACTGTCACAGGAGCATCCAGTTGTGCCCCGGTAACTGCCCCAAAGGAAGTGGAGTGTGGGAAATTGCACTCCGCTTCCATTGAGGGGTGGTAAGGCCAATTCTGCGGCGGGAGCAGGACTTCCACGCTGGGGGCTAAAATTCCCTGACCCAGAAGGTTACCGCCCCCAAGATGGGAGCTTGTGCGGGGAGGCAGAGGGAAGTTGAGGGGAGACGGGGGCGGGGGATGGAGGGGAGAGTTGTGGAGGTGGGAGGCGGAGAAACCCAGGGCGGGGGACAGGAGGGACCACATTGCAGCGGAGGTCTGGGGGGGCGAAGTGTGTTGGAGGGGTGGGCCTGGGGGCTCTGTGCCTCGGTGCGGGGAGTGTTCAGAGTGGGGTGGATGGGTTGACTGCGCAGATGGCGGTTGGTGGATGTGGTGTGGTTGGCGTCGCGGGAGCGTGGCTCCGGGGTGGCCGGGGCTGGGGGCTCGACATCCGGGGGTGTTCGGCATTTGGGAAGGATTCTGACGGGACGGGGCGGGTTGGGTGTTCCCGGTGTTGGGTGGGTCCGGAGACGGGGTGGGGGGGACATGCTCTTGGGATGGGGGGTGGGCTGTTTGGGGCTGGGATTGGGAGAGACCTCTTCATTCGGGGAGTTGTTGGCCTGTGGGGTTCCGTGCCGCGGAGAGTTGTTGATGCCAGTTCATTGGATGTGTTCGGGAGGGAGTTGGATGTGGTCCTTGCGGCTGGGGGGGGGTGGCGGGGAGTGTGGAGGGGGCGTGGGGGGGAGGTGCTGGGGTGGGTGATCAGCCATGATCTTGTTGAATGGCGGTGCAGGCTCGAAGGGCCGAATGGTCTACTCCTGCACCTATTTTCTATGTTTCTATGTTTCTATCTACAGCACAGCCAGACGCATGATAAAGGTCCCTCTATTCTACATTCTTAGGTGCAAATGTCAGAATTGTCCTCCCATACCGCCCCCCCTCCCTCCCCATCCCCCACTAAGGTGACATTTTCTTCCACTTCCCACAACAGCCATTGCCTTGGGCTTGATTGAGTAACATTGCCATTTAGTCACAAATTAGAGACAGCTTTGGGTCTGATGAAGGGTCATCGACCCGAAACATTAACTCTGCTTCCTCTCCACAGATGCTGCCTGAACTGCTGAGATTTGCAGCATTTCTGTTTTTATTCCCAATCTTACTAACTGGTTTGAGGCCATGCAAACTCATTCCACACGGGGCCTTTACATGGATTTGAGCCCAGTATTTCCAGTCATGTTTAGGATAATGTAACTCTTTCCAGTTAGTTTGCTTCAGTCTCTGCAGACAAATGCTACGGTAAAGCACAAGAACGGTGTAACAGAGTGAGAGAGGGACGATGTGAGCCACAGACTTTGTGAGCTCTGTATGCACGATAGGGATAGCGTTTCAACAAATTGTATAAGAACATAAGAACATAAGAATTAGGAGCAGAAGTAGGCCATTCGGCCCCTCGAGCCTGCTCCTCTATTCAATGAGATCATGGCTGATCTTCTACCTCAACTCCACTTTCCTGCACTTGTCCCATATCCCTTGATTCCCTTAATATCAAAAAATCTAGATTGAGAGGTGTAATGTATGTACCTGTGAGTACGTTCACAGGTTTGTGGAGCTGTTGAGTTGGGAGTGGCTTAGCCAGTCACATGATGTTCACAAGACTCAATAAAATCCCAGCCAGTTGGGTTCGGCGGATTCACAATGAGGCAGATAGTTGTGAGTCTGGTGGATGAACTGCTAATGTGTAGAGTGATTGTTATCCGCGGCATAACTAAAATCGCCTATTTCCACCTCTGTAAGGTTGCCTGCCTCTGCCCCTGCTTCAGCTCATCTGCTGCTGAAATCTTCATCCATGCCTTTGTTACCTCTAGACTTGACTACTCCAACGCACTCCTGGCTGGCCTCCCACATTCTACCCGACATAAACTAGAGGTGATCCAAAACTCTGCTACCCATGTCCTAACTCGCACCAAGTCCCGTTCACCCATTGCCCCTGTGCTCGCTGACCTACATTGGCTCCCGGTTAAGTAATGTCTTTTATTTCAAAATTCTCATCCTTCATGGCCTCGACCCTTCATATCGCTGTAATCTCCTTCAGCCTCACAACCCCCCAAGATATCTGCACTCCTCAAATTCTGACCTCTTGATTATCCCTGATTATAAATGCTCAACCATTTAGAGGCCCCAAGCCTCTTCTCAATCTTCCTCGCTGCCATGCTTCACCTCACAGTCAACAAGCTCCCCGCTGGAGTGGAACTAAACTACAGAACCAGTGGGAACCTGTTCAGCCTTCGCCATCTCCAGGACAGGTCCAAGACCACCTCAACCTCTGTCATCGAACTACAGTATGTGGACGACACCTGCATCTGCGCACATTCTGAGGCTGAACTCCAGGACATAGTCGACGTATTTACTGAGGCGTACGAAAGCATGAGCTTTATGCTAAACATCCGTAAGACAAAAGGCCTCCACCAGCCTGTCCTCACCGCACAGCACTGCCCCCCAGTCATCAAGATCCACGGTGCGACCCTGGACAACGTAGACCATTTCCCATACCTCGGAAGCCTCTTATCAACAAAAGCAGACATTGACGAGGAGATTCAACACTGCCTCCAGTGCGCCAGCGCAGCCTTCGGCCGCCTGAGGAAAAGAGTGTTCGAAGACCAGGCCCTCAAATCTAACACCAAGCTCATGGCCTACATAGCTGTAGTAATACCCGCCCTCCTGTATGGCTCAGAGACATGGACCATGTACAGTAGACACCTCAAGTTGCTGGAGAAATACCACCAACGATGCCTCTGCAAGATCCTACAAATCCCCTGGGAGGACAGACGCACCAACACTAGTGTCCTCGACCAGGCCAACATCCCCAGCATTGAAGCACTGACCACACTTGATCAGCTCCGTTGGGCAGGCCACATTGTCCACATGCCAGGCACGAGAGCAAGCAAGCGCTCTACTCGGAACTCCTTCATGGCAAACGAGCCAAAGGTGGACAGCGGAAACGTTACAAGGACACCCTCAAAGCCTCCCTGATAAAGTGCAACATCCCCACTGACACCTGGGAGACCTTGGCCAAAGACCACCCTAAGTGGAGGAAGTGCATCCGGGAGGGCGCTGAGCATCTCGACTCTCATTGCCGAGAGCATGCAGAAAACAAGCGCAGGCAGCGGAAAGAACGTGCGGCAAACCTGTCCCACCCTCCCTTACTCTCAACCATTGTCTGTCCCACCTGTGACAGGGACTGTGGTTCTCATATTGGACTGTTCAGCCACCTAAGGACTCATTCTAAGAGTGGAAGCAAGTCTTCCTCGATTCCGAAGGACTGCCTATGATTTAGACGAGGGGATTTAATGTAGTATCTCCAAATTTGCGGATGACACTAAGTTGGATGGCAGTGTGAGCTGCGAGGAGGATGCTATGAGGCTGCAGAGTGACTTGGATAGGTTAGGTAAGTGGGCAAATGCATGGCAGATGAAGTATAATGTGGATAAATGTGAGGTTATCCACTTTGGTGGTAAAAACAGAGAGACAGACTATTATCTGAATGGTGACAGATTAGGAAAAGGGGAGGTGCAACGAGACCTGGGTGTCATGGTACATCAGTCATTGAAGGTTGGCATGTAGGTACAGCAGGCGGTTAAGAAAGCAAATGGCATGTTGGCCTTCATAGCGAGGGGATTTGAGTACAGGGGCAGGGAGGTGTTACTACAGTTGTACAGAGCCTTGGTGAGGCCACACCTGGAGTATTGTGTATAGTTTTGGTCTCCTAACTTGAGGAAGGACATTCTTGCTATTGAGAGAGTGCAGCGAAGGTTCACCAGACTGATTCCCGGGATGACGGGACTGACATATCAAGAAAAACTGGATCAAGTGGGCTTGTATTCACTGGAGTTCAGAAGAATGAGAGGGGATCTCATAGAAACGTTTAAAATTCTGACGGGTTTAGACAGGTTAGATGCAGGAAAAATGTTCCCAATGTTGGGGAAGTCCAGAACCAGGGGTCACAGTCTAAGGATAAGGGGTAAGCCATTTAGGACCGAGATGAGGAGAAACGTCTTCACCCAGAGAGTGGTGAACCTGTGGAATTCTCTACCACAGAAAGTTGTTGAGGCCAATTCACTAAATATATTCAAAAATGAGTTAGATGTAGTCCTTACTACTAGAGGGATCAAGGGGTATGGCGAGAAAGCAGGAATGGGGTACTGAAGTTGAATGTTCAGCCATGAACTCATTGAATGGCGGTGCAGGCTAGAAGGGCCGAATGGCCTACTCCTGCACCTATTTTCTATGCTTCTATGTTTCTATGAATCTCCTTCAGCCTCACAACCCCCCAAGATATTTGCACTCCTCAAATTCTGCCCTTTTGATCATCCCTGATTATAATCGCTCAACTATTGGTGGCCGTGCCTTCAGCTGCTGAGGCCCCAAGCTCTAGAATTCTCTCCCTAAACCTCTCCACCTTTCTACCTCTCTTTCCTCCTTTAAGGCTCTCTTTAAACCTACTCCTTTGACCAAGCTTTTGGTCACCTGCCGAAATTTCTTCTCATCTGGCTCGGTGTCAAATTTATTTCTTTGTCTTAAAGCACTCCTGTGAATCTCCTTGGGACATTTTACTATGCTAAAGGCGCTATATAAATCCAAGTTGTTGTTGGACCAGTGGCAGTCCAGCAATAACTGCAATGTTGAATAGTGTGAGTTTTCACGAAGGATCCACACATAGAAGCGTTAACTCAACTCTACTCCCCGGAGTTGCTGCCTGATCTGCTGAGCATTGTCATCATTTTCTGTTGATTTTGAAGGTGAATAGTGTAATGTACACGGACCATCTCTTCATTAAATACCATTTCATAGCATTTAGTTACAGTCAAAATAACGTGGGCTCGGGGAGGTTTGTACTCCAGGGTTAAATGGGTTTCATACTGTTGTGACAATCTGACAGAAAACAGCCACCTAATTGACTTCTATAAATTATGCTAAGTCGAATCAGGTGACAGATGATTTTCCTGTTGCCTGGCTGACTGTGGAGTTCCACAGGACATTCTGGGACATCTTGGGGGACGACTACGCGCAGGTCCCGGGGGAAAGTCTGGCGACCAGGGAGATGGCCCTCTCTTGGGGCAGGGCAGTCATCATCCTGCTGCCTAAGAAGGGCAATCTCCACCTACTAAAGAACTGGTACAGGTCTCCCTCCTCAGCACGGATTACAAAATCTTTGCCAAGGTGATGTCTGCTCGCCTTGGCGCCGTGCTGGATCACATGATCCACCCCGATCACTCCTACATGGTCCCGGGCCGGACAATCCACGACAACATCCATCTGGTCCGTGACCTTGTACACCATTCTCAGGAGGCTGGTCTGTCTGTCGCCTTCCTTTCCCTAGACCAGGAGAAGACGTTCGACAGGGTGGATCACGAGTATCTGTTCGGAACTCTGCGTGCTTTCGGGTTCGGGACACATTTCGTCGCCTGGATCTGACTTTTGTACGCCGCTGCAGAGTGTCTGATTAAGGTTGATGGGTCTTTTATGGCGCCCCTTTTCTTTGGGAGAGGGGTGCGCCAGGGATGCCCCATGTCCGGCCAGTTATATGCCACCTGCGTGGAGCCTTTCCTGCACCTCTTGTGGAAGAGGTTGACGGAACTGGCTCTGCAAAGGCCGGGCGTGGAGGTCGTCCTCTTGGCTTACGCCGATGACGTGCTCCTCATGGTTGAGGATCCCATTGACCTGCAGAGGATGCGTGAGTGCCAGGAGATTTACTCAGCCGCATCCTCCGCCAGGATCAACTGGGGGAAATGTTCCGGACTCCTGGTGGGTTAATGGCGGGTGGACTCCCTGCCGGAGGAGCTCAGGCCGTTTGCCTGGAGCACGACCCATCTCCTCTATCTGGGAGTCCACCTTAGCCCAGACGAGGAAGCCTGGCCGGCGAACTGGCAGGAGCTGGAGGCCAAAGTCGCTGCTCACCTAGGGCGCTGGACAGGACTGCGAGTTCTGTCCTACAGGGGTAGAGCGCTAGACATAAACCAGCTGGTGGCCGCTATGCTGTGGTACCGGCTGGTCACTTTGACCCCTCCCCCTTCGTTTGTTGACAAGATACAGAAGAAGCTGGTCGACCTCTTCTGGAACAACAGGAAGCACTGGGTCTCTGCCGCGGTCTTGAGCCTCCCGCTTAGGGAGGGCGGTCAGTCATTGGTGTGCGTCAGCACCCAGCTAGTGAGTTTCCATCTTCAGACCCTGCAGAGATACCTCTATGTTGAGCCCCCTCCTAGATGGTGAGCGCTGGCGACGTATTTCTTCCGCCAGCAGTACTGCCTCAATTATGATATGCAGCTCCTGATGGTGAGCCTGGGGGCGTCAGGACCGCCGTGCAGGGGCTGCCTGCCTTTTGCCAGGAACTCATTAAGGTCTGGAACAGAGTCACCACCAAGCGCAGCTCTTCACCGTCTGGAGTGGCGGCTGTCCTGCAAGAGTCGCTGCTCAGGAATCCGTACCTCCACGACCGCGGTTTTAGGTGGCAGGCGGACGAGAGGGCTGTGTCTGGCGAGGTGACCAGGGTCAGGGACCTGCTCGATGGCGGAGAAGCGGGCTGGATGGTGCCAGATGTGCTGGCACGCGCCTATCCTGGGCCGATGTCTAGTGCTTGGCCAATGCCATCGAGTCGCTAAAAACAGCACCGGACCCTGACTCCGTTAGGTGTGTCGAGGAGGCTCAAGCATGTGGGGAGATCCCGTCTGAACTGACCCCCGTCCGGACGGAATTCCTCATCGGAGCCAAACCCCGAAACCTCCCTCGGGAGCCTCACAACTTGAGCCTCCTCAGGGAAATCTCCTCCGTGCCTTTCAGTTCTGCGCGGAGGAGTTTCCTGAATGGGCTGCTCTTACACACTCTCCATCTTGCCATCCTCGTCTGCTGTCCGGACACGCCATGGCGCACCATCTTGCCGTCCGGAGGAGGCGGGGATCCTCAAAGGAGTGGACTCTACACGGGAGTCCTCCCACTATTTACTGGGGACTTGGCCTGGAGGGTGGTGCACAGAGAAACAAGTTTTTAAGTCGGTCCACAGGCTCCCAGGTCACTTGTAATTTATGATTTTTGGGCACACTGTGCGGAGGGGCGCGGGCAGGTCGGATGGCCTCCTCGTAGGACTGCTCCTGGGCATGGCCAAGGGGGCCATCAGCTGGTCCAGACAGCGGGCGGTCGAGGGGGCCATTCAGCCCGACTGCTTGCCTCTCTTCCGCGGTTCCATCCGAGCCAGGGTGTCCCTGGAGATGGAGCACACGGTGTTCACCTGTACGCTCGCGGCCTTCCGCGAGAGGTGGGCACCGGAGGGACTGGAGTGCATCATCACCCCCGGCACCCAAATTTTAATTTGATTTTATGTCTAAATGTTAATTTGTTTAATTTGCTGGTTTTAGTGCCCCCCACACCCTCTTTTAGCCAGGGGGCACTTGTATAATTTGAGTTTCAGTGCCCTCAAAAACAAGGAGGCACTTGAAAAGTTTTTGGAGTGTCCTTCCCCCTTTAATCAAGGACACTTGATTTGATTGTAACAAGCCTGCTCCCCCCACCCTCTCCCCCACCTTCCCTTTGAGCCAGGGGGAACTTGTATAATTTGTGTTTTTAGTGCCCTCAAAAAAAACAAAAACAAGGGAGCAGTTGTTTTGAAAGTGTTTGGAGTGTGCCCCCGTCTTTAACCAGGGAGCACTTGATTAAAGTGCACAACTAAAATAGTTGTAACAAGCCTGCCCACCCAACGCCCAAAAATAGATGGAGTCATGTGACTTACACGAGCACTTAAAATTCTTGTTTGTCTGGCTCAAGTGACTTGCGCCTCCCTCCCCACCCACACTCCTTTCTAATCCTCCCCCACAAGAGACAACCCATCCCTGTGAGAATGTTAGTGGAAATGCATTCTTTTTTAAAACTAAAACAGGACATACACAAGTCGCTAATCAGATCAGCAGCGATCAGTGCCAAACATAGACTCATAGAATGCTTATAGCACAGAAGGAGGGCATTCAGCCCATCGAGCCCGTGCTGGCTCTCTGCGAGAGCACTTCAGCTAATCCCACTCCACTGCCCTTTCCCCGTAGCCTTGCAATTTTTTTTCCTTCAGGTACTTATCCAATTCCCTTTTGAAAGTCACGATTGAGTCTGCCTCCACCACCCTTTCAGGCAATACATTCCCGATCCTAGCCACAAGTTTTTCCTCATGTTGCCTTCCGATCTTCTGTCAATCACCTTAAATCTGTGTCCTCTGGTTCTCGACCTTTCAGTCAATAGGAACAGTTTCTCTCCATCTACTCTATCCACTCCCCTCATTATTTTTTTAAAATTCGTTCCTGGGATGTGGGTGTTGCTGGCAAGGCCAGCATTTATTGCCCATCCCTACTTGCCCTTGAGAAGATTAATGGTAAGCCACCTTCTTGAACCGTTCTTGAACACGTCTATCAAATCTCCTCTCAACCTTCTCTGCTCCAAGGAGAACAACCCCAGCTTCTCCAGTCTATCCACGTAACTGAAGTCAGTCATCCCTGGAAGCATTTTTGTAAATCTTTTCTGCACCCTCTCTAAGGCCTTCACATCCTTCCTAAAGTGCGGTGCCCAGAATTGGACACAATACTCCAGTTGAGGCCGAGCCAGTGTCTTAGAAATGTACTTAATGTGCCATTGAACTTGTTCCTTTTAAAATAATGATGATTTCTTTAACTTTTTTTTGGAGGCAAAGAACTTTGTCCGTGCATGTCACACCAAGTCTTTGGTCGTTTTGTGACTATTGTGCTCGTCAATTACAGGCATCCGGTGTCAAGACCAGAGCAATTCCAGGTCAGGTGTAGGAAAGTCAGGAGCAAACCGAAGCTCCTCCTACTCTAACATCGGGCCTCAGGCCAATCACAGAGGAGCACCCCCTTCTGCAAAGGATTACCAACCCTCCAGGATTGCTCTGGAGTCTCCAGGAATTGAAGATTAATCTCCTGGATGCTGTTGCGACCAACCAGGGAGAAAAATCATTGGGACATTCAACAAAATGGTGGTTTTAAAAATAAAATTCTTTGACAATTTTCAGTAATTAGTGATGTAAATATTGGAGATGGGGAAAACAAGACTGTTTCGCTGCAACAACAACTTGTATTTATATAGCGCCTGTAACATAGTAAAATGTCCCAAGGTGTTTCACAGGAGTGTTTTAAGACAAAACAAATAAATTTGACACCGAGCCACATAAGAAGAAATTATGGCAGATGACCAAAAGCGTGGTCAAAGAGTTGGTTTTAAGGAGCGTCGTAAAGGAGGAAAGAGAGATAGTGAGGCGGAGAGGTTTAGGGAGGGAGTTTCAGAGCTTGGGGCCCAGGCAGCTGAAGGCACGGCCACCAATGGTTGAGCAGTTATAATCAGGGATGCTCAAGAGGGCACAATTTGAGGAGCGCAGACACTAACAGTCAAGATTAATCCAATTGGGTAACGAGTATGTTTCCTTTTCAATTGGCCGTGGGAAGACGGTGACCCCTGGAGGATGGACCAATGGCTGGCGTGTAGGGGAAAGGTAGTTCGAGTTCATTTGAACAAACCTCCAGGGAAACACCCAATCAGAGTTGGCGACTTTGCTTCTGTAACAGTTTTCTGCACCTTGGGATATCCCGCTATGTTAAAAGCATTATCTAAGTGCTTTGTGGTGAATCCCTTGGAATTGTTTGTGCCTAGGTCTGGATTCCAGGTAAGGTGAATCCAGGCATTCATTCTTTCTCAGGTCCTCAACACCCTAGGACTTTTCTCCTTCCGTCTCCCTTTCCGCCTATAATTCGTGGGCTTTCAAAACCTAGGCATGGTTTGTCTGACCACTGCTGCTTGATCAATCTTGCCTCCCCCTCCTACTCTTTCATACCTCGGTGGTGTCTTGTACTTTGGGCCTTGAGTATCAAATTCAGTTTAGATCATCCTGACTGGAACGTAGTGATCTCAACTGAGGTTGTCGTGTGAGCATGGATGCGATGAACCAATGTGCCTTTGGGGGTTTGTAATCTCACTGGAACCCAAATTGTAACTTTGCTCCAAGGGACTCGGAAGCTCCAATAGAGTAAATAAAGATAAACTATTTCCACTGGCAAGAGGGTCGGTAACCAGAGGACAACAGATTTAAGATGATTGGCAAAAGAACAGAAAGGAGAGGTGAGGCAATTTTTTTTTAAAAGAAGAAAGAAAGACTTGGATTTATCTAGCGCCTTTCACGACCACCGGACGTCTCAAAGCGCTTTACAGCCGATGAAGTACTTTTTGAAGTGTAGTCACTGTTGTAATTTTACGCAGCGAGTTGTTGTGATCTGGAACGCGCTGCCTGAAAGGGCGGTGGAAGCAGATTCAATAGTAACTTTCAAAAGGGAGTTGGATAAATACTCGAAGGGAAAAATTTTGCAGGGTTATGGGGAAAGAGCAGGGGGAGTGGGACTGGTTGGAGAGCTCTTTTCAAAGAACTGGCATGGGCACATTGGGCCAAATGGCCCTCTTCTGAGCTGTAAGATTCTATGATGCTATGAATAGTTGATTTAGAAAATGGAAACATTGGACAGAAGAACTGAAGTTCATATTGAGGCACCTTATCGGGCCAGTGTAGGCAGCACCGAACTGGCTATGTAACAAACTTTGCAATGCTTCATCCTAACAGCAGATGACAAAACCCAGCCCTGACAAGCCTCAGCTTGATGAACAATATTATTCCAGCATAGCACAAATGATTTTGCAATGCTCCTATATGCAAATCTTCTAAGACAGTCCCCCGGAGTCAAGGATGACTTGCTTCCACACTAATATGAGTTCTCAGGTGACTGATGAGATCAATACAGGATCTACAGTCTCTGTCGTAGGTGGGGCAGATGCTGGTTGGAGGGATAGGTGGGTGGGGTGCCTGGGTTGTTGTGCGCTCCTTCCATTGTTTATGCTTGGCATCTGCGTGCTCTCGGTGACGAGACTCAGGTTTTCAGCATCTTCCTGGTTGCTTCTCCTCCACTTTGAGCGGTTTTAGCCAGGGATTCCCAAGTGTGGGGATGTTGCACTTTTTCAAGGAGGCTTTGAGGGTGTCCTTGAAGTGTTTTCTCTGCCCACCTGGGACTGGTTTGCCGTGTCGAAGCTCTGAGTAGAGCGCTTGTTTTGGGAGTCCAGTATCAGGCATGTGGACGATGTGGCCCATCCATCGGAGCTGATCGAGTGTGGTCAGTGCTTCAATGCTGGGGATGTTGGCCTGAGCAAGAACACTGACGTTGGTGCGCCTATCCACCCAATGGATTTGCAGGACCTTGCGGAGGCAGCGTTGTTGGTACTTCTCCAGTGCGTTGAGGTGCCTGCTGTACATTTCGCTATTTTGCGTTTGGACAAAGCATTTGGATGGTGATCTTAGCAAAGTTCAATTTCAACTCCAACTCCTTGGGCTGATTTTTCGGTTGCCTAACATCTCAGTTAGCGGCCAGAGAGGGCATTAATGGGAGCATAAGAGGTTACTGACCGAGAGCACAACGTTTAGCATCCCGACTGAAAATTCATGAGAGGCTCACCAGGGGCGTAAACCAGTAGTGCCCGGCCTTTTGGCTAAGATCATGCGTAACTGACCTGACAGGGGAGTAACCACCATAACCCCAAGGTGGTTCTCCCTGGATCAGGAAGGTATATGCTTGCTTTTTTGGAAATAGGAGGTGGGTGGGGTGGCTTGACCCATCCACCTCCATGGCACGAACCTGGTATTGCAGTACTTCCAGGAACGGTGCAGTGGCTCTAGGCCTTTTGGCTAAGAGCATTGGCGCAGAGTGATCCTTGATGTGTGCAAGATGACCTCTGGCGTTTGTGATTTGACAAAGAATTGGAACGATTGGCTACGAATTTCAAAAAAAAAAGTAAACCAGTAGTGCCCGGCTGCTGACAATCAGTTGATCCTGACGTATTACTGGTGCAACGCACACGCTTGTGCCCAGGTTGGAAAATTAGGAGCGGCCGCCTTATTGAGCGCCCACCAAGAACAACATCGGTACAGGCTTGCAGAGTCATTAACTGGTGGCTACTTAAAGGGATGAGGAAGCACTTCCCTCGGAGGTCACAGTCAGTGCAACGTTTACACACAGCACGGTGTGTGAACCTCCGAGTTTGCAGCGGCAGACAGACATAACAGTACAGGTTGAAAACTGTAATGGGTGCATTACTTTGCCAGGCCTTTTAGACTCAGCTGTCGCTGGGGTCTGACTCGGAGCTTGGTGCATGCACAATGGCTTTGCCAAATTTCCCGACCAAACTTTCATTATGGCATAATCCCCCCAGCTCTGGTGTGCAATGGCTGATTTATCGCCCCTGTCAGCTCATCGCCTGATTCGTAGACAAATTTCTGGGCAGAGGGCGCAAACTTTTTCAAGGCGATAAAATTACCGCTCCGCCTGGGTTCCCGCCCCAAATGAGGCGCGGCCGAATTTCCACCCCCTTGTCTTTCCATCTCCAGCGTGTATGCCCTCAAATGTTCAGGCAATCCAGTGGAATGTCAGCAAAGCTGTTGTGGTTAATAGTTAGTTTACTACTGGGGACATAGCTGCCTGACTGACTGCTCGTTGTGATTATGTACGTTTTCCACATCTCTGTGTGAAGAGGCTCGTTTGAAGAGCTGTTTCCTTCAAGGGTGAAGGGAGCTCATTAAATTTTGCATTCATTTTTACATGGTCCTGTTTGGGACTATCATTTCCTTTGGGTTTAACAACCTCCTGCAGCAGCATGTCATGCATTGTGTGCGCCTGTCTGTCCTTAAAATGTCACTGTGTCACATGTGCATGCCCTCCCTGCCCCCACCCATCACTATAAAAAGAATATTTTAACCTTACCACTGATTTAGTTTCCTATCTGAGGGAGCGCTGTACTGTCGGAGGTGCCGTCTTTCGGATGTGACGTTAAACCAAGATCCTGTCTGCTCTCTCAGGTGGACGTAAAAGATCCCATGGCAGCATTTCGAAGATCAGGATGTTGAAACAGTTTGGGTAAAGATAAGGAATAATAAGGGGAAAAAGTCACTGGTGGGTGAGAAAGTTGGATCTCTAACCAGCGTACTAAGGAAAGGGTGTAAGAGAAAAGATAGCCATCCGTGGCTGACTAAAGAACTAAAGGACAGTATCCAATTAAAAACAAGGGCATACAAAGTGGCCAAAACTAGTGGGAGGGCAGAAGATTGGGAAGCTTTTAAAAGCAAAGAACGACTAAAAAAATGATTACGACAGGGAAGATAGACTATGAAAGTAAACTAACACAAGAGTTTCTATAGGTATATAAAAAGCAAAAGAGTGGCTAAAGTAAATGTTGGTCCTTTAGAGGACGAGACCGGGGAATTAGCAATGGGGAACATGGATCTGGCAGAAACTCTGAAGAAATATTTTGCTTCAGTCCTTACGGTAGAGGACACAAAAAATATTCCAACAGTGGATAGTCAAGGGGCTATGAGGGGGAGGAACTTAACACAATCACAATCACTAAGGAGGTGGTACGCAGTAAGATGATGGGACTAAAGGCAGATAAATCCCCTGGACCTGATGGCTTGCATCCTAAGGTCTTAAGAGGAGTAGCGGCAGGGATTGTGGATGCATTGGTTATAATTTACCAAAATTCCCTGGATTCTGGGAGGTCCCAGCAGATTGGAAAACTGCAAATGTAATGCCCCTATTTACAAAAGGAGGCAGACAAAAAGCAGGAAACTGTAGACCAGTTAGCTTAACATCTGTGGTTGGGAAAATGTTGGAGTCCATTATTAAAGAAGCAGTAGCAGGACATTTGGAAAAGCAAAATTCAGTCAGGCAGAGTCAGCATGGATTTATGAAGGGGAAGTCATGTTTGACAAAATTTCTGGAGTTCTTTGAGGATGTAACGAACAGGGTGGATAAAGGGGAACCAGTGGATGTGGTGTATTTGGACTTCCAGAAGGCATTTGACAAGGTGCCACATAAAAGGTTACTGCACAAGATAAAAGTTCATGGGGTTGGGGGCATGGATAGAGGATTGGCTAACTAACAGAGAACAGAGAGTCGGGATAAATGGTTCATTCTCTGGTTAGCAACCAGTGGGGTTCTCCTCCCTTCTCCCCTTTCTGACGAACTGGTAACTCTGTTTCTCTCTCCACAGTCGCTGAGTACCTCCAGCATTTTCTGTTTTTATTTTAGAATTCCAGCACCTGCAGCTTTTTGATTTTGTATTGCTGCAGAGAGTTGTCCTGGTCAACATCACCACCAAACAAAATGATAAGGGAGTCAAGGTTTATGGGGAGTGGGCAGGAAAGTGGAGTTGAGGCCAAGCTCAGATCTGCCATGATCTTATTGAATGGCGGAACAGGCTCGAGGGGCCGAATGGCCTACTCCTGCTCTTATTTCTTATGTTATGTAAAACAGCCCATTCATCCTGTTGGGACTGTGCTCTGCAAAATTGGGCTGGAAAACAGCAAGACCAGCTTGGATTCCTGTGGGCCGATTTTCATCAAGGTCTCCGCCCGCCCAAGTGCCGCCCAAAGTGCCGCCGGTGGGCGCCGAGGTACCGGACGGTACTTTGGCAGGATATTCACGGCCGAGGTCCCTCGAAGGTCGGCGAGTGGCAAATGATCGACATACACCGCCAATCTGGGCGGCAGCGGGTGGGAGGTCGCTTTCCCGGCGGCAGAGATGCTTGCCGCCCAAGTGCCGCCGAGGATGGAGTCGGGCCCACGGAGGGTCGGAGACCTGAAAAAAAAAATTCTCCAACAAAAAATACAAAAACTATCCGGAGATCTTCAGGGGACCCCATCCAGGTAAGTCGCTGTTGAAACAAAGTATTAAACTGTTCACTTACCTTTTTTTCAGGTTCTTCAGACTCCCCGTCGGGGACAGACCAGCCTCCAGCCAGCGGTCCACCCCTGTTCTGCCGCCGGGTCCCGCCGACTCCCGCCCACAGGAATCTGGGAGCTCGGTGGGCGGGAGGACAGTTGCGCCACTCGGCCGTCCACTGGCCTCAGCGGGCGGTTCCTGGCGGCTCTCCCCTCCCGCCCGCTCCAGGCCACCTCCAAAGTGGCGCTGGGCGGATCTTCAGGAGGAATGTCGGCGGGAGTGGGCGGCAGTCGGTGGCAGCGGGCGGTGGGCTGATGAATTTCGGCTCCCAGCTGCTCATGATTACTATTGTGTTCCTAACACAGATGAGGCTGCACACAGGGAGGTTAAAGTAACAGTGACCTCGGTCTTTATTAAGACACTCCAGAGTGAGGAACAGGCCTCAGGGGCCGCCTTATATACAGTGCTCCCAAGGGATGCTGGGATCCCTTGGGACTTCAGGGGATGCGCTCCCTGGTGGCGGAACATGGGAGTGCATGCTTTACAGATACACAACATCACTCCCCCACCAAAGTCAAAGTGAAAACTATTTACAAGGTGAGGCAGTCGGGAGCCTTTCTTTCCCTGGTGGACCGCCTCGGTACAAATGTCTGTTCTGGTGTGTTGGCTGTGCCCTCGCTGGGCTGGCGTGTTGTTGGCCCTGCAGGGCTGTTAGGTGAGCCTGGGCTGTTGGGCGTGATGGATTCGATTTCTTGGTCCCGGGTGGTGTCGTTGATCCTTTGGGTGTGTGTTGTGGGCTCGAAAAATGTGGTGTCTGCTGTGGGTTGTTCAGGGCAGTCTGTGAACTGCAACCTTGTTTGGTCCAGGTGCTTTCTGCAAATTTGTCCATTGTCTAGTTTGACTACAAACACCCTATTCCCTTCTTTAGCTATCACCATGCCCGCAATCCACTTGGGACCATGTCCATAGTTTAGCACATACAAAGGGTCATTCAGATCAATTTCCCGTGACACAATGGTGCGACCATCGTTTACATTTTGTTGTTGCTGCCGCCTGCTCCCTACCTGGTCATGCAGGTTGGGGTGAACCAGCGAGAGTCTGGTTTTAAGTGTCCTTTTCATGAGTAGCTCAGCAGGGGGTACCCCTGTGAGCGAGTGGGGTCTCGTGTGGTAGCTGAGCAGTACTCGGGTCAGGCGGGTTTGGAGTGAGCCTTCTGTGACTCGTTTAAGGCTCTGTTTGATGGTTTGTACTGCCCGTAGTGCCTGCCCATTGGAAGCTGGTTTAAACGGGGCCGAGGTGACATGTTTGATCCCATTGCGGGACATGAATTCTTTAAATTCGGCACTGGTGAAACAAGGCCCGTTGTCACTAACCAGTATGTCAGGCAGGCCGTGGGTGGCAAACATGGCCCTCAGGCTTTCAATGCTAGCGGTGGCGGTGCTTCCCGACATTATTTCACATTCAATCCATTTTGAAAAAGCATCCACCACCACCAGGAACATTTTACCGAGAAACGGGCCTGCACAGTCGACATGGATCCTCGACCATGGTCTGGAGGGCCAGGACCACAAACTTAGTGGTGCCTGTCTGGGCGCGTTGCTCAACTGAGCACATACGCTGCATTGCCATACACAGGACTCTAAGTCAGAGTCAATACTGGGCCACCACACGTGGGATCTGGCTATCGCTTTCATCATTACTATTCCCGGGTGTGTGCTGTGGAGACCCGAGGTAAACGCCTCCCTGCCCTTTTTGGGTAGCACTACACGGTTACCCCACAACAGGCAGTCTGCCTGAATGGACAGCTCGTCCTTTTGCCGCTGGAACGGCTTGATTGGCTCTTACATTTCAACGGGGTGCTGGCCCAGCTCTCATGCAGTACACAGTTTTTTACTAGGGACAGCAGAGGATCTTGGCTGGTCCAAGTCCTAATCTGGCGGGCCGTGACAGGTGATTTATCATTTCCAAATGCTTCCATGACCATCAACAAGTCTGCGGGCTGCGCCACCATCAACAAGTTTGCAGGCTGCGCCATTTCTACCCCCGTGGTGGGCAATGGTAGCTGACTGAGAGCATCCGCACAGTTCCCGATGCCTGGCCTGTGGTGGATGGTATAGTTATATGCTGATAGCGCGAGTGCCCACCTTTGTATGCGGGCTGAGGTATTAGTATTTATCCCCTTGTTTTCAGCGAACAGGGATGTGATGGGCTTGTGATCGGTTTCCAGCTCAAATTTGAGGCCAAATAGGTACTGATGCATTTTCTTTACCCCGAACACACACACTTATGCCTCTTTCTCAATCATGCTTTAGGCCCTCTCGGCCTTAGACAAGCTCCTGGAAGCATAGGCGACAGGTTGCAACTTCCCAGCAACATTAGCTTGTTGTAATACACACCCGACTCCGTACAACGATGCATCACATGTTAGCACTTGTGTGCTGAGAAATTTGTTTGGCGTTATCACTGGTGGACATAAACGCCTGTGCTATCGCAATGACCTTACTGAGGGTCAGTGTCTCTACAGTCAAATGTTTTCGTAGGATGGTCTCATGGCCAATGCCCAGTACAAAAAAGCCTCTGAGCATTTGCTCGAGGTAGCCATCAAACTCACATTGTCCTGCAAATTGCCTCAGCTCGGCAACGTAGCTCGCCACTTCCTGACCTTCAGATCGCTGGCACGTGTAGAACCGATACCGCGCCATCAGCACGTTCTCCCTCGGGTTAAGATGCTCCCGAACCAGTGTACACAGCTCCTCATACGACTTATCTGTGGGTTTCACCGGAGCCAGAAGATTCTTCATGAGGCTGTAGGTCGGTGCCCCACAGACTGTGAGGAGGACCGCTCTCCTTTTTGCAGCGCTTTCTTCTCTGTCCAGCTCGTTGGCTACAAAGTACTGGTCTAGCCGTTCGACATAGGCTTCCCAGTCTTCACCCTCCGAGAACTTCTCCAGGATGCCCACAGTTTGCTGTATCTTTGCATTGGATTCGTATTCTCATCGCCAGTTATTGTGTTCCTAACACAGATGAGGCTACACACAGTTAAAGTAACAGTGACCTCAGTCTTTAATAAGTCACTCCAGAGTGAGGAACAAGCCTTAGGGGCCGGCTTATATACAGTGCTCCCAAGGGATACTGGGATCCCTTGGAACTTCAGGGGATAAGATCCCTGGTGGCGGAACATAGGAGTGCGTGCTTTACAGATACACAACAATTACCTTCTAAGAGAATAAGAAGAATAGTGAAAGCAGAATCTTGCAATTTTGTGAGCATTGCTAGGTTGGTTCATTCTGATACAGGTCCCATGATCCATATCCCAGAAGGTAAGATTTAGTCTGGGGATAAGGCAAGTGCTTTATAACTTTGGGTTCATAATTTCACAGTACTCATAGATAATACAATGTAACAGTAAAGGGCTGATATAGATTGGCTGTTTAATTTTTTTTTTTTTTGAAATTCGTAGCCAATCGTTCCAATTCTTTGTCAAATCACAAACGCCAGAGGTCACCTTGCACACATCAAGGATCACTCTGCGCCAATGCTCTTAGCCAAAAGGCCTAGAGCCACTGCACCGTTCCTGGAAGTACTGCAATACCAGGTTCGCGCCATGGAGGTGGATGGGTCAGGTCCCCCACACACCTCCGTGGATTGGCTGTTTAATGTGCTCCCTTGTACTAATGCAGAGGAATTAATTTATTTCAGTGTGCCAAATTATTCTCTCTGTGTGGGGCGTGGAGGGCCATTTCTGGGTTAGAACAGATTGACAGGCCTAGGGATTCAGGAGCTAAGAAAAAGTAAATCGTTTACTTACAAAGAGCCACAAGATTGTTTTTACCACATGTATTAATTAATGTGTTTACAGAAAAGGTTTAACCTAAATGCCCAGGTATCCCACCAATGTATTGTATTCTACAAACTATTTCTTTTGTGTCGGCCGTGGCTCAGTGGTCAGCACTCTCGCCTCTGAATCAGAAGGTTGTGGGTTCAAGTCCCACTCCAGAGTACGTGAGCACAAAATCTAGGCTGACACTCCAGTACAGTAGTAAGGGAGCGCTGCACTGTTGGAGGTACTGTTAAGGGATGAGACGTTAAACTGAGGCCCTGTCTGTGCTCTCAGGTGGTCGTAAAAGATCTTACAGCCTTTATTTTGTCGAAGAGCAGGGGCGTTCTCCCCGGTGTCCTGACTAATAGTTATCCCTCAATCAACAGAACAAAAACAGTTTATCTGGGCATTATCGCATCGCTGTGTGTGGGAGCTTGCTGTGCGCAAATTGGCTGCCGCGTTTCCCACATTACAACAGTGACTACACTTCAAAAGTGCTTCACTGGCTGTAAAGTGCTTTGGGACGTCCGGTGGCCATGAAAGGTGCTATATAAATGCAAGTCTTTCTTTTTTACTACCTCTTTCTAATGCAGAGAAATTAATTCATTTCAGCGTGCTAAATTATGCAGTGCCATATCTGGGTTAGAACAGATTGACAGACCTAGGGATTCAGGAGCCAAAAAATAAATTGTTTACTTACAAAGAGCCACAAGATTGTTTCAACTGCATTTCTTTATTAATGTGTTTACAGCAAAGGTTTAACCTAATGCCCAGGTATCCCACCAGTGGACTGTATTCTACAATCCATCCCTTTAAAAGGTTGGTTCATATCTTGGTGCGAACTTAGCACCTCCTGAGTAAAACGATGGTGACATCTGAGTTCAGGGAGCTCAACAAGGAGATTAATTTAGTGTTCCAGTACTGCAGTGTACATGACTCACAACAGGGAGTCACTTAACCAACTAGACACACTTTAGCAATCCTATTAAAAACATAACTGCACTTAAAATTACACTCACTCTGATTAAGCACTTAACATTTCAGTACAAAATGTCAAGATGACATTTACCTGTTATTAACCTATCCTCTGTCTATGAAACTAGTCTCTTGATTAAGTTAGAATGCTGAAATTCATTTGGGATTATGGTTTTGTTCTCGAGATGTGGGCGAGACTGGTAAGGTCCGTATTTATTGCCCAACGCTCGTTGCCCTGAGGGCTGTAAGAATCAACCACACAACGTTTGGCCAGACAGAGGAGTGGCCGATGGGTCCCCTTCCCTTCCCATTCGTCTGTCGGATGAGACGTTAAACCGAGGCCCCGTCTGCTCTCTCAACGTAAAGGATCCATGGCACTATGTTGAAGAAGGGCAGGGGAGTTATCCCCGGTGTCCAGGGGCCAATGTTTATCCCTCAATCAACATAACAAAAAACAGATTATCCGGTCATTATCACATTACTGTGTGTGGGAGCTTGCTGTGCGCAAATTAGCTGCCTCGTTTCCCACATTACAACAGTGACTACACTCGAAAAGTACTTCATTGGCTGCAAAGCGCTTTGGGACGTCTGGTGGTTGTGAAAGGTGCTATATAAATGCAAGCTTTTCTTTCTTTCTTCTTTCTTTCCCTGAAGGGCATTATTGAGCCCGTTTGGTTTCCATGATAACTTTTCTGGTGTTAACCCACAATCATCAGACACAATAAACTGAAATACACAACTTGATGAGATTTGGACTTGCTAATCCAATATCGTAGCAACTTGGCTGTTGTACGAATATTTGTCATGGTAATATGAGCTGACTTCAAACTCACTTACATCAACAACAACTACTTGTATTTATATAGCGCCTTTAACATAGTGAAACGTCCCAAGGTGCTTTATGAGATAAAACACTTGACAACTAGCTGCAATAGTAGAAATTAGGGCAGATGACCAAAAGCTTGGTCAAAGAGGTAGGTTTTAAGGATCCCCTTAGAGGAGGAAAGAGAGGTAGAGAGGGGGAGAGGAGTTCCAGAGTTTAGGGCCTTGGCAACAGAAGACACGGACACCAATGGTTGGGTGATTTATAATCAGGGATGCACAAAAGGGTAGAATTAGAGGAGCACAGACATCTCATGGGGTTGTGGGGCTGGAGGAGATTACAGAGATAGGGAGGGGCGAGGCCATGGAGGGATTTGTAAACAAGGCTGAGAATTTTGAAATCAATGCGTTGCTTAACCGGGAGCCAATGTAGGTCAGCGAGCACAGGGCTAATGGGTGAGCGGGACTTGGTGCGAGTTAGGACACAGGCTGCCAAGTTTTGGATGACCTGAAGTTGACGTAGGGTAGAATGTGGGAGGCCGGCCAGGAGTGCGTCTAGAGGTAACAAAGGCATGGATGAGGGGTTCAGCAGCCAAACAATTGTGAGGGTAGGATTGAGAAAACTCCTGGCGGTTTGGCTTTCTGTGTCAGAGGGATCAGGGAACTTGGGAGGTCCTGCCCTCCAGCAGTAGCTTGAGTGGAAATGCTTAAGAAGTGCCAACTCGTATCAGTGTGATTTGGTTCCACCATGCTCATGCAGGCATTGTCTTTGGAAACATCCAGTAGCTCAAACAAAGGCCTTCCCGACATCAATGCAGGTACATTGGGTGGAAGTCTCAGCTACAGGCGACGCGCCTTACCGGTCTCGTGTAACTGGCCGGTTGACAGCTGTCATTGCTACTCTCTCAGCTAGGGGGCGCGCTTAGAAGTAGTGCCCCTAGAGAGCAGACATGAGGAGGGTTACTACTGAAAAGTGGTGAATACATCAGAAAATATACATCGCATGCACTTATACACGAATGTCACTTTGAATAGACCTTGCAGTTTGCCATTTTTATTGTCAAACTGAAAGAAAGAACTTGCATTTATAAAGCGCCTTTCATGACCTCAGGACGTCCCAAAGCGCTTTACAGCCAATTATGTACTTATTGAAGTGTAGTCACCATTGTAATGTGGGGAACGCGGCAGCCAATTTGCGCACAGCAAGCTCCCATAAACAGCAATGTGATAATGACCCAGATAATCAGTTTTATTGATGTTAGTTGAGGGCTAAATATTAGCCCAGGATGCTGGGGATAAGTCGCCTGACCTTAGACACAGAAGTAAGTGGAGGGGACAGTGGGCGAATGCTCTGTTTGGTTAAAAACCTAACCTCACGTACTGCCTCCTGTAATGGAAGCCTAAGATCACATGGGGGTGGATGGGGAAGGGGTGATTTTCCTGATTCATTGCCAAGCATCTCAAAGACCAAGTGCGATAAATTTCACAACACCTGCAGCACATTCCTCACAAACAAACAATTGTAATTGTAATTAACTACCTCCATTTAAAGTCAAATGAGCTGATAAGCAACCAGGAAATGTTGAGATTAAACGAGACATTGAACATTACAGTATTTAATGGCCCATGTTGTTTCCTTGCAGCCTTAATTAAATGTGCCGATTAAAGGATTTATGGCCATTGTATAACCTAACATCAAGAACAAACAACTGATTAATTTCTAGCAAGGGGAAGAATAGTTCGTTGGCTCATAACTCACTATTCCTGTCCGCGCCCTGTAATTTCCCATGATTTGTGAGCACTATCAGAATGCCCACCTGTAGCTCCAGGCTGTCAACAGTTTCACCCACTTTCAGATAAACAAGGGGCAGATTGATGGTTCTATAATAATTAATGATTTGCAAACTTGGCTGCCTAAATGCACATATGACCTTAATGCTTATTGTTTTCTTAAAGTGAGGTTGCTGCAAGTCTGGATTTGGACTGTATCGACATTTCAAAAAATAAATAAAATGGTCATGAAAACTGGTGGGGTGGGGGAATTCTGAGACAGGGGCGGAGAAGGGCAATGTAACAGAGGTGAAACATAGAAACTAGAAAATAGGTGCAGGAGTAGGCTCTTTGAGCCTGCACCGTGGACATAGGCGGTCTTAGTTATGTTGTGGATATGTGGTCGGAAGCTCATCTCGGGGTCAAATATGACACCAAGGTTGCGAACAGTCTGGTTCAGCCTCAGACAGATGTTGGGGGGGGGGGGGGTATGGAATCAGTGACGAGGGAAATTTCAAAGAAAGAACTCGCATTTCTATAGCGCCTTTCATGATCTCAAGATTTCTCAAAGCGCTTTGCAGCCAATGAAGCACTTTTTGGAGTGGAGTCACTGTTGTAATGTTGGAAACTCAGCAGCCAAATTGCGCACAGCAAGCTCCCAACAGCAGCATGATAATGATCAGAGAGCCTGTTTTTTTTAAGCCATGCTGTGTGAGGGATAAATATTAACCAGGGCAATAAGATACTGAGGGGGGTTGACAGGGTAGATACTGAGAGGTTGCTTCCTCTGGCTGGAGAGTCTAGAACTAGGGGTTGCAGTCTCAGGATAAGGGATCAGCCATTTAAGGCAGAGATTAGGATGAATTTCTTCACTCAGAGAGTTGTGAATCTTTGGAATTCTCTGCCCCAGAGGGCTGTGGATGCTGAATCGTTGAGTATATTCAAAGCTGAGAGAGTTAGATTTTTGAACTCTAGGGGAATCCAGGGATATGGGGATCGGGCAGGAAAGTGGAGATGAGGTTGAAGATCAGCCATGATTTTACTGATCAGGCTTGAGGGGCCGTATGGCCCACTCCTGCTCCTATTTCTTATGTTCTTATGTTCATTTCTAGAAATTGGGACGAGACGGCCAAATAAATTTCACTTGGTTCCGCTATCGCGAAGAGATCAAAGATACTCTTCTTCCGTTAGTTTGCGCTGCATGTGAACCCATGCACTAACACAATACGCCACCCACTAAATATGTTTACTTTTAGCAGAGGCGCTGATGGCAAGGTGCAGGTTTACTTCGGGATAAGTTAGGACAGCTGAATGGTGCTGTGATCTGGGATGGAGCCATTCCCAGATTGCAGCAAAACATCAACAGAACTTGACTTCCTTCCAGATTCTGTGCACACAGCTACACTGGATCTGTTGTCAGGACTTCATCGTCAAAATAACTGTGCTGACGACCGCAATCAAAAATCTGCTATGTGATTACCGCGCTGTCAGAAATTGTCATCTGAGCCCTGAAGTCTGATTACTGCCTCATAATCATTTAGTTCCCCATTGTTGTTATAATATAAATGTTACTTGCATTTATATTTTGCAGATATAGCACTGAAATGTCACAAAAGACTTCACATCAGGAATTACTTTCAAAAATGTAATTGCATGTTATGAAACAAAGACTTGTATTTATATAGCACCAGACACCCCAAAGCACTTTACAGCCAATAAAGTACTTTTTGAAGTGTAGTCATAGAATCATAGAATGGTTACAGCACAGAAGGAGGCCATTCAGCCCATTGATCCCGTACTGGCTCTCTGCAAGAGCACTTCAGCTAGTCTTACTCCCCCGCCCTTTCTCTTTAGCCCTACAATTTTTATTCCTTCAGGTACTTATCCAACTCCCTTTTGAGTCTGCCTCCACCACCCTTTCAGGCAGTGCATTCCAGAACCTAACCACTCGCTGTGTAAAAAGGTTTTTCCTCATGTCGCCTTTGGTTCTTCTGCCAGTCACCTTAAATCTGTGTCCTCTGGTTCTCGACCCTTCCGCCAATGGGAACAGTTTCTCTCTATCTACTCTGTCCAGACTCTCATGATTTTGAACACCTCTATCAAATCTCCTCTCAACCTTCTCTGCTCTAGGGAGAACAACCCCAGCTTCTCCAGTCTGTCCACGTAACTGAAGTCCCTCATCCCTGGAACCATTCTTGTAAATCTTTTCTGCACCCTCTCTAAGGCCTTCACATCCTTTCTAAAGTGTGGTGCCTAGAATTGGACACAATACTCCAGTTGGGGCTGACCCAGTGTTTTATAAAAGTTCATCATAACTTCCTTGCTTTTGTACTCTATGCCTCTAATTATGAAGCCCAGGATCCCATAAGCTTTTTTAACTGCTTTTTCAATCTGCCCTGCCACCCTCATTGAGTTATGCACATATACCCCCAGGTCTCTCTGTTCATCTACCCACTTTAGAATTGTACCCTTTAATTTCTACTCGTTCTTCCTACCAAAATGTATAATTTCGCACTTTTTTGAGTTAAATGTCATCTGCCACGTGTCCGCCCATTCCACCAGCCTGTCTATGTCCTCTTGAAGTCTTTCACTATCCTCCTCACTGTTCACTATACTTCCAAGTTTTGTGTCATCTGCAAATTTTGAAATTGTGCCCTGTACACCCAATTCCAAGTCATTAATATATATCAAGAAAAGCAGTGGTCCCAGTACCGACCCCTGGGGAACACCGCTGTATACCTTCCTCCAGTCCGAAAAACAACCGTTCACCACTACTCTCTGTTTCCTATCACTTAGCCAATTTCTTATCCATGCTGCCACTGTCCCTTTTATTCCACGGGTTTTGCTGGCAAACCTATTATGTGGCATTTTATCAAATGCCTTTTGGAAGAACATGTATACCACATCACCCGCATTGCCCTGGTGGCAAACTCAATTGTGGCTTTCAAAAGGGAATTTGTTAAGTACCTGAAGGACAAACATTTGCAGGACTACGGGGAAAGGTGACTAACTGAAGTGCTCTTGCAGAGAGTCAGCACAGGGTCAATGGGCCTCCTTGAGTGTTGTAACCAATCTAAGATTTTACAACCGTGCAGCACTCCCTCGGCTCTGCACTGGAGTGTGAGTCTCGAATTTTGTACTCTAGTATGTGAAGTGGTACTTCAACCCACAACTTTCTGACTCAGAGGCAAGAGTGCCACAGCAAACACACAAGCATGAAGACAAATGCAACAAGTATTTTGCGCCAATATTAAAATGAACAAGTAGTAGGTTTGCTAACCTGCCACAATTGTCCAGGAATTAAAGATTAATCTCCAATATACTGCAAAGAGCAAGTGCCCAGAAGAAAAATCATAGGGACTTTAAAAAAAAAATTATGCACCTTTAGAAAGGGAGTTCCCGAGCTTGTGGCCCAGACAGCTGAAGGCACGGCCACCAATGGTTGAGTGATTAAAATCAGGGATGCACAAGAGGGCAGAATTAGAGAAGCACAGATATCTCAGGAGGTAGGAGGGGGGGTTATGGGGCTGGAGGAGATTACAGAGATAGGGAGGGACGAGGCCATGGAAGGATTTGAAAATAAGGATGAGAATTTTGAATTGTAAATAATTGTTTATTTTCAATTAATGCTTTCATTTATTAGTTCTAAAAATATTGGAGACGGGATAAAAAACGCTGTTCGGCTGACAGTCAACCATCATCCAATCAACAACAACAACAACTTATATTTATATAGTGCCTTTAACGTAATAAAACATCCCAAGGCGCTTCACAGGAGTGTTATAAGACAAAACATTTGACACCGAGCCACATAAGGAGATATTAGCACAGGTGGATAGAGAACTGGTTGGCAGACTGAAAGCAGAGAGTCGGGATAAATGGGTCCTTTTCAGAATGGCAGGCAGTGACTAGTGGGGTGCCGCAGGGCTCAGTGCTGGGACCCCAGCTATTTACAATATACATTAATGATTTAGATGAAGGAATTGAGTGTAATATCTCCAAGTTTGCAGATGACACTAAACTGGGTGGCGTTGTGAGCTGTGAGAAGGACGCTAAGAGGCTGCAGGGTGACTTGGACAGGTTAGGTGAGTGGGAAAATGCATGGCAGATGCAGTATAATGTGGATAAATGTGAGGTTATCCACTTTGGTGGCAAAAACACAAAGGCAGAATATTATCTGAATGGCGACAGATTAGGAAAAGGGGAGGTGCAACGAGACCTGGGTGTCATGATACATCAGTCACTGAAAGTTGGCATACAGGTACAACAGGCGGTGAAGAAGGCAAATGGTATGTTGGCCTTCACAGCTAGGAGTTTTGAGTATAGGAGCAGGGAGGTCTTACTGCAGTTGTACAGGGCTTTGGTGATGAGGCCTCACCTGAAATATTATGTTCAGTTTTCGTCTCCTAATCTGAGGAAGGACGTTCTTGCTATTGAAGAAGTGCAGCGAAGGTTCACCAGACTGATTCCCGGGATGGCAGGACTGACATATGAGGAGAGACTGGATCGACTGGGCCTTTATTCACTGGAGTTTAGAAGGATGAGAGGGGATCTCATAGAAACATATAAAATTCTGACGGGACTGGACAGGTTAGATGCAGGAAGAATGTTCCCGATGTTGGGGAAGTCCAGAACCAGGGGACACAGTCTAAGGATAAGGGGTAAGCCATTTAGGACTGAGATGAGGAGAAACTTCTTCACTCAGAGAGTTGTTAACCTGTGGAATTCCCTACCGCAGAGAGTTGTTGATACCAGTTCGTTGGATATATTCAAGAGGGAGTTAAGTGTGGCCCTTACGGCTAAAGGGATCAAGGGGTATGGAGAGAAAGCAGGAAAGGGGTACTGAGGTGAAAGATCAGCTATGATCTTATTGAATGGTGGTGCAGGCTCGAAGGGCCGAATGGCCTACTCCTGCACCTATTTTCTATGTTTCTATGTGAGCAAAAGCCTGGTCAAACAGGTAGGTTTTAAGGAGGAAAGAGAGGTAGAGAGGCGGTTTAGGGGGGGAATTCCAGAGCTTCGGGCCATGGCAGCTGAAGGCACGGCCACCAATTGTGGAGCGATTATAATCAGAATTAGAGGGGCGCAGATATCTCTGCGGGGCAGGGTTGGGGGGGGCTTTGTGAGGCTGGAGATTACAGAGATAGGGAGGGGCGAGGCCATGGAGGGATTTGAAAACAAAGATGAGAGTTTAAATCGAGGAATTGCTTAACCAGGAGCCAATGTAGGTCGGCGAGCACAGGGGTGATGGGTGAACGGGGTTTGTGCAAGTTAGAACATGGGCTGCAGAGTTTTGGATGGCCTCAGTTGAGTAATTAAGAGCCCGTTGACGTTCCAATTGGCCCAGGGAGGGCGGTGCTCTGCGAGGATGGACATATCGGGTGACCAATGACGGGAGCATGGGAGGTGGGGAGGTCCTGTGATGAATCCAAGCAGAAATAGCAACCTGAATTAACACTAAGTCTGTGTCTTTTTTGAGGGAGGAATGTTGTCCAGGATACTGGGAGAACTCTGTGTTCTGTTTATTAAATGGACTGAATCATTTTCTTCATCCTGTCGTCCGGTCACCTTCACCAGGCTTCACCTAGCAGTTATGGAAGTTGTGAATGTGTTCCCTTGCCTTCAAGAGACAGCGTATTGCACTGAAAAAGTTTTCGGCAAACCAGTATTTGTTTGGTTTTGAAGAAAGACTTGTATTTATTTATGCTTTTCACGCCCTCAGGACTTCCAAAAGCACTTTACAACCAATTAAATACTTTCTGAAGTGCAGTCACTGTTGTAATGTAGAAAACGCAGCAGCAAATTTGCACATAGCAAGCTCCCACAAACAGCAATGTGATAATGACCAGATAATCTGTTTTTGGTGATGTTGTTTGAGGGGTAAATATTGGCCAGCGCACTGGGGATAGCTCTTCTTCGAAATATTGCTGTGGGATCTTTTATGTCCACCTGAAAGAGCAGACGGGGCCTCGGTTTAACGTCTCAGCCAAAAGACAGCACCTGCAACAGTGCAGCACTCCCTCAGCCCTGCACTGCAGCATTAAGTGTTCAAGTCTTTGGAGTGGGACTTGAACCCATGACCATCTGGCTCAGAGGCACGTGTGCTGCCCACTGAGCCACAGCTGCGGAGGAAGAGGCCAGAATCAGGCATTCTGGCCTGATAAGCAGTGCTCCCAGTGAGGACAGGATGGGAAACCTTTAACCATCCATCTAAATCAAGGGACTGAACATTCTGGGCTAAAGGCCTGTGATTTCTCTGACCAATCAGGAGAATCAGTGTGATAATTTCCTCCTCTTTCCCCTGATGATACTGGTTCATTGCAATATGGTTCCATGGATACAGGAAGCCCATTGGTATCTTGTCCAGCTGGCTAATTATCATGTGTGCGTCGGGATAATGAGTATCAGCCAGCTATTCTTCAAAATAGTGCCATTGGACCTTTTATGTCCACCTGAGAGAGCAGGTGGGGCCTCGGTTTAACGTCTCATCTGAAAGACATCTGATCAACAGTGCAGCACTCCCACAGTTCTTTCTTTCTTTCTTTCTTTCTTTCTTTCTTTCTTTCTTTCTCTCTTTCTCTCTTTCTCTCTCTTTCTCTCTCTTTCTCTCTCTCTCCGTATGAGATTGAAAATTGGACGAGTTGTACAATGGTGGTTCGATAACCTGCTCCGAAAGGCTGCTGCCCAGGAGGTGAAGGTTTGAAGTGTTGGGAGGGGAATAGGTTAGAGAAAAATGACTCTTTATTTTAACACAGGGATGACAAAGGGAATATAGGACAAAGTATTTGGAACATAGGAGAATTCAGAGGTTGCGGGGGGGGGGGGGGGGGGGGCGGGTGTGGAGGGGTGGCTTGAAGTGAGAGAAGTATTTCCTATCAGATGATAAGCTTTTTTATTTCTTCTATCAAGTAGTGCGAGAGGTGCTACAAAAGCCTCTCCAAATATGGGAACAAGTTCTGACAGTTTGGCCTTCAGAGAGTTAAGAGCTTTTGTGGGAGGAAATGCTTGTCATACTGAGTGCTTTTGATTCCATGGGATGTCATTTGCAGAATGCCGTCGGTCAGGGTTCAAGAATCTAGTTCGATAAGTGGAGGTTTGCTTAATTACCTGACGGTTTAGAAGAAGTTACATGGCGGGGGTGGGCTGCATTATAGTGCAAGTTGTGGATGATCGGTTGGAAGCATCAGACTTAATGGGGGTTATTTTAAGTTTAATGTCAAGTGTCAAGTGGGCGCTATCGAATTGGTGGTCCATTATACGGCCAACTTAATTCCCCCTTCCACCCTTCCATTGACTTCAACGGGAATGGAAAGCGGGGGAGGGGGGGTGTACAACGGGCAGTTTATTCGATAGCTTCCATTTCACACCATCGCCCAGAGTTAAAATGACCCTCAATGTCTTTCTCATTCCTGTCATGCCTGTTCCCATCCTGACTCCTCACGCAACTCCATTTTGCAGACAAGTAGCATGTTTCCAGTCATTGATAAATACATCAAGAAAGTCAATGAGGAATTGTTTCTCTCCTCCCTCCTCAAACACTCTTTGCTTTCTCCATCGCATTCCTTTCTCTCTCTAACACACGTCCACACCCACTAGAAATTGCAGATGTTCAACATTCCACTCATTGACCTTCACAGTATATTGGTAAAGTTTAAAAAAAAACAAATTCCATCCCTGTAGCATTCAGTTATTTTTACTTTCTAAGTGTTCTTTTTTTCAGTAGCTTTAGAATGAGGGCGGTATGTCACCCCAGGCAATCAGATAAGACACTTTAATAAAATGCTTGATTTATATTGTGCTATTTTTGGTTCAAGTATGTCCAACCCAAATTGATTCTTATATTTTTGTCAGCTATTCAAAGTAGTTAAAATGCAAATTTTAATTCTCTTGCGCATCCTCGTCTCCCTTTGCCCATTGATTCGTGCCTGTGCCTTCAGCTGCATGGGTCCCTCCCTGAACATCTCCCCCCCTTCTCCTGTAAGGCCCTTCTTTAGACCCAACTCTTTGACCAAGCTTTTGGTCACCCAATCCCAGTATCTCCTTCTTTGGCTCAGCTCCATTTTTTGATTGTGCCTTTACGTCAAAGGTGCTATATAAATGCAAGTTATTGTTATTGAAATGAATTTGCTTCTTGGGTTCTTTGCTTAAGAATTCATAGCAACACATTGCTATTCAGAACTAGTTGGTTTATTAGCAAAAGGTTTAACAATCACACTACACATTACCGGTTCATCCACCAGGCTGACAACCACCTGCCTCATCGTGAATCCCCCAAACCCAACTGGCTGGGGTTTTATTGAGTCTTGTGAACATCATGTGACTGGCTAAGCCACTCCCAACTCAACAGCTCCACAAACCTGTGAGCGTACTCACAAGCGCATACATTACAGTTGTTAAACCTCTCCACCTCTCTTTCCTTCTTTAAGACACTCCTTAAAACCAACCTCTTTGATCAAGCTTTTGGTCACCTGTCCATTATCTCCTTATGTGGCTCGGTGTTAAATTCTGTCTGATAACGTTCCTGTTAAGCGCCTTGGGGCATTTTACACTATACAAATGCAAGTTGTTTGTTGTTTTTGGTAATGGTGGGGAGGAAGAGGAAGGATAATAATGCTCCATTTTTGGAAACCCTTTGAGTTCATTGTACGAAGGCTGCTCTGTTTGGGATCATTTGCTTGTTGACTGAACCAAGAGTAGCAATGGGAATTGGTGCCATGGGACTGATTAGTTCACCACACATGATCTGTCTGTATTTTTTTTGTCTCTTCTGCATCACTTGCAATGCTCAGTACTCAGAAGGTGTAACAGATTTAGGTAGCCTCAGAAGCAGGATGCAAACTTTAGTTAGCTTATGTCTGCTTTTTAAACCAAAAATGCAAAGTTTTCAAAGGAAATGTAGGAATTTTCCCATAATGCATAATACTTCATTGTGCAGTGCATTATGGGATACATGCAATGCACTGTGGGATTTGCATGCACCTGAGAAGTGTCTCCTTGTGGTTGAGAGGGAAATGGGGATAGTTGTTCTGGTGTCATTCATTAATTGCTGTTTGTGGGAACTTGCTGTACACAAATTGTTTGCTGCATTTCCTACATTACAACAGTGATGACACTTCAAAGGTGCTTCATTTGCTGGGAAGCACTTTGGGGCGTCCTGAGGTTGTGAAAGGCGCTATATAAATGCGAGTTTTTTCTATCTAGAGGGTAGTCATTTTTTAGTGCAGTTTTAATATTTTGATGAAAACATAAGCAAGAAAAAAATACAATCTTGTAACAGCCAGTGGGAGTGAGTGATGAGACTGTGGATAAACAGGGATACAACGACTTGAGGGACCTTTATCAGGAGAAAAAAACATTACCTCTTCAAAAACCTCCTCGAAAGTGGAAACCAAGACATGTATTTATATAGCGCCTTTCACAATGTCCCAAAGCGCTTTACAGCCAATGAAGTACTTTTTGAAGTGCAGTCACTGTTATAAGTAAGAAACGTCACAGCAAAAATTTGCACAAGCTCCCACAAACAGCAATGTGATAATGACCAGATAATCTGTTTGTTTTTTGTTGATTGAGGGATAAATATTGGCCCCAGGGTACCAGAGATAACGCCCCTGCTTTTCTTCAAATTAGTGACATAGGACCTTTTACATCCATCTGAGAGAGCAGACAGGGCCTCGGTTTAACATTTCATCTGAAAGATGGCACCTCCGACAGTGTAGCGCTCCCTCAGTTCTGGCACTGGAGTGTCCGCCTGGATTTTTCTGCTCAACTACCTGTAGCAGGACTTGCATAGAAACATAGAAAATAGGTGCAGGAGTAGGCCATTTGGCTTGAACCCACAACCTTTGGACTCAGAGGCGAGGGTGCTATCCACTGAGCCCTGCTAACACTGTAAAAACAGAAAGAAATACTTCATATTTATAGAGGATTAAACAGCTCAAAGCACTTCACATTTGTTTTGGGGTTGGGGGGGCGGGGGGTAGGGGGGGCTGAGTTAGGTGCAATGAGTGATCTGTAGGGCAGACAGGAGAACAACTCCCCTCCCCTGCCCTCCCAGCTACTCTAGGGTTGCCAACCCTCCAGGATTGCCCTGGAGTCTCCAGGAATTGAAGCTTAATCTCCAGGATACTGCTACGAGCAAAAACCCGGGAGATAAATCACCGAGGAATTTTTAAAAATGTGCATTTGCATCATTTGCTTTGAGCACTTTGGTTTATTAGTTGCAAAAAAATATTGGGGATGGGGGGGAAAAAGACTATTTGAGCGGGTGGGGCGGAAGATCATGTGATAACCCCTCCAGGAATACGTCCGAGCAGAGTTGGCGACCCTACTCCCCTCTGCCTCTCCCCATGTCGCTTACACAGGCAGATGCTCAATTTTCACAAGAGTTATTTGCAGACTTCAGGAGCATTAGCCGACTCCATTTACTTCTCTCAGATTTCCTTCTGTTTTAAAACTTAATGAAGCCCCGGCATGACCTGCCGGATCCCAGATCAAATAGCAGGTTGAGCAGCTCTCAATCCTCACGGCACATTTTACTTTTTAAAGGGACATTGTGGCACGTGGTAATTCCCCAGGTAGTGCGCACAGCAGGATGCAAGGGGGGAGGGAGAGGGAGGGTTATTTTAGAGGAGGGGGTTGGCGGGCGCAGAGTTGCTGCATCATCTCTCGTTGATGGCATCATCTTGAATCTGTGGTGGGTTTAAAGACAAAACACAAGCAGGAAAAGGGTTGAACCAGGCAGCACACAAGAGAAAACAGACAATTTAATGGCAGTGTAGAGACTAAACGTGTTTCAAATATTTGCTCTATTTAAGGGAGTTGGTCTTCTTCTTAGGCAGTCCCTCGGAGTCGAGGATGACTTGCTGCCACACTAAAAATAAGTTCTCATGGGACTGAAGAGTCCCATGCGGGACCTACAGTCTCTGTCACAGGTGGGACAGACGGTGGTTGGAGGGACAGGCGGGTGGGGTGCCTGGGTTGCCGTGCGCTCCTTCCGCTGTCGACGCTTGGCTTCAGCTTGCGCCCGGCGAAGAGACTCGAGGTATTCAGCACCTTCCCGGATGCTTTTCCTCCACTTTGAGCGGTTTTAGCCAGCGACTCCCAGGTGTCGGTGGGGATGTTGCACTAATTCAAGGAGGCTTTGAGGGTGCCCTTGAAGCGTTTCCTCTGCCCACCTGGGGGTCGCTTGCCGTGTCGAAGCTCCGAGTAGAGCGCTAGTTTTTGGAACGTCATGTCAGGTATGCCGACGATGAGGAGTTGGTATGAATATGATATAATTGGCATCACGGAGACATGGCTCCAGGGTGACCAAAGCTGGGAACTCAACATCCAGGAGTATTCAACATTCAGGAAGGATAGACAAAAAGGAAAAGGAGGTGGGGTAGTATTGCTGGTTAAAGAGGAAATTAACGCAATAGTAAGGAAGGACATTAGCTTGAATGATGTGGAATTTGTATGGGTGGAGCTACGAATACCAAAGGACAGAAAACACTAGTGGGAGTTGTGTACAGACCACCAAACAGTAGTAGTGAGGTTGGGGACAGCATCAAACAAGAAATTAAGGATGTGTGCAATAAAGGTACAGCAGTTATCATGGGCGACTTTAATCTACATATAGATTGGGTTAACCAAACTGGTAGCAATATGGTGGAGGAGGATTTCCTGGAATGTATCAGGGATGGTTTTCTAGACCAATATGTCGAGGAACCAACTAGAGGGCTGGCCATCCTAGACTGAGTGATGTGTAATGAGAAAGGATTAATTAGCAATCTTGGGGAAGAGTGACCATAATATGGTAGAATTCTTTATTAAGATGGAGAGTGACACAGTTAATTCAGAGTCTAGGGTCCTGAACTTAAGGAAAGGTAACTTCGATGGTATGAGATGTGAATTGCCTAGAATAGACTGGCGAATGATACTTAAAGGGTTGACAGTGGATAGGCAATGTCAAACATTTAAAGATTACATGGATGAACTTCAGCAATTGTACATCCCTGCCTGGAGTAAAAAATAAAACGGGGAAGGTGGCTCAACCGTGGCTAACAAGGGAAATTAAGGATAGTGTTAAATCCAAGGAAAAGACATATAAATTGGCCAGAAAAAGCAGCAAACTTGAGGACTGGGAGAAATTTAGAATTCAGCAGAGGAGGACAAAGCATTTAATTAGGAAGGTGGAAATAGAGTATGAGGAAAGTTTTCTGGGAACATAAAAAACTGACTGCAAAAGCTTCTATAGATATGTGAAGAGAAAAAGATTAGTGAAGACAAACGTAGGTACCTTGCAGTCAGATTCAGGTGAATTTATAATGGGGAACAAAGAAATGGCAGACCAGTTGAACAAATACTTTGGTTCTGTCTTCACAAAGGAAGACACAAATAACTTTCCGGAAACACTAGGAGACCGAGAGGCTAGTGAGAAGGAGGAACTGAAGGAAATCCTTATTAGGTGGGAAATTGTATTAGGGAAATTGATGGGATTGAAGGCCGATAAATCCCCGGGTCTTATAGTCTGCATCCCAGAGTACTTAAGGAAGTGGCCCTAGAAATAGTGGATGCATTGGTGATCATTTTCCAACAGTCTATCGATTCTGGATCAGTTCCTATGGACTGGAGGGTAGCGAATGTAACACCACTGTTTAAAAAAGGAGGGAGAGAGAAAATGGGGAATCATAGACCGGTTAGCCTGACATCAGTCGTGGGGAAAATGTTGGAATCAATTATTAAAGATGAAATAGCAGCGGATTTGGAAAGCAGTGACAGGATCGGTCCAAGTCAGCATGAATTTATGAACGAGAAATCATGCTTGACAAATGTGGAATTTTTTGAGGATGTAACTAGTAGAGTGGACAAGGGAGAACCAGTGGATGTAGTGTATTTGGACTTTCAAAAGGCTTTTGACAAGGTCACACACAAGAGATTGGTGTGCAAAATCAAAGCAAATGGTATTGAGGGTAATGTACTGACGTGGATAGAGAACTGGTTGACAGACTGAAAGCAGAGAGTCGGGATAAACGGGTCCTTTTCAGAATGGCAGGCAGTGACTAGTGGGGTGCCGCAGGGCTCAGTGTTGGGACCCCAGCTCTTTACAATATACATTAATGATTTAGATGAAGGAATTGAGTGCAATGTCTCCAAGTTTGCAGATGACACTAAGCTGGGTGGCGGTGTGAGCTGTGAGGAGGATGCTAAGAGGCTGCAGGGTGACTTGGACAGGTTAGGTGAGTGGGAAAATGCATGGCAGATGCAGTATAATGTGGATAAATGTGAGGTTATCCACTTTGGTGGCAAAAACATGAAGGCAGAATATTATCTGATTGGCGACAGATTAGGAAAGGGGGAGATGCAACGAGATCTGCGTGTCATGGTTCATCAGTCACTCATTGGCATGCAGGTACAGCAGGCAGTGAAGAAGGCAAATGGTATGTTGGCCTTCATAGCTAGGGAATTTGAGTAGAGGAGCAGGGAGGTCTTACTGCAGTTGTACAGGGCCTTGGAGAGACCTCACCTAGAATATTGTGTTCAGTTTTGGTCTCCTAATCTGAGGAAGGATGTTCTTGCTATTGAGGGAGTGCAGCGAAGGTTCACCAGACTGATACCCAGGATGGCGGGACTGACATATGAGAAGAGACTGGATCGACTGGGCCTGTATTCACTGGAGTTTAGAAGGATGAGTGGGGAGCTCATAGAAACATATAAAATTCTGACGGGACTGGACAGGTTAGATGCAGGAAGAATGTTCCCTATGTTGGGGAAGTCCAGAACCAGGGGTCACAGTCTAAGGATAAGGGATTAGCCATTTAGAACCGTTATGAGGAGAAACTTCTTCACCCAGAGAGTTGTTAACCTGTGGAATTCTCTACCGCAGAGATTTGTTGATGCCCGTTCGTTAGATATATTCAAGAGGTAGTTAGATATGGCCCTGATGGCTAAAGGGATCAAGGGGTATGGAGAGAAAACAAGAACGGGGTAATGAGTTTAATGATCAGCAATGATCTTATTTAATGGTGGTGCATGTTCGAAGGCCGAATGGCCTACTCTCCTGCACCTATTTTCTATGTTTCTATGTTTCTATGCATGGAGCGATTCAATGGCTGATGCGTCGAATCAATGAGTGACACAGTGATTCAATGGGTGACGCAGTGATGCAATGGGTGACACAGTGATTCAATGGGTGACGCACGATTCATTGGGTGCTACAGTGATTCAATGGGTGATGCAGCGATTCAATGAGTGACACACAATTCAATGTGTGATGCAGTGATTCAATGGGTGATGCACTGATTCAATGGGTGACACAGTGATTCAGTACATGACACAAAATTCAATGAGTGACACACAATTCAATGGGTGATGAAACGATTCACTGAGTGACACACAATTCAATGGGTGATGCAGTGATTCAATGGGTGATGCAGCGATTCTATGGGTGACACAGTGATTCAATGGGTGACAGTGATTCAATGGATGATGCAGCGATTCACTGAGTGACACACAATTCAATGTATGATGCAGTGATTCAATGGGTGACGCACGATACATTGGGTGCTACAGTGATTCAATGGGTGATGCAGCGATTCAATGAGTGACACACAATTCAATGTGTGATGCAGTGATTCAATGGGTGATGCAGTGATTCAATGGGTGACACACGATTCAATGGGTGACACAGTGATTCAATGGGTGACGCACGATTCATTGGGTGCTACAGTGATTCAATGGGTGATGCAGCAATTTAATGAGTGACACACAATTCAATGGGTGATGCAGTGATTCAATGGGTGATGCAGTGATTCAATGGGTGCTGCAGTGATTCAATGGGTGCTACAGTGATTCAATGGGTGACACACAATTCAATGAGTGACACACAATTCAATGGGTGATGCAGCGATTCAATGGGTGACACAGTGATTCAATGGATGATGCAGCGATTCAATGAGTGACACACAATTCAATGGGTGAAGCAGCGATTCAATGGGTGACACAGTGATTCAATGGGTGATGCAGTGATTCGATGGGTGGCACACGATTCAATGAGTGACACACAATTCAATGGGTGATGCAGCGATTCAATGGGTGATGCAGTGATTCAATGGGTGACACAGTGATTCAATGGGTGACACACAAATCAATGGGTGATTCAGTGATTCAATGGGTGACACAGTGATTCAATGGGTGATGCAGTGATTCAATGGGTGACACAGTGATTCAATGGGTGACACACAATTCAGTGAGTGACACACAATTCAATGGATGATGCAGCGATTCAATGGGTGACACACAATTCAATGGGTGATGCAGTGATTCAATGAGTGACAGACAATTCAATGGGTGATGCAGTGATTCAATGGTTGATGCAGTGATTCAATGGGTGACACACAATTCAATGATTGACACACAATTCAATGGGTGATGCAGCGATTCAGTGGGTGACACACAATTCAATGGGTGATGCAGTGATTCAATGGGTGACACACGATTCAATGAGTGACACACAATTCAATGGTTGATGCAGCGATTCAATGGGTGATGCAGTGATTCAATGGGTGACACAGTGATTCAATGGGTGACACACAATTCAATGGGTGATGCAGTGATTCAATGGGTGACACAGTGATTCAATGGGTGATGCAGTGATTCAATGGGTGACACAGTGATTCAATGGGTGACACACAATTCAATGAGTGACACACAATTCAATGGGTGATGCAGCGATTCAATGGGTGACACAGTGATTCAATGGATGATGCAGTGATTCAATGAGTGACACACAATTCAATGGGTGATGCAGTGATTCAATGGGTGATGCAGTGATTCAATGGGTGACCACAATTCAATGGGTGATGCAGTGATTCAATGGGTGACACAGTGATTCAATGGGTGACCACAATTCAATGGGTGATGCAGTGATTCAATGGGTGACACAGTGATTCAATGGGTGACCACAATTCAATGGGTGATGCAGTGATTCAATGGGTGACATAGTCATTCAATGGGTGATGCAGTGATTCAATGGGTGAAACAGTGATTCAATGGGTGACACACAATTCAATGGGTGATGCAGTGATTCAATGGGTGATGCAGCGATTCAATGGGTGACACACGATTCAATGGGTGACACAGTGATTCAATGGGTGATGCACGATTCATTGGGTGCTACATTGATTCAATGGGTGCTACAGTGATTCAATGGGTGACACACAATTCAATGAGTGACACACAATTCAATGGGTGATGCAGCGATTCAATGGGTGACACAGAGATTCAATGGATGATGCAGCGATTCAATGAGTGACACACAATTCAATGGGTGATGCAGCGATTCAATGGGTGACACAGTGATTCAATGGGTGACACAGTGATTCAATGGATGATGCAACGATTCAATGGGTGACACACAATTCAATGGGTGATGCAGTGATTCAATGGGTGACACACGATTCAATGAGTGACACATAATTCAATGGGTGATGCAGTGATTCAATGGGTGATCCAGTGATTCAATGGGTGACACAGTGATTCAATGGGTGACACACAATTCAATGGGTGATGCAGCGATTCAATGGGTGACATAGTGATTCAATGGTTGATGCAGCGATTCAATCGGTTACACACAATTCAGTAGGTATTGCAGTGATTCAATGGGTGACACATGATTCAATGAGTGACACACAATTCAATGGGTGATGCAGCGATTCAATGGGTGACACAGTGATTCAATGGATGATGCAGTGATTCAATGGGTGACACAGTGATTCAGTGGGTGACACAAAATTCAATGAGTGACACACAATTCAATGGGTGATGCACCGATTCAATGAGTGGCACACAATTCAATGGGTGATGCAGTGATTCAATGGGTGATGCAGCGATTCATGGGTGACACACAATTCAATGGGTGACACAGTGATTCAATGGGTGACGCACGATTCATTGGGTGCTACAGTGATTCAATGGGTGATACAGCAATTTAATGAGTGACACACAATTCAATGGGTGATGCAGTGATTCAATGGGTGATGCAGTGATTCAATGGGTGCTACAGTGATTCAATGGGTGCTACAGTGATTCAATGGGTGACACACAATTCAATGAGTGACACACAATTCAATGGGTAATGCAGCGATTCAATGGGTGACACAGTGATTCAATGGATGATGCAGCGATTCAATGAGTGACACACAATTCAATGCTTGATGCAGCGATTCAATGGGTGACACAGTGATTCAATGGGTGACACAGTGATTCAATGAGTGACACACAATTCAATGGGTGATGCAGTGATTCAATGGGTGACACACGATTCAATGAGTGACACATAATTCAATGGGTGATGCAGTGATTCAATGGGTGATCCAGTGATTCAATGGGTGACACAGTGATTCAATGGGTGACACACAATTCAATGGGTGATGCAGTGATTCAATGGGTGACACAGTGATTCAATGGGTGATGCAGGGATTCAATGGGTGATGCAGCGATTCAATGAGTGACACACAACTCAATGGGTGATGCAGCGATTCAATGGATGATGCAGCGATTCAATGGATGACACACAATTCAATGGGTGATGCAGTGATTCAATGGGTGATGCAGTGATTCAATGGGTGATGCAGTGATTCAATGGGTGACACAGTGATTCAATGGGTGACACACAATTCAATGAGTGATGCAGCGATTCAATGGGTGATGCAGTGATTCAATGGGTGACACAGTGATTCAATGGATGACACACAATTCAATGGGTGATGCAGTGATTCAATGGGTGATGCAGTGATTCAATGGGTGATGCAGTGATTCAGTGGGTGACACAGTGATTCAATGGGTGACACACAATGCAATGGGTGATGCAGTGATTCAATGGGTGACATAGTGATTCAATGGGTGATGCAGTGATTCAATGGGTGACACAGTGATTCAATGGGTGACACACAATTCAATGAGTGACACACAATTCAATGGGTGATGCAGCGATTCAATGGGTGACACAGTGATTCAATGGATTATGCAGCGATTCAATGGGTGACACAGTGATTCAATGGATGATGCAGCGATTCAATGAGTGACATACAATTTAATGGATGATGCAGCGATTCAATGGGTGACACACAATTCAATGTGTGATGCAGTGATTCAATGGGTGATGCAGTGATTCAATGGGTGACACACGATTCAATGAGTGACACATAATTCAATGGGTGATGCAGTGATTCAATGGGTGATCCAGTGATTCAATGGGTGACACAGTGATTCAATGCGTGACACACAATTCAATGGGTGATGCAGCGATTCAATGGGTGACATAGTGATTCAATGGTTGATGCAGCGATTCAATCGGTGACACACAATTCAGTAGGTATTGCAGTGATTCAATGGGTGACACATGATTCAATGAGTGACACACAATTCAATGGGTGATGCAGCGATTCAATGGGTGACACAGTGATTCAATGGATGATGCAGTGATTCAATGGGTGACACAGTGATTCAGTGGGTGGCACAAAATTCAATGAGTGACACACAATTCAATGGGTGATGCAGCGATTCAATGAGTGCCACACAATTCAATGGGTGATGCAGTGATTCAATGGGTGATGCAGCGATTCAATGGGTGACACACAATTCAATGGGTGACACAGTGATTCAATGGGTGACGCACGATTCGTTGGGTGCTACAGTGATTCAATGGGTGATACAGCAATTTAATGAGTGACACACAATTCAATGGGTGATGCAGTGATTCAATGGGTGATGCAGTGATTCAATGGGTGCTACAGTGATTCAATGGGTGCTACAGTGATTCAATGGGTGACACACAATTCAATGAGTGACACACAATTCAATGGGTGATGCAGCGATTCAATGGGTGACACAGTGATTCAATGGATGATGCAGCGATTCAATGAGTGACACACAATTCAATGCTTGATGCAGCGATTCAATGGGTGACACAGTGATTCAATGGGTGACACAGTGATTCAATGGGTGACACACAATTCAATGGGTGATGCAGTGATTCAATGGGTGACACACGATTCAATGAGTGACACATAATTCAATGGGTGATGCAGTGATTCAATGGGTGATCCAGTGATTCAATTGGTGACACAGTGATTCAATGGGTGACACACAATTCAATGGGTGATGCAGTGATTCAATGGGTGACACAGTGATTCAATGGGTGATGCAGTGATTCAATGGCTGATGCAGCGATTCAATGAGTGACACACAACTCAATGGGTGATGCAGCGATTCAATGGGTGATACAGTGATTCAATGAGTGACACACAATTCAATGGGTGATGCAGCGATTCAATGGGTGACACAGTGATTCAATGGGTGACACAGTGATTCAATGGATGATGCAGCGATTCAATGGATGACACACAATTCAATGGGTGATGCAGTGATTCAATGGGTGATGCAGTGATTCAATGGGTGATGCAGTGATTCAATGGGTGACACAGTGATTCAATGGGTGACACACAATTCAATGAGTGATGCAGTGATTCAATGGGTGATGCAGTGATTCAATGGGTGACACAGTGATTCAATGGATGACACACAATTCAATGGGTGATGCAGTGATTCAATGGGTGATGCAGTGATTCAATGGGTGATGCAGTGATTCAGTGGGTGACACAGTGATTCAATGGGTGACGCACAATTCAATGGGTGATGCAGTGATTCAATGGGTGACATAGTCATTCAATGGGTGATGCAGTGATTCAATGGGTGACACAGTGATTCAATGGGTGACACACAATTCAATGAGTGACACACAATTCAATGGGTGATGCAGCGATTCAATGGGTGACACAGTGATTCAATGGATGATGCAGCGATTCAATGAGTGACACACAATTCAATGGGTGATGCAGCGATTCAATGGGTGACACAGTGATTCAATGGATGATGCAGCGATTCAATGAGTGACATACAATTTAATGGATGATGCAGCGATTCAATGGGTGACACACAATTCAATGTGTGATGCAGTGATTCAATGGGTGATGCAGTGATTCAATGGGTGACACACGATTCAATGGGTGACACAGTGATTCAATGGGTGACACACGATTCATTGGGTGCTACATTAATTCAATGGGTGATGCAGCAATTCAATGAGTGACACACAATTCAATGGGTGATGCAGTGATTCAATGGGTGATGCAGTGATTCAATGGGTGACACAGTGATTCAATGGGTGACACACAACTCAATGAGTGACACACAATTCAATGGGTGATGCAGTGATTCAATGGGTGATGCAGTGGTTCAATGGGTGACACACAATTCAATGGGTGATGCAGTGATTCAATGGGTGACACAGTGATTCAATGGGTGATGTAGTGATTCAATGGGTGACACAGTGATTCAATGGGTGACACACAATTCAATGGGTGATGCAGCGATTCAATGGGTGACACAGTGATTCAATGGATGATGCAGCGATTCAATGAGTGACACACAATTCAATGGGTGATGCAGCGATTCAATGGGTGACAGAGTGATTCAATGGGTGATACAGTGATTCAATGGGTGATGCAGTGGTTCAATGGGTGACACAGTGATTCAATGAGTGACACACAATTCAATGGGTGATGCAGCGATTCAATGGGTGACACAGTGATTCAATGGGTGACACAGTGATTCAATGGGTGATGCAGTGATTCAATGGGTGACACACGATTCAATGAGTGACACACAAGTCAATGGGTGATGCAGCGATTCAATGGGTGATGCAGTGATTCAATGGGTGACACAGTGATTCAATGGGTGACACACAATTCAATGGGTGATGCAGTGATTCAATGGGTGACACACAATTCAATGAGTGACACACAATTCAATGGGTGATGCAGTGATTCAATGGATGACACAGTGATTCAATGGGTGACACACGATTCAATGGGTGAGGCAGCGATTCAATGGGTGACACAGTGATTCAATGGGTGACACAGTGATTCAATGGATGATGCAGCGATTCAATGGCTCACACAATTCAATGGGTGATGCTGTGATTCAATGGGTGACACACGATTCAATGACTGACACACAATTCAATGGGTGGTGCAGTGATTCAATGGGTGATGCAGTGATTCAATGGGTGACACAGTGATTAAATGGGTGACCACAATTCAATGGGTGATGCAGTGATTCAATGGGTGACATAGTCATTCAATGGGTGATGCAGTGATTCAATGGGTGACACAGTGATTCAATGGGTGACACACAATTCAATGAGTGACACACAATTCAATGGGTGATGCAGCGATTCAATGGGTGACACAGTGATTCAATGGATGATGCAGCGATTCAAAGAGTGACACACAATTCAATGGGTGATGCAGCGATTCAATGGGTGACATATAATTCAATGGGTGACACAGTGATTCAATGGGTGACACACGATTCAATGGGTGACGCACGATTCATTGGGTGCTACAGTGATTCAATGGGTCATGCAGCAATTCAATGAGTGACACACAATTCAATGGGTGATGCAGTGATTCAATGGGTGATGCAGTGATTCAATGGGTGCAACAGTGATTCAATGGGTGCTACAGTGATTCAATGGGTGACACACAATTCAATGATTGACACACAATTCAATGGGTGATGCAGCGATTCAATGGGTGACACAGTGATTCAATGGATGATGCAGCGATTCAATGAGTGACACACAATTCAATGGGTGATGCAGCGATTCAATGGGTGACACAGTGATTCAATGGGTGACACAGTGATTCAATGGATGATGAAGCGATTCAATGGGTGACACACAATTCAATGGGTGATGCAGTGATTCAATGGGTGACACACGATTCAATGGGTGAGGCAGCGATTCAATGGGTGGCACAGTGATTCAATGGGTGACACAGTGATTCATTGGATGAAGCAGCGATTCAATGGGTGACACACAATTCAATAGGTGATGCAGTGATTCAATGGGTGCTACAGTGATTCACTGGGTGATGCAGCGATTCAATGAGTGACACACAATTCAATGTGTGATGCAGTGATTCAATGGGTGATGCAGTGATTCAATGGGTGACACACGATTCAATGGGTGACACAGTGATTCAATGGGTGACGCACGATTCATTGGGTGCTACAGTGATTCAATGGGTGCTACAGTGATTCAATGGGTGACACACAATTCAATGATTGACACACAAATCAATTGGTGATGCAGCGATTCAATGGGTGACACAGTGATTCAATGGATGATGCAGCGATTCAATGAGTGACACACAATTCAATGGGTGATGCAGCGATTCAATGGGTGACACAGTGATTCAATGGATGATGCAGCGATTTAATGGGTGACACACAATTCAATGAGTGACACACAATTCAATGGGTGATGCAGCGATTCAATGGGTGACGCAGTGATTCAATGGGTGATGCAGCAATTCAATGAGTGACACACAATTCAATGGGTGATGCAGTGATTCAATGGGTGATGCAGCGATTCAATGGGTGCTACAGTGATTCAATGGGTGCGACAGTGATTCAATGGGTGACACACAATTAAATGAGTGACACACAATTCAATGGGTGATGCAGCGATTCAATGGGTGACACAGTGATTCAATGGATGATGCAGCGATTCAATGGGTGACACACAATTCAATGGGTGATGCAGTGATTCAATGGGTGACACACGATTCAATGAGTGACAAACAATTCAATGGGTGATGCAGCGATTCAATGGGTGAAGCAGTGATTCAATGGGTGACACAGTGATTCAATAGGTGACACACAATTCAATGGGTGACACACAATTCAATGAGTGACACACAATTCAATGGGTGATGCAGCGATTCAATGGGTGATGCACTGATTCAATGGATGATGCAGCGATTCAATGGGTGACACAGTGATTCAATGAGTGACACACAACTCAATGGGTGATGCAGCGATTCAATGGGTGACACAGTGATTCAATGGGTGACACAGTGATTCAATGGATGATGCAACGATTCAATGGGTGACACACAATTCAATGGGTGATGCAGTGATTCAATGGGTGACACACGATTCAATGAGTGACACATAATTCAATGGGTGATGCAGTGATTCAATGGGTGACACACAATTCAATGGGTGATGCAGTGATTCAATGGGTGACACAGTGATTCAATGGGTGATGCAGTGATTCAATGGGTGAAACACGATTCAATGAGTGACACACAATTCAATGGGTGATGCAGCGATTCAATGGGTGATGCACTGATTCAATGGATGTTGCAGCGATTCAATGGGTGACACAGTGATTCAATGAGTGACACACAACTCAATGGGTGATGCAGCGATTCAATGGGTGACACAGTGATTCAATGGGTGACACAGTGATTCAATGGATGATGCAGCGATTCAATGGATGACACACAATTCAATGGGTGATGCAGTGATTCAATGGGTGACACAGTGATTCAATGGGTGATGCAGTGATTCAATGGGTGATGCAGTGATTCAATGGGTGACACAAAATTCAATGAGTGACACACAATTCAATGGGTGATGCAGCGATTCAATGGGTGATGCAGTGATTCAATGGGTGACACAAAATTCAATGAGTGACACACAATTCAATGGGTGATGCAGTGATTCAATGGGTGATGCAGTGATTCAATGGGTGACACAAAATTCAATGAGTGACACACAATTCAATGGGTGATGCAGTGATTCAATGGGTGATGCAGTGATTCAATGGGTGATGCAGTGATTCAGTGGGTGACACAGTGATTCAATGGGTGACACACAATTCAATGGGTGATGCAGTGATTCAATGGGTGACACAGTGATTCAATGGGTGATGCAGTGATTCAATGGGTGATGCAGTGATTCAATGGGTGACACAAAATTCAATGAGTGACACACAATTCAATGGGTGATGCAGCGATTCAATGGGTGACACAGTGATTCAATGGATGATGCAGCGATTCAATGAGTGACAAACAATTCAATGGGTGATGCAGTGATTCAATGGGTGACACACGATTCAATGGGTGACACAGTGATTCAATGGGTGACGCACGATTCATTGGGTGCTACAGTGATTCAATGGGTGATGCAGCAATTCAATGAGTGACACACAATTCAATGGGTGATGCAGTGATTCAATGAGTGTTGCAGTGATTCAATGGGTGACACAGTGATTCAATGGGTGACACACAATTCAATGAGTGACACACAATTCAGTGGGTGATGCAGCGGTTCAATGGGTGACACAGTGATTCAATGGATGATGCAGCGATTCAATGAGTGACACACAATTCAATGGGTGATGCAGTGATTCAATGGGTGACACACGATTCAATGAGAGACACACAATTCAATGGGTGATGCAGCGATTCAATGGGTGACACACAATTCAATGGGTGATGCAGTGATTCAATGGGTGACACACGATTCAATGAGAGACACACAATTCAATGCGTGATGCAGCGATTCAATGGGTGATGCAGTGATACAATGGGTGACACTGATTCAATGGGTGACACACAATTCAATGGGTGATGCAGTGATTCAATGGGTGATACAGTGATTCAATGGGTGATGCAGTGGTTCAATGGGTGAAACAGTGATTCAATGGGTGACACACAATTCAATGGGTGATGCAGCGATTCAATGGGTGACACAGTGATTCAATGGATGATGCAGCGATTCAATGAGTGACACACAATTCAATGGGTGATGCAGCGATTCAATGGGTGACAGAGTGATTCAATGGGTGATGCAGTGATTCAATGGGTGACACACAATTCAATGAGTGACACACAATTCAATGGGTGATGCAGTGATTCAATGGGTGACACAGTGATTCAATGGTTGGTGCAGTGATTCAATGGGTGACACACGATTCAATGAGTGACACACAAGTCAATGGGTGATGCAGCGATTCAATGGGTGATGCAGTGATTCAATGGGTGACACAGTGATTAAATGGGTGACACACAATTCAATGGGTGATGCAGTGATTCAATGGGTGACAGTGATTCAATGGGTGATGCAGTGATTCAATGGGTGACACACAATTCAATGAGTGACACACAATTCAATGGGAGATGCAGTGATTCAATGGATGACACAGTGATTCAATGGGTGACACACGATTCAATGGGTGAGGCAGCGATTCAATGGGTGACACAGTGATTCAATGGGTGACACAGTGATTCAATGGATGATGCAGCGATTCAATGGATCACACAATTCAATGGGTGATGCAGTGATTCAATGGGTGACACACGATTCAATGAGTGACACACAATTCAATGGGTGATGCAGTGATTCAATGGGTGATGCAGTGATTCAATGGGTGACATAGTCATTCAATGGGTGATGCAGTGATTCAATGGGTGACACAGTGATTCAATGGGTGACACACAATTCAATGAGTGACACACAATTCAGTGGGTGATGCAGCGATTCAATGGGTGACACAGTGATTCAATGGATGATGCAGCGATTCAATGAGTGACACACAATTCAATGGGTGATGCAGCGATTCAATGGGTGACACATAATTCAATGGGTGACACAGTGATTCAATGGGTGACACACGATTCAATGGGTGATGCAGCGATTCAATGGGTGACACATAATTCAATGGGTGCTACAGTGATTCAATGGGTGACGCACAATTCAATGGGTGATGCAGCGATTCAATGGGTGACACGTAATTCAATGGGTGCTACAGTGATTCAATGGGTGATGCAGCAATTCAATGAGTGACACACAATTCAATGGGTGATGCAGTGATTCAATGGGTGATGCAGTGATTCAATGGGTGCTACAGTGATTCAATGGGTGCTACAGTGATTCAATGGGTGACACACAATTCAATGGGTGATGCAATGATTCAATGGGTGACACACGATTCAATGGGTGAGGCAGCGATTTAATGGGTGACACAGTGATTCAATGGGTGACACAGTGATTCATTGGATGAAGCAGCGATTCAATGGGAGACACACAATTCAATGGGTGACACAGTGATTCAATGGATGATGCAGCGATTCAATGGATCACACAATTCAATGGGTGATGCAGTGATTCAATGGGTGACACACGATTCAATGAGTGACACACAATTCAATGGGTGATGCAGTGATTCAATGGGTGATGCAGTGATTCAATGGGTGACATAGTCATTCAATGGGTGATGCAGTGATTCAATGGGTGACACAGTGATTCAATGGGTGGCACACAATTCAATGAGTGACACACAATTCAATGGGTGATGCAGCGATTCAATGGGTGACACAGTGATTCAATGGATGATGCAGCGATTCAATGAGTGACACACAATTCAATGGGTGATGCAGCGATTCAATGGGTGACACATAATTCAATGGGTGACACAGTGATTCAATGGGTGACACACGATTCAATGGGTGACACAGTGATTCAATGGATGACGCACAATTCAATGGGTGATGCAGCGATTCAATGGGCGACACATAATTCAATGGGTGCTACAGTGATTCAATGGATGATGCAGCGATTCAATGAGTGACACACAATTCAATGGGTGATGCAGCGATTCAATGGGTGACACAGTGATTCAATGGGTGACACAGTGATTCAATGGATGATGCAGCGATTCAATGGGTGACACACAATTCAATGGGTGATGCAGTGATTCAATGGGTGACACACGATTCAATGGGTGAGGCAGCGGTTTAATGGGTGACACAGTGATTCAATGGGTGACACAGTGATTCATTGGATGAAGCAGCGATTCAATGGGTGACACACAATTCAATGGGTGATGCAGTGATTCAATGGGTGATGCAGTGATTCAATGGGTGACACACGATTCAATGGGTGACACAGTGATTCAATGGGTGACGCACGATTCATTGGGTGCTACAGTGATTCAATGGGTGATGCAGCAATTCAATGAGTGACACACAATTCAGTGGGTGATGCAGTGATTCAATGGGTGATGCAGTGATTCAATGGGTGCTACAGTGATTCAATGGGTGCTACAGTGATTCAATGGGTGACACACAATTCAATGATTGACACACAATTCAATTGGTGATGCAGCGATTCAATGGGTGACACAGTGATTCAATGGATGATGCAGCGATTTAATGGGTGACACACAATTCAATGAGTGACACACAATTCAATGGGTGATGCAGCGATTCAATGGGTGACACAGTGATTCAATGGGTGATGCTCCAATTCAATGAGTGACACACAATTCAATGGGTGATGCAGTGATTCAATTGGTGATGCAGCGATTCAATGGGTGCTACAGTGATTCAATGGGTGCTACAGTGATTCAATGGGTGACAAACAATTAAATGAGTGACACACAATTCAATGGGTGATGCAGCGATTCAATGGGTGACACAGTGATTCAATGGATGATGCAGCGATTCAATGGGTGACACACAATTCAATGGGTGATGCAGTGATTCAATGGGTGGCACACGATTCAATGAGTGACATAGAATTCAATGGGTGATGCAGCGATTCAATGGGTGAAGCAGTGATTCAATGGGTGACACAGTGATTCAATAGGTGACACACAATTCAATGGGTGATGCAGTGATTCAATGGGTGACACAGTGATTCAATGGGTGATGCAGAGATTCAATGGGTGACACAGTGATTCAGTGGGTGACACACAATTCAATGGGTGATGCAGCGATTCAATGGGTGACACACAATTCAATGCGTGATGCAGCGATTCAATGGGTGACACAGTGATTCAATGGGTGACACAGTGATTCAATGGATGATGCAGCGATTCAATGGGTGACACACAATTCAATGGGTGATGCAGTGATTCTATGGGTGACACACGATTCAATGAGAGACACACAATTCAATGGGTGATGCAGCGATTCAATGGGTGATGCAATGATTCAATGGGTGACACAGTGATTCAATGGTTGACACACAATTCAATGGGTGATGCAGTGATTCAATGCGTGACACAGTGATTCAATGGGTGATGCAGTGGTTCAATGGGTGACACAGTGATTCAATGGGTGAAGCAGTGATTCAATGGGTGACACAGTGATTCAATAGGTGACACACAATTCAATGGGTGAAGCAGTGATTCAATGGGTGACACAGTGATTCAATGGGTGATGCAGAGATTCAATGGGTGATGCAGTGATTCAATGGGTGACACACAATTCAATGGGTGATGCAGCGATTCAATGGGTGACACAGTGATTCAATGGATGATGCTGCGATTCAATGAGTAACACACAATTCAATGGGTGATGCAGTGATTCAATGGGTGACACAGTGATTCAATGGATGATGCAGCGATTCAATGGATGACACACAATTCAATGGGTGATGCAGTGATTCAATGGGTGACACACGATTCAATGAGAGACACACAATTCAATGGGTGATGCAGCGATTCAATGGGTGACACAGTGATTCAATGGGTGACACAGTGATTCAATGGGTGATGCAGTGGTTCAATGGGTGACACAGTGATTCAATGGGTGACACACAATTCAATGGGTGTTGCAGCGATTCAATGGGTGACACAGTAATTCAATGGATGATGCAGCGATTCAATGAGTGACACAGAATTCAATGGGTGATGCAGCGATTCAATAGGTGACACACAATTCAATGGGTGAAGCAGTGATTCAATGGGTGACACAGTGATTCAATGGGTGATGCAGAGATTCAATGGGTGACACACGATTCAATGAGAGACACACAATTCAATGGGTGATGCAGCGATTCAATGGGTGACACAGTGATACAATGGGTGATGCACTGGTTCAATGTGTGACACAGTGATTCAATGGGTGACACACAATTCAATGGGTGATGCAGCGATTCAATGGGTGACACAGTGATTCAATGGATGATGCAGCGATTCAATGAGTGACACACAATTCAATGGGTGATGCAGCGATTCAATGGGTGACAGAGTGATTCAATGGGTGACACACAATTCAATGGGTGATGCAGCGATTCAATGGGTGACACAGTGATTCAATGGGTGACACAGTGATTCAATGGGTGATGCAGTGATTCAATGGGTGACACACGATTCAATGAGTGACACACAATTCAATGGGTGATGCAGCGATTCAATGGGTGATGCAGTGATTCAATGGGTGACACAGTGATTCAATGGGTGACACACATTTCAATGGGTGATGCAGTGATTCAATGCGTGACAGTGATTCAATGGGTGATGCAGTGATTCAATGGGTGACACACAATTCAATGGGTGATGCAGCGATTCAATGGGTGATGCAGTGAATCAATGGGTGACACAGTGATACAATGGGTGACACACATTTCAATGGGTGATGCAGTGATTCAATGGGTGACAGTGATTCAATGGGTGATGCAGTGATTCAATGAGTGACACACAATTCAATGGGTAATGCAGTGATTCAATGGGTGACACAGTGATTCAATGGGTGACACACATTTCAATGGGTGATGCAGTGATTCAATGGGTGACAGTGATTCAATGGGTGATGCAGTAATTCAATGGGTGACACACAATTCAATGGGTGATGCAGCGATTCAATGGGTGACACAGTGATTCAATGGATGATGCAGCGATTCAATGAGTGACACACAATTCAATGGGTGATGCAGCGATTCAATGGGTGACACAGTGATTCAATGGATGATGCAGCGATTCAATGAGTGACACAGTGATTCAATGGGTGACACACAATTCAATGGATGATGCAGCGATTCAATGGATGACACACAATTCAATGGGTGATGCAGTGGTTCAATGGGTGCTGCAGTGATTCAATGGGTGATGCAGCGATTCAATGGGTGATGCAGTGATTCAATGGGTGATGCAGCGATTCAATGTATGATGCAGCGATTCAATGTGTGATGCAGTGATTCAATGGGTGATGCAGTGATTCAATGGGTGACACACGATTCAATGGGTGACACAGTGATTGAATGGGTGATGCAGCAATTCAATGAGTGACACACAATTCAATGGGTGATGCAGTGATTCAATGGGTGATGCAGTGATTCAATGGGTGCTACTGTGATTCAATGGGTGCTACAGTGATTCAATGGGTGACACACAATTCAATGATTGACACACAATTCAATGGGTGATGCAGCGATTCAATGGGTGTCACAGTGATTAAATGGATGCAGCGATTCAATGAGTGACACACAGTTCAATGGGTGATGCAGCGATTCAATGGGTGACACAGTGATTCAATGGGTGACACAGTGATTCAATGGATGATGCAGCGATTCAATGGATCACACAATTCAATGGGTGATGCAGTGATTCAATGGGTGACACACGATTCAATGAGTGACACACAATTCAATGGGTGATGCTGTGATTCAATGGGTGATGCAGTGATTCAATGGGTGACACAGTGATTAAATGGGTGACCACAATTCAATGGGTAATGCAGTGATACAATGGGTGACATAATCATTCAATGGATGATGCAGTGATTCAATGGGTGACACAGTGATTCAATGTGTGACACACAATTCAATGAGTGACACACAATTCAATGGGTGATGCAGCGATTCAATGGGTGACACAGTGATTCAATGGATGATGCAGCGTTTCAATGAGTGACACACAATTCAATGGGTGATGCAGCGATTCAATGGGTGACACACAATTCAATGGGTGATGCAGTGATTCAATGGGTGACACACGATTCAATGGGTGACACAGTGATTCAATGGATGATGCAGCGTTTCAATGAGTGACACACAATTCAATGGGTGATGCAGCGATTCAATGGGTGACACACAATTCAATGGGTGATGCAGTGATTCAATGGGTGACACACGATTCAATGGGTGACACAGTGATTCAATGGGTGACGCATGATTCATTGGGTGTTACAGTGATTCAATGGGTGATGCAGCAATTCAATGAGTGACACACAATTCAATGGGTGATGCAGTGATTCAATGGGTGATGCAGTGATTCAATGGGTGCTACAGTGATTCAATGGGTGCTACAGTGATTCAATGGGTGACACACAATTCAATGATTGACACACAATTCAATGGGTGATGCAGCGATTCAATGGGTGACACAGTGATTCAATGGATGATGCAGCGAGTCAATGAGTGACACACAATTCAATGGGTGATGCAGCAATTCAATGGGTGACACAGTGATTCAATGGGTGACACAGTGATTCAATGGATGATGCAGCGATTCAATGGGTGACACACAATTCAATGGGTGATGCAGTGATTCAATGGGTGACACACGATTCAATGGGTGAGGCAGCGATTCAATGGGTGACACAGTGATTCAATGGGTGACACAGTGATTCATTGGATGAAGCAGCGATTCAATGGGTGACACACAATTCAATGGGTGATGCAGTGATTCAATGGGCGCTACAGTGATTCACTGGGTGATGCAGCGATTCAATGAGTGACACACGATTCAATGAGTGACACACAATTCAATGGGTGATGCAGTGATTCAATGGGTGATGCAGTGATTCAATGGGTGACACAGTGATTAAATGGGTGACCACAATTCAATGGGTGATGCAGTGATTCAATGGGTGACATAGTCATTCAATGGGTGATGCAGTGATTCAATGGGTGACACAGTGATTCAATGGGTGACACACAATTCAATGAGTGACACACAATTCAATGGGTGATGCAGCGATTCAATGGGTGACACAGTGATTCAATGGATGATGCAGCGATTCAATGAGTGACACACAATTCAATGGGTGATGCAGCGATTCAATGGGTGACACATAATTCAATGGGTGACACAGTGAATCAATGGGTGACACACGATTCAATGGGTGACACAGTGATTCAATGGGTGATGCACAATTCAATGGGTGATGCAGCGATTCAATGGGTGACACACAATTCAATGGGTGCTACAGTGATTCAATGGGTGATGCAGCAATTCAATGAGTGACACACAATTCAATGGGTGATGCAGTGATTCAATGGGTGATGCAGTGATTCAATGGGTGCTACAGTGATTCAATGGGTGCTACAGTGATTCAATGGGTGACACACAATTCAATGATTGACACACAATTCAATGGGTGATGCAGCGATTCAATGGGTGACACAGTGATTCAATGGATGATGCAGCGATTCAATGAGTGACACACAATTCAATGGGTGATGCAGCGATTCAATGGGTGACACAGTGATTCAATGGGTGACACAGTGATTCAATGGATGATGCAGCGATTCAATGGGTGACACACAATTCAATGGGTGATGCAGTGATTCAATGGGTGACACACGATTCAATGGGTGAGGCAGCGATTTAATGGGTGACACTGTGATTCAATGGGTGACACAGTGATTCATTGGATGAAGCAGCGATTCAATGGGTGACACACAATTCAATGGGTGATGCAGTGGTTCAATGGGTGCTACAGTGATTCACTGGGTGTTGCAGCGATTCAATGAGTGACACACAATTCAATGTGTGATGCAGTGATTCAATGGGAGATGCAGTAATTCAATGGGTGACACACGATTCAATGGGTGACACAGTGATTCAATGGGTGACGCACGATTCATTGGGTGCTACAGTGATTCAATGGGTGATGCAGCAATTCAATGAGTGACACACAATTCAATGGGTGATGCAGTGATTCAATGGGTGATGCAGTGATTCAATGGGTGCTACAGTGATTCAATGGGTGCTACAGTGATTCAATGGGTGACACACAATTCAATGATTGACACACAATTCAATTGGTGATGCAGCGATTCAATGGGTGACACAGTGATTCAATGGATGATGCAGCGTTTCAATGAGTGACACACAATTCAATGGGTGATGCAGCGATTCAATGGGTGATGCTGTGATTCAATGGGTGCTACAGTGATTCAATGGGTGCTACAGTGATTCAATGGGTGACACACAATTCAATGATTGACACACAATTCAATGGGTGATGCAGCGATTCAATGGGTGACACAGTGATTCAATGGATGATGCAGCGATTCAATGAGTGACACACAATTCAATGGGTGATGCAGCGATTCAATGGGTGACACAGTGATTCAATGGGTGACACAGTAATTCAATGGATGATGCAGCGATTCAATGGGTGACACACAATTCAATGGGTGATGCAGTGATTCAATGGGTGACACACGATTCAATGGGTGAGGCAGCGATTTAATGGGTGACACTGTGATTCAATGGGTGACACAGTGATTCATTGGATGAAGCAGCGATTCAATGGGTGACACACAATTCAATGGGTGATGCAGTGATTCAATGGGTGCTACAGTGATTCACTGGGTGATGCCGCGATTCAATGAGTGACACACAATTCAATGTGTGATGCAGTGATTCAATGGGAGATGCAGTAATTCAATGGGTGACACACGATTCAATGGGTGACACAGTGATTCAATGGGTGACGCACGATTCATTGGGTGCTACAGTGATTCAATGGGTGATGCAGCAATTCAATGAGTGACACACAATTCAATGGGTGATGCAGTGATTCAATGGGTGATGCAGTGATTCAATGGGTGCTACAGTGATTCAATGGGTGCTACAGTGATTCAATGGGTGACACACAATTAAATGATTGACACACAATTCAATTGGTGATGCAGCGATTCAATGGGTGACACAGTGATTCAATGGATGATGCAGCGTTTCAATGAGTGACACACAATTCAATGGGTGATGCAGCGATTCAATGGGTGATGCAGTGATTCAATGGGTGCTACAGTGATTCAATGGGTGCTACAGTGATTCAATGGGTGACACACAATTCAATGATTGACACACAATTCAATGGGTGATGCAGCGATTCAATGGGTGACACAGTGATTCAATGGATGATGCAGCGATTCAATGAGTGACACACAATTCAATGGGTGATGCAGCGATTCAATGGGTGACACAGTGATTCAATGGATGATGCAGCGATTCAATGGGTGACACACAATTCAATGGGTGATGCAGTGATTCAATGGGTGACACACGATTCAATGGGTGAGGCAGCGATTTAATGGGTGACACTGTGATTCAATGGGTGACACAGTGATTCATTGGATGAAGCAGCGATTCAATGGGTGACACACAATTCAATGGGTGATGCAGTGATACAATGGGTGCTACAGTGATTCACTGGGTGATGCAGCGATTCAATGAGTGACACACAATTCAATGTGTGATGCAGTGATTCAATGGGAGATGCAGTAATTCAATGGGTGACACACGATTCAATGGGTGACACAGTGATTCAATGGGTGACGCACGATTCATTGGGTGCTACAGTGATTCAATGGGTGATGCAGCAATTCAATGAGTGACACACAATTCAATGGGTGATGCAGTGATTCAATGGGTGATGCAGTGATTCAATGGGTGCTACAGTGATTCAATGGGTGCTACAGTGATTCAATGGGTGACACACAATTCAATGATTGACACACAATTCAATTGGTGATGCAGCGATTCAATGGGTGACACAGTGATTCAATGGATGATGCAGCGTTTCAATGAGTGACACACAATTCAATGGGTGATGCAGCGATTCAATGGGTGACACAGTGATTCAATGGATGATGCAGCGATTTAATGGGTGACACACAATTCAATGAGTGACACACAATTCAATGGGTGATGCAGCGATTCAATGGGTGACACAGTGATTCAATGGGTGATGCAGCAATTCAATGAGTGACACACAATTCAATGGGTGATGCAGTGATTCAATGGGTGATGCAGCGATTCAATGGGTGCTACATTGATTCAATGGGTGCTACAGTGATTCAATGGGTGACACACAATTAAATGAGTGACACACAATTCAATGGGTGATGCAGCGATTCAATGGGTGACACAGTGATTCAATGGATGATGCAGCGATTCAATGGGTGACACACAATTCAATGGGTGATGCAGTGATTCAATGGGTGACACACGATTCAATGAGTGACAAACAATTCAATGGGTGATGCAGCGATTCAATGGGTGAAGCAGTGATTCAATGGGTGACACAGTGATTCAATAGGTGACACACAATTCAATGGGTGATGCAGTGATTCAATGGGTGACACAGTGATTCAATGGGTGATGCAGAGATTCAATGGGTGACACAGTGATTCAATGGGTGACACACAATTCAATGGGTGATGCAGCGATTCAATGGGTGACACAGTGATTCAATGGATGATGCAACGATTCAATGGGTGACCACAATTCAATGGGTGATGCAGTGATTCAATGGGTGACACACGATTCAATGAGAGACACACAATTCAATGGGTGATGCAGCGATTCAATGGTTGATGCAATGATTCAATGGGTGACACAGTGATTCAATGGTTGGCACACAAATCAATGGGTGATGCAGTGATTCAATGGGTGACACAGTGATTCAATGGGTGATGCAGTGGTTCAATGGGTGACACAGTGATTCAATGGGTGAAGCAGTGATTCAATGGGTGACACAGTGATTCAATAGGTGACACACAATTCAATGGGAGAAGCAGTGATTCAATGGGTGACACAGTGATTCAATGGGTGATGCAGAGATTCAGTGGGTGACACAGTGATTCAATGGGTGACACACAATTCAATGGGTGATGCATCGATTCAATGGGTGACACAGTGATTCAATGGATGATGCTGCGATTCAATGAGTGACACACAATTCAATGGGTGATGCAGCGATTCAATGGGTGACACAGTGATTCAATGGGTGACATAGTCATTCAATGGATGATGCAGTGATTCAATGGGTGACACAGTGATTCAATGGGTGACACACAATTCAATGAGTGACACACAATTCAATGGGTGATGCAGCGATTCAATGGGTGACACAGTGATTCAATGGATGATGCAGCGTTTCAATGAGTGACACACAATTCAATGGGTGATGCAGCGATTCAATGGGTGACACACAATTCAATGGGTGATGCAGTGATTCAATGGGTGACACACGATTCAATGGGTGACACAGTGATTCAATGGGTGACGCATGATTCATTGGATGCTACAGTGATTCAATGGGTGATGCAGCAATTCAATGAGTGACACACAATTCAATGGGTGATGCAGTGATTCAATGGGTGATGCAGTGATTCAATGGGTGCTACAGTGATTCAATGGGTGCTACAGTGATTCAATGGGTGACACACAATTCAATGATTGACACACAATTCAATTGGTGATGCAGCGATTCAATGGGTGACACAGTGATTCAATGGATGATGCAGCGTTTCAATGAGTGACACACAATTCAATGGGTGATGCAGCGATTCAATGGGTGACACAGTGATTCAATGGATGATGCAGCGATTTAATGGGTGACACACAATTCAATGAGTGACACACAATTCAATGGGTGATGCAGCGATTCAATGGGTGACACAGTGATTCAATGGGTGATGCAGCAATTCAATGAGTGACACACAATTCAATGGGTGATGCAGTGATTCAATGGGTGATGCAGCGATTCAATGGGTGCTACAGTGATTCAATGGGTGCTACAGTGATTCAATGGGTGACACACAATTAAATGAGTGACACACAATTCAATGGGTGATGCAGCGATTCAATGGGTGACACAGTGATTCAATGGATGATGCAGCGATTCAATGGGTGACACACAATTCAATGGGTGATGCAGTGATTCAATGGGTGACACACGATTCAATGAGTGACAAACAATTCAATGGGTGATGCAGCGATTCAATGGGTGAAGCAGTGATTCAATGGGTGACACAGTGATTCAATAGGTGACACACAATTCAATGGGTGATGCAGTGATTCAATGGGTGACACAGTGATTCAATGGGTGATGCAGAGATTCAATGGGTGACACAGTGATTCAATGGGTGACACACAATTCAATGGGTGATGCAGCGATTCAATGGGTGACACAGTGATTCAATGGATGATGCAGCGATTCAATGGGTGACCACAATTCAATGGGTGATGCAGTGATTCAATGGGTGACACACGATTCAATGAGAGACACACAATTCAATGGGTGATGCAGCGATTCAATGGTTGATGCAATGATTCAATGGGTGACACAGTGATTCAATGGTTGACACACAAATCAATGGGTGATGCAGTGATTCAATGGGTGACACAGTGATTCAATGGGTGATGCAGTGGTTCAATGGGTGACACAGTGATTCAATGGGTGAAGCAGTGATTCAATGGGTGACACAGTGATTCAATAGGTGACACACAATTCAATGGGAGAAGCAGTGATTCAATGGGTGACACAGTGATTCAATGGGTGATGCAGAGATTCAGTGGGTGACACAGTGATTCAATGGGTGACACACAATTCAATGGGTGATGCATCGATTCAATGGGTGACACAGTGATTCAATGGATGATGCTGCGATTCAATGAGTGACACACAATTCAATGGGTGATGCAGCGATTCAATGGGTGACACAGTGATTCAATGGGTGACATAGTCATTCAATGGATGATGCAGTGATTCAATGGGTGACACAGTGATTCAATGGGTGACACACAATTCAATGAGTGACACACAATTCAATGGGTGATGCAGCGATTCAATGGGTGACACAGTGATTCAATGGATGATGCAGCGTTTCAATGAGTGACACACAATTCAATGGGTGATGCAGCGATTCAATGGGTGACACACAATTCAATGGGTGATGCAGTGATTCAATGGGTGACACACGATTCAATGGGTGACACAGTGATTCAATGGGTGACGCATGATTCATTGGATGCTACAGTGATTCAATGGGTGATGCAGCAATTCAATGAGTGACACACAATTCAATGGGTGATGCAGTGATTCAATGGGTGATGCAGTGATTCAATGGGTGCTACAGTGATTCAATGGGTGCTACAGTGATTCAATGGGTGACACACAATTCAATGATTGACACACAATTCAATGGGTGATGCAGCGATTCAATGGGTGACACAGTGATTCAATGGATGATGCAGCGAGTCAATGAGTGACACACAATTCAATGGGTGATGCAGCAATTCAATGCGTGACACAGTGATTCAATGGGTGACACAGTGATTCAATGGATGATGCAGCGATTCAATGGGTGACACACGATTCAATGGGTGAGGCAGCGATTCAGTGGGTGACACAGTGATTCAATGGATGATGCAGCGATTCAATGGGTGACACAGTGATTCAATGGGTGACACAGTGATTCAATGGATGATGCAGCGATTCAATGGGTGACAGCCAATTCAATGGGTGATGCAGTGATTCAATGGGTGACACACGATTCAATGAGTGACACACAATTCAATGGGTGATGCAGTGATTCAATGGGTGACACAGTGATTCAATGGGTGATGCAGTGGTTCAATGGGTGACACAGTGATTCAATAGGTGAAGCAGTGATTCAATGGGTGACACAGTGATTCAATAGGTGTCACACAATTCAATGGGTGAAGCAGTGATTCAATGGGTGACACAGTGATTCAATGGGTGATGCAGAGATTCAATGGGTGACGCAGTGATTCAATGGGTGACACACAATTCAATGGGTGATGCAGCGATTCAATGGGTGACACAGTGCTTCAATGGATGATGCAGCGATTCAATGAGTGACACACAATTCAATGGGTGATGCAACGATTCAATGGGTGACACAGTGATTCAATGGGTGACACAGTGAATCAATGGATGATGCAGCGATTCAATGGGTGACACACAATTCAATGGGTGATGCAGTGATTCAATGGGTGACACACGATTCAATGGGTGAGGCAGCGATTTAATGGGTGACACTGTGATTCAATGGGTGACACAGTGATTCATTGGATGAAGCAGCGATTCAATGGGTGACACACAATTCAATGGGTGATGCAGTGATTCAATGGCTGCTACAGTGATTCACTGGGTGATGCAGCGATTCAATGAGTGACACACAATTCAATGTGTGATGCAGTGATTCAATGGGAGATGCAGTAATTCAATGGGTGACACACGATTCAATGGGTGACACAGTGATTCAATGGGTGACGCACGATTCATTGGGTGCTACAGTGATTCAATGGGTGATGCAGCAATTCAATGAGTGACACACAATTCAATGGGTGATGCAGTGATTCAATGGGTGATGCAGTGATTCAATGGGTGCTACAGTGATTCAATGGGTGCTACAGTGATTCAATGGGTGACACACAATTCAATGATTGACACACAATTCAATTGGTGATGCAGCGATTCAATGGGTGATGCAGCAATTCAATGAGTGACACACAATTCAATGGGTGATGCAGTGATTCAATGGGTGATGCAGTGATTCAATGGCTGCTACAGTGATTCAATGGGTGCTACAGTGATTCAATGGGTGACACACAATTCAATGGGTGATGCAGCGATTCAATGGGTGACACAGTGATTCAATGGATGATGCAGCGATTCAATGAGTGACACACAATTCAATGCGTGATGCAGCGATTCAATGGGTGACACAGTGATTCAATGGGTGACACAGTGATTCAATGGATGATGCAGCGATTCAATGGGTGACACACAATTCAATGGGTGATGCAGTGATTCAATGGGTGACACACGATTCAATGAGAGACACACAATTCAATGGGTGATGCAGTGATTCAATGGGTGACACAGTGATTCAATGGGTGAAGCAGTGATTCAATGGGTGACACAGTGATTCAATAGGTGACACACAATTCAATGGGTGAAGCAGTGATTCAATGGGTGACACAGTGATTCAATGGGTGATGCAGAGATTCAATGGGTGACGCAGTGATTCAATGGGTGACACACAATTCAATGAGAGACACACAATTCAATGGGTGATGCAGCGATTCAATGGGTGACACAGTGATTCAATGGGTGAAGCAGTGATTCAATGGGTGACACAGCGATTCAATGAGTGACACACAATTCAATGGGTGATGCAGCGATTCAATGGGTGACACAGTGATTCAATGGGTGACGCAGTGAATCAATGGATGATGCAGCGATTCAATGGGTGAAGCAGTGATTCAATGGGTGATGCAGTGATTCAATGGGTGACACACGATTCAATGGGTGAGGCAGCGATTTAATGGGTGACACTGTGATTCAATGGGTGACACAGTGATTCATTGGATGAAGCAGCGATTCAATGGGTGACACACAATTCAATGGGTGATGCAGTGATTCAATGGGTGCTACAGTGATTCACTGGGTGATGCAGCGATTCAATGAGTGACACACAATTCAATGTGTGATGCAGTGATTCAATGGGAGATGCAGTAATTTAATGGGTGACACACGATTCAATGGGTGACACAGTGATTCAATGGGTGACGCACGATTCATTGGGTGCTACAGTGATTCAATGGGTGATTCAGCAATTCAATGAGTGACACACAATTCAATGGGTGATGCAGTGATTCAATGGGTGATGCAGTGATTCAATGGGTGCTACAGTGATTCAATGGGTGCTACAGTGATTCAATGGGTGACACACAATTCAATGATTGACACACAATTCAATTGGTGCTGCAGCGATTCAATGGGTGACACAGTGATTCAATGGATGATGCAGCGTTTCAATGAGTGACACACAATTCAATGGGTGATGCAGCGATTCAATGGGTGACACAGTGATTCAATGGATGATGCAGCGATTTAATGGGTGACACACAATTCAATGAGTGACACACAATTCAATGGGTGATGGAGCGATTCAATGGGTGACACAGTGATTCAATGGGTGATGCAGCAATTCAATGAGTGACACACAATTCAATGGGTGATGCAGTGATTCAATGGGTGATGCAGCGATTCAATGGGTGCTACAGTGATTCAATGGGTGCTACAGTGATTCAATGGGTGACACACAATTAAATGAGTGACACACAATTCAATGGGTGATGCAGCGATTCAATGGGTGACACAGTGATTCAATGGATGATGCAGCGATTCAATGGGTGACACACAATTCAATGGGTGATGCAGTGATTCAATGGGTGACACACGATTCAATGAGTGACAAACAATTCAATGGGTGATGCAGCGATTCAATGGGTGAAGCAGTGATTCAATAGGTGACACACAATTCAATGGGTGATGCAGTGATTCAATGGGTGACACAGTGATTCAATGGGTGATGCAGAGATTCAATGGGTGACACAGTGATTCAATGGGTGACACACAATTCAATGGGTGATGCAGCGATTCAATGGGTGACACAGTGATTCAATGGATGATGCAGCGATTCAATGAGTGACACACAATTCAATGCGTGATGCAGCGACTCAATGGGTGACACAGTGATTCAATGGGTGACACAGTGATTCAATGGATGATGCAGCGATTCAATGGGTGACACACAATTCAATGGGTGATGCAGTGATTCAATGGGTGACACACGATTCAATGAGAGACACACAATTCAATGGGTGATGCAGCGATTCAATGGTTGATGCAATGATTCAATGGGTGACACAGTGATTCAATGGTTGACACACAAATCAATGGGTGATGCAGTGATTCAATGGGTGACACAGTGATTCAATGGATGATGCTGCGATTCAATGAGTGACACACAATTCAATGGGTGATGCAGCGATTCAATGGGTGATGCAATGATTCAATGGGTGACACAGTGATTCAATGGTTGACACACAAATCAATGGGTGATGCAGTGATTCAATGGGTGACGCAGTGATTCAATGGGTGATGCAGTGGTTCAATGGGTGACACAGTGATTCAATGGGTGAAGCAGTGATTCGATGGGTGACACAGTGATTCAATAGGTGACACACAATTCAATGGGTGAAGCAGTGATTCAATGGGTGACACAGTGATTCAATGGGTGATGCAGTGATTCAATGGGTGACGCAGTGATTCAATGGGTGACACACAATTCAATGGGTGATGCAGCGATTCAATGGGTGACACAGTGCTTCAATGGGTGACACAGTGATTCAATGGATGATGCAGCGATTCAATGAGTGACACACAATTCAATGGGTGATGCAGCGATTCAATGGGTGACACAGTGATTCAATGGGTGACACAGTGATTCAATGGATGATGCAGCGATTCAATGGGTGACACACAATTCAATGGGTGATGCAGTGATTCAATGGGTGACACACGATTCAATGGGTGAGGCAGCGATTTAATGGGTGACACTGTGATTCAATGGGTGACACAGTGATTCATTGGATGAAGCAGCGATTCAATGGGTGACACACAATTCAATGGGTGATGCAGTGATTCAATGGGTGCTGCAGTGATTCAATGGATGATGCAGCGATTCAATGGGTGACACACAATTCAATGGGTGATGCAGTGATTCAATGGGTGACACACGATTCAATGAGTGACAAACAATTCAATGGGTGATGCAGCGATTCAATGGGTGAAGCAGTGATTCAATGGGTGACACAGTGATTCAATAGGTGACACACAATTCAATGGGTGATGCAGTGATTCAATGGGTGACACAGTGATTCAATGGGTGATGCAGAGATTCAATGGGTGACACAGTGATTCAATGGGTGACACACAATTCAATGGGTGATGCAGCGATTCAATGGGTGACACAGTGATTCAATGGATGATGCAGCGATTCAATGAGTGACACACAATTCAATGCGTGATGCAGCGATTCAATGGGTGACACAGTGATTCAATGGGTGACACAGTGATTCAATGGATGATGCAGCGATTCAATGGGTGACACACAATTCAATGAGTGACACACAATTCAATGGGTGATGCAGTGATTCAATGGGTGACACACGATTCAATGAGAGACACACAATTCAATGGGTGATGCAGCGATTCAATGGTTCATGCAATGATTCAATGGGTGACACAGTGATTCAATGGTTGACACACAAATCAATGGGTGATGCAGTGATTCAATGGGTGACACAGTGATTCAATGGGTGATGCAGTGGTTCAATGGGTGACACAGTGATTCAATGGGTGAAGCAGTGATTCAATGGGTGACACAGTGATTCAATAGGTGACACACAATTCAATGGGTGAATCAGTGATTCAATGGGTGACACAGTGATTCAATGGGTGATGCAGAGATTCAGTGGGTGACGCAGTGATTCAATAGGTGACACACAATTCAATGGGTGATGCAGCGATTCAATGGGTGACACAGTGATTCAATGGATGATGCTGCGATTCAATGAGTGACACACAATTCAATGGGTGATGCAGCGAGTCAACGGGTGACACAGTGATTCAATGGGTGACATAGTCATTCAATGGATGATGCAGTGATTCAATGGGTGATACAGTGATTCAATGGGTGACACACAATTCAATGAGTGACACACAATTCAATGGGTGATGCAGCGATTCAATGGGTGACACAGTGATTCAATGGATGATGCAGCGTTTCAATGAGTGACACACAATTCAATGGGTGATGCAGCGATTCAATGGGTGACACACTATTCAATGGGTGATGCAGTGATTCAATGGGTGACACACGATTCAATGGGTGACACAGTGATTCAATGGGTGACGCATGATTCATTGGGTGCTACAGTGATTCAATGGGTGATGCAGCAATTCAATGAGTGACACACAATTCAATGGGTGATGCAGTGATTCAATGGGTGATGCAGTGATTCAATGGGTGACACACAATTCAATGATTGACACACAATTCAATGGGTGATGCAGCGATTCAATGGGTGACACAGTGATTCAATGGATGATGCAGCGAGTCAATGAGTGACACACAATTCAATGGGTGATGCAGCAATTCAATGCGTGACACAGTGATTCAATGGGTGACACAGTGATTCAATGGATGATGCAGCGATTCAATGGGTGACACACAATTCAATGGGTGATGCAGTGATTCAATGGGTGACACACGATTCAATGGGTGAGGCAGCGATTCAATGGGTGACACAGTGATTCAATGGGTGACACAGTGATTCATTGGATGAAGCAGCGATTCAATGGGTGACACACAATTCAATGGGTGATGCAGTGATTCAATGGGTGCTACAGTGATTCACTGGGTGATGCAGCGATTCAATGTGTGACACAGTGATTCAATGGGTGACACACAATTCAATGGGTGATGCAGCGATTCAGTGGGTGACACAGTGATTCAATGGATGATGCAGCGATTCAATGGGTGACACAGTGATTCAATGGGTGACACAGTGATTCAATGGATGATGCAACGATTCAATGGGTGACAGCCAATTCAATGGGTGATGCAGTGATTCAATGGGTGACAAACGATTCAATGAGTGACACACAATTCAATGGGTGATGCAGTGATTCAATGGGTGATGCAGTGATTCAATGGGTGACACAGTGATTAAATGGGTGACCACAATTCAATGGGTGATGCAGTGATTCAATGGGTGACATAGTCATTCAATGGGTGATGCAGTGATTCAATGGGTGACACAGTGATTCAATGGGTGACACACAATTCAATGAGTGACACACAATTCAATGGGTGATGCAACGATTCAATGGGTGACACAGTGATTCAATGGATGATGCAGCGATTCAATGAGTGACACACAATTCAATGGGTGATGCAGCGATTCAAATGGTGACACATAATTCAATGGGTGACACAGTGATTCAATGGGTGACACACGATTCAATGGGTGACACAGTGATTCAATGGGTGACGCACAATTCAATGGGTGATGCAGCGATTCAATGGGTGACACATAATTCAATGGGTGCTACAGTGATTCAATGGGTGATGCAGCAATTCAATGAGTGACACACAATTCAATGGTTGATGCATTGATTCAATGGGTGATGCAGTGATTCAATGGGTGCTACAGTGATTCAATGGGTGCTACAGTGATTCAATGGATGACACACAATTCAATGGGTGATGCAGTGATTCAATGGGTGACACACGATTCAATGAGAGACACACAATTCAATGGGTGATGCATTGATTCAATGGGTGATGCAGTGATTCAATGGGTGCTACAGTGATTCAATGGGTGCTACAGTGATTCAATGGATGACACACAATTCAATGAATGACACAGTGATTCAATGGGTGACACACAATTCAATGGGTGATGCAGCGATTCAATGGGTGACACAGTGATTCAATGGATGATGCAGCGATTCAATGAGTGACACACAATTCAATGGGTGATGCAGCGATTCAATGGGTGACACAGTGATTCAATGGGTGACACAGTGATTCAATGGATGATGCAGCGATTCAATGTGTGACACACAATTCAATGGGTGATGCAGTGATTCAATGGGTGACACACGATTCAATGAGAGACACACAATTCAATGGGCGATGCAGCGATTCAATGGGTGATGCAATGATTCAATGGGTGACACAGTGATTCAATGGTTGACACACAAATCAATGGGTGATGCAGTGATTCAATGGGTGATGCAGTGATTCAATGGGTGATGCAGTGGTTCAATGGGTGACACAGTGATTCAATGGGTGAAGCAGTGATTCAATGGGTGACACAGTGATTCAATAGGTGACACACAATACAATGGGTGAAGCAGTGATTCAATGGGTGACACAGTGATTCAATGGGTGATGCAGAGATTCAATGGGTGACGCAGTGATTCAATGGGTGACACACAATTCAATGGGTGATGCAGCGATTCAATGGGTGACACAGTGCTTCAATGGATGATGCTGCGATTCAATGAGTGACACACAATTCAATGGGTGATGCAGCGATTCAATGGGTGACACAGTGATTCAATGGGTGACACAGTGATTCAATGGATGATGCAGCGATTCAATGGGTGACACACAATTCAATGGGTGATGCAGTGATTCAATGGGTGACACACGATTCAATGAGAGACACACAATTCAATGGGTGATGCAGCGATTCAATGGGTGACACAGTGATTCAATGGGTGACACAGTGATTCAATGGGTGATGCAATGGTTCAATGGGTGACACAGTGATTCAATGGGTGACACACAATTCAATGGGTGTTGCAGCGATTCAATGAGTGACACACAATTCAATGGGTGATGCAGCGATTCAATGAGTGACACACAATTCAATGGGTGATGCAGCGATTCAATGGGTGACACACGATTCAATGAGTCACACACAATTCAATGGGTGATGCAGCAATTCAATGGGTGATGCAGTGATTCAATGGGTGACACAGTGATTCAATGGGTGACACACATTTCAATGGGTGATGCAGTGATTCAATGGGTGACAGTGATTCAATGGGTGATGCAGTGATTCAATGGGTGACACACAATTCAATGGGTGATGCAGCGATTCAATGGGTGATGCAGTGATTCAATGGGTGACACAGTGATACAATGGGTGACACACATTTCAATGGGTGATGCAGTGATTCAATGGGTGACAGTGATTCAATGGGTGATGCAGTGATTCAATGAGTGACACACAATTCAATGGGTGATGCAGTGATTCAATGGGTGACACAGTGATTCAATGGGTGACACACATTTCAATGGGTGATGCAGTGATTCAATGGGTGACAGTGATTCAATGGATGATGCAGTGATTCAATGGGTGATGCAGTGATTCAATGGGTGCTACTGTGATTCAATGGGTGCTACAGTGATTCAATGGGTGACACACAATTCAATGATTGACACACAATTCAATGGGTGATGCAGCGATTCAATGGGTGTCACAGTGATTCAATGGATGCAGCGATTCAATGAGTGACACACAGTTCAATGGGTGATGCAGCGATTCAATGGGTGACACAGTGATTCAATGGGTGACACAGTGATTCAATGGATGATGCAGCGATTCAATGGATCACACAATTCAATGGGTGATGCAGTGATTCAATGGGTGACACACGATTCAATGAGTGACACACAATTCAATGGGTGATGCAGTGATTCAATGGGTGATGCAGTGATTCAATGGGTGACACAGTGATTCAGTGGGTGACCACAATTCAATGGGTAATGCAGTGATTCAATGGGTGACATAGTCATTCAATGGATGATGCAGTGATTCAATGGGTGACACAGTGATTCAATGGGTGACACACAATTCAATGAGTGACACAAATTCAATGGGTGATGCAGCGATTCAATGGGTGACACAGTGATTCAATGGATGATGCAGCGTTTCAATGAGTGACACACAATTCAATGGGTGATGCAGCGATTCAATGGGTGACACCCAATTCAATGGGTGATGCAGTGATTCAATGGGTGACACACGATTCAATGGGTGACACAGTGATTCAATGGGTGACGCACAATTCAATGGGTGCTACAGTGATTCAATGGGTGATGCAGCAATTCAATGAGTGACACACAATTCAATGGGTGATGCAGTGATTCAATGGGTGATGCAGTGATTCAATGGGTGCTGCAGTGATTCAATGGGTGCTACAGTGATTCAATGGGTGACACACAATTCAATGATTGACACACAATTCAATGGGTGATGCAGCGATTCAATGGGTGACACAGTGATTCAATGGATGATGCAGCGAATCAATGAGTGACACACAATTCAATGGGTGATGCAGCAATTCAATGGGTGACACAGTGATTCAATGGGTGACACAGTGATTCAATGGATGATGCAGCGATTCAATGGGTGACACACAATTCAATGGGTGATGCAGTGATTCAATGGGTGACACACGATTCAATGGGTGAGGCAGCGATTCAATGGGTGACACAGTGATTCAATGGGTGACACAGTGATTCATTGGATGAAGCAGCGATTCAATGGGTGACACACAATTCAATGGGTGATGCAGTGATTCAATGGGTGCTACAGTGATTCACTGGGTGATGCAGCGATTCAATGAGTGACACAGTGATTCAATGGGTGACACACAATTCAATGGGTGATGCAGCGATTCAGTGGGTGACACAGTGATTCAATGGATGATGCAGCGATTCAATGGGTGACACAGTGATTCAATGGGTGATACAGTGATTCAATGGATGATGCAGTGATTCAATTGGTGACAGCCAATTCAATGGGTGATGCAGTGATTCAATGGGTGACACACGATTCAATGAGTGACACAGTGATTCAATGGGTGACACACAATTCAATGGGTGATGCAGCGATTCAGTGGGTGACACAGTGATTCAATGGATGATGCAGCGATTCAATGAGTGACACACAATTCAATGGGTGATGCAGCGATTCAATGGGTGACACAGTGATTCAATGGGTGACACAGTGATTCAATGGATGATGCAGCGATTCAATGGGTGACACCCAATTCAATGGGTGATGCAGTGATTCAATGGGTGACACACGATTCAATGAGTGACACACAATTCAATGGGTGATGCAGCGATTCAATGGGTGATGCAGTGATTCAATGGGTGACACACGATTCAATGGGTGACACAGTGATTCAATGGGTGATACAGTGATTCAATGGGTGACACACAATTCAATGTGTGATGCAGTGATTCAATGGGTGACACAGTGATTCAATGGGTGATGCAGAGATTCAATGGGTGATACAGTGATTCAATGGGTGACACACAATTCAATGGGTGATGCAGCGATTCAATGGGTGACACAGTGATTCAATGGGTGACACAGTGATTCAATGGATGATGCAGTGATTCAATGGGTGACACACAATTCAATGGGTGATGCAGTGATTCAATGGGTGACACACGATTCAATGAGTGGCAAACAATTCAATGGGTGATGCAGCGATTCAATGGGTGATGCAGTGATTCAATGGGTGACACACAATTCAATGGGTGATGCAGTGATTCAATGGGTGACACAGTGATTCAATGGGTGACACAGTGATTCAATGGGTGACACACAATTCAATGGGTGATGCAGTGATTTAATGAGTGATGCAGTGATTCAGTGGGTGACACAGTGATTCAATGGGTGACACAGTGATTCAATGGGTGACACACAATTCAATGGGTGATGCAGTGATTCAATGGGTGACACAGTGATTCAATGGGTGATGCAGAGATTCAATGGGTGATACAGTGATTCAATGGGTGACACACAATTCAATGGGTGATGCAGCGATTCAATGGGTGACACAGTGATTCAATGGGTGACACAGTGATTCAATGGATGATGCAGTGATTTAATGAGTGATGCAGTGATTCAGTGGGTGACACAGTGATTCAATGGGTGACACACAATTCAATGGGTGATGCAGTGATTCAATAGGTGACACACGATTCAATGAGTGACAAACAATTAAATGGGTGATGCAGCGAATCAATGGGTGATGCAGCGATTCAATGGGTGACACAGTGATTCAATGGGTGACACACAATTCAATGGGTGATGCAGTGATTCAATGGGTGACACAGTGATTCAATGGATGATGCAGAGATTCAATGGGTGACACCGTGATTCAATGGGTGACACACAATTCAATGGGTGATGCAGCGATTCAATGGGTGACACAGTGATTCAATGGGTGACACAGTGATTCAATGGGTGACATACAATTCAATGAGTGACACACAATTCAATGGGTGATGCAGTGATTCAATGGGTGATGCGGTGATTTAATGGGTGATGCAGTGATTCAGTGGGTGACACAGTGATTCAATGGGTGACACAGTGATTCAATGGGTGACACACAATTCAATGGGAGATGCAGTGATTCAATGGGTGACACAGTGATTCAATGGGTGATGCAGAGATTCAATGGGTGACACAGTGATTCAATGGGTGACACACAATTCAATGGGTGATGCAGCGATTCAATGGGTGACACAGTGATTCAATGGATGATGCAGCGATTCAATGAGTGACGCACAATTTAACGGGTGATGCAGCGATTCAATGGGTGACACAGTGATTCAATGGGTGTCACAGTGATTCAATGGATGATGCAGTGATTCAATGGGTGACACACAATTCAATGGGTGATGCAGTGATTCAATAGGTGACACACGATTCAGTGAGTGACAAACAATTCAATGGGTGATGCAGCGATTCAATGGGTGATGCAGTGATTCAATGGGTGACACAGTGATTCAATGGGTGACACACAATTCAATGGGTGATGCAGCCATTCAATGGGTGACACAGTGATTCAATGGGTGACACAGTGATTCAATGGATGATGCAGCGATTCAATGGGTGACACACAATTCAATGGGTGATGCAGCGATTCAACGGGTGACACAGTGATTCAATGGGTGACACAGTGATTCATTGGATGAAGCAGCGATTCAATGGGTGCTACAGTGATTCACTGGGTGATGCAGCGATTCAATGAATGACACAGTGATTCAATGGGTGACACACAATTCAATGGGTGATGCAGCGATTCAGTGGGTGACACAGTGAATAAATGGATGATGCAGCGATTCAATGAGTGACACACAATTCAATGCGTGATGCAGCGATTCAATGGGTGACACAGTGATTCAATGAGTGACACAGTGATTCAATGGATGATGCAGCGATTCAATGGATCACACAATTCAATGGGTGATGCAGTGATTCAATGGGTGACACACAATTCAATGAGTGACAAACAATTCAATGGGTGATGCAGCGATTCAATGGGTGATGCAGTGATTCAATGGGTGACACACGATTCAATGGGTGACACAGTGATTCAATGGGTGACGCACGATTCATTGGGTGCTACAGTGATTCAATTGGTGATGCAGCAATTCAATGAGTGACACACAATTCAATGGGTGATGCAGCGATTCAATGGGTGACACACAATTCAATGAGTGACACACAATTCAATGGGTGATGCAGTGATTCAATGGGTGATGCAGTGATTTAATGAGTGATGCAGTGATTCAGTGGGTGACACAGTGATTCAATGGGTGACACAGTGATTCAATGGGTGACACACAATTCAATGGGTGATGCAGCGATTCAATGGGTGATGCAGTGTTTCAATGGGTGACACACGATTCAATGGGTGACACACTGATTCAACGGGTGACGCACGATTCATTGGGTGCTACAGTGATTCAATGGGTGATGCAGCAATTCAATGAGTGACACACAATTCAATGGGTGATGCAGCGATTCAATGGGTGACAAACAATTCAATGAGTGACACACAATTCAATGGGTGATGCAGTGATTCAATGGGTGACACAGTGATTCAATGGGTGACACAGTGATTCAATGGATGATGCAGTGATTTAATGAGTGATGCAGTGATTCAGTGGGTGACACAGTGATTCAATGGGTGACACACAATTCAATGGGTGATGCAGTGATTCAATAGGTGACACACGATTCAATGAGTGACAAACAATTAAATGGGTGATGCAGCGAATCAATGGGTGATGCAGCGATTCAATGGGTGACACAGTGATTCAATGGGTGACACACAATTCAATGGGTGATGCAGTGATTCAATGGGTGACACAGTGATTCAATGGATGATGCAGAGAATCAATGGGTGACACCGTGATTCAATGGGTGACACACAATTCAATGGGTGATGCAGCGATTCAATGGGTGACACAGTGATTCAATGGGTGACACAGTGATTCAATGGGTGACATACAATTCAATGAGTGACACACAATTGAATGGGTGATGCAGTGATTCAATGGGTGATGCGGTGATTTAATGGGTGATGCAGTGATTCAGTGGGTGACACAGTGATTCAATGGGTGACACAGTGATTCAATGGGTGACACACAATTCAATGGGAGATGCAGTGATTCAATGGGTGACACAGTGATTCAATGGGTGATGCAGAGATTCAATGGGTGACACAGTGATTCAATGGGTGACACACAATTCAATGGGTGATGCAGCGATTCAATGGGTGACACAGTGATTCAATGGATGATGCAGCGATTCAATGAGTGACGCACAATTTAACGGGTGATGCAGCGATTCAATGGGTGACACAGTGATTCAATGGGTGTCACAGTGATTCAATGGATGATGCAGTGATTCAATGGGTGACACACAATTCAATGGGTGATGCAGTGATTCAATAGGTGACACACGATTCAGTGAGTGACAAACAATTCAATGGGTGATGCAGCGATTCAATGGGTGATGCAGTGATTCAATGGGTGACACAGTGATTCAATGGGTGACACACAATTCAATGGGTGATGCAGCCATTCAATGGGTGACACAGTGATTCAATGGGTGACACAGTGATTCAATGGATGATGCAGCGATTCAATGGGTGACACACAATTCAATGGGTGATGCAGCGATTCAACGGGTGACACAGTGATTCAATGGGTGACACAGTGATTCATTGGATGAAGCAGCGATTCAATGGGTGCTACAGTGATTCACTGGGTCCTGCAGCGATTCAATGAATGACACAGTGATTCAATGGGTGACACACAATTCAATGGGTGATGCAGCGATTCAGTGGGTGACACAGTGAATAAATGGATGATGCAGCGATTCAATGAGTGACACACAATTCAATGCGTGATGCAGCGATTCAATGGGTGACACAGTGATTCAATGAGTGACACAGTGATTCAATGGATGCTGCAGCGATTCAATGGGTGACACCCAATTCAATGGGTGATGCAGTGATTCAATGGGTGACACACGATTCAATGAGTGACAAACAATTCAATGGGTGATGCAGCGATTCAATGGGTGATGCAGTGATTCAATGGGTGACACACGATTCAATGGGTGACACAGTGATTCAATGGGTGACGCACGATTCATTGGGTGCTACAGTGATTCAATTGGTGATGCAGCAATTCAATGAGTGACACACAATTCAATGGGTGATGCAGCGATTCAATGGGTGACACACAATTCAATGAGTGACACACAATTCAATGGGTGATGCAGTGATTCAATGGGTGATGCAGTGATTTAATGAGTGATGCAGTGATTCAGTGGGTGACACAGTGATTCAATGGGTGACACAGTGATTCAATGGGTGACACACAATTCAATGGGTGATGCAGCGATTCAATGGGTGATGCAGTGTTTCAATGGGTGACACACGATTCAATGGGTGACACACTGATTCAACGGGTGACGCACGATTCATTGGGTGCTACAGTGATTCAATGGGTGATGCAGCAATTCAATGAGTGACACACAATTCAATGGGTGATGCAGCGATTCAATGGGTGACAAACAATTCAATGAGTGACACACAATTCAATGGGTGATGCAGTGATTCAATGGGTGATGCAGTGATTTCATGAGTGATGCAGTGATTCAGTGGGTGACACAGTGATTCAATGGGTGACACAGTGATTCAATGAGTGACATACAATTCAATGGGTGATGCAGCAATTCAATGGGTGACACACAATTCAATGAGTGACACACAATTCAATGGGTGATGCAGTGATTCAATGGGTGATGCAGTGATTTAATGAGTGATGCAGTGATTCAGTGGGTGACACAGTGATTCAATGGGTGCTACAGTGATTCACTGGGTGATGCAGCGATTCAATGAGTGACACAGTGATTCAATGGGTGACACACAATTCAATGGGTGATGCAGCGATTCAGTGGGTGACACAGTGATTCAATGGATGATGCAGCGATTCAATGAGTGGCACACAATTCAATGGGTGATGCAGCGATTCAGTGGGTGACATAGTGATTCAATGGGTGATGCAGCAATTCAATGGGTGACACAGTGATTCAATGGGTGACACACAATTCAATGAGTGACACACAATTCAATGGCTGATGCAGTGATTCAATGGGTGATGCAGTGATTTAATGAGTGATGCAGTGATTCAGTGGGTGACGCAGTGATTCAATGGGAGCTACAGTGATTCACTGGGTGATGCAGCGATTCAATGAGTGACACAGTGATTCAATGGGTGACACACAATTCAATGGGTGATGCAGCAATTCAATGAGTGACACACAATTCAATGCGTGACACAGTGATTCAATGGGTGACACAGTGATTCAATGGATGATGCAGCGATTCAATGAGCGACACACAATTCAATGTGTGATGCAGCGATTCAATGGGTGACACACAATTCAATGCGTGACACAGTGATTCAATGGGTGACACACGATTCAATGGATGATGCAGCGATTCAATGAGTGACACACAATTCAATGCGTGACACAGTGATTCAATGGGTGACACAGTGATTCAATGGGTGACACAGTGATTCAATGGATGATGCAGTGATTCAATGGGTGACACCCAATTCAATGGGTGATGCAGTGATTCAATGGGTGACACATGATTCAATGAGTGACACACAATTCAATGGGTGATGCAGCGATTCAATGGGTGATGCAGTGATTCAATGGGTGACGCACGATTCATTGGGTGCTACAGTGATTCAATGGGTGATGCAGTGATTCAAAGGGTGACACACAATTCAATGAGTGACACACAATTCAATGGGTGATGCAGTGATTCAATGGGTGATGCAGTGATTTAATGAGTGATGCAGTGATTCAGTGGGTGACACAGTGATTCAATGGGTGACACAGTGATTCAATGGGTGACACACAATTCAATGGGTGATGCAGTGATTCAATAGGTGACACACGATTCAATGGGTGACACAGTGATTCAATGGGTGACACAGTGATTCAATGGATGATGCAGTGATTCAATGGGTGACACACGATTCAATGAGTGACAAACAATTCAATGGGTGTTGCAGCGATTCAATGGGTGATGCAGTGATTCAATGGGTGACACAGTGATTCAATAGGTGACACACAATTCAATGGGTGATGCAGTGATTCAATGGGTGACACAGTGATTCAATGGATGATGCAGAGATTCAATGGGTGACACCGTGATTCAATGGGTGACACACAATTCAATGGGTGATGCAGTGATTCAATGGGTGATGCAGTGATTTAATGGGTGATGCAGTGATTCAATGGGTGACACAGTGATTCAATGGGTGACACACAATTCAATGAGTGACACACAATTCAATGGGTGATGCAGTGATTCAATGGGTGATGCAGTGATTTAATGGGTGATGCAGCGATTCAATGGGTGACACAGTGATTCAATGGGTGACACACAATTCAATGAGTGACACACAATTCAATGGGTGATGCAGTGATTCAATGGGTGACACAGTGATTTAATGGGTGACACACAATTCAATGAGTGACACACAATTCAATGGGTGATGCAGTGATTCAATGGGTGATGCAGTGATTTAATGGGTGATGCAGCGATTCAATGGGTGACACAGTGATTCAATGGGTGACACAGTGATTCAATGGGTGACACACAATTCAATGGGTGATGCAGTGATTCAATGGGTGACACAGTGATTCAATGGGTGATGCAGAGATTCAATGGGTGATACAGTGATTCAATGGGTGACACACAATTCAATGGGTGATGCAGCGATTCAATGGGTGACACAGTGATTCAATGGATGATGCAGCGATTCAATGAGTGACGCACAATTCAACGGGTGATGCAGCGATTCAATGGGTGACACAGTGATTCAATGGGTGTCACAGTGATTCAATGGATGATGCAGTGATTCAATGGGTGACACACAATTCAATGGGTGATGCAGTGATTCAATAGGTGACACACGATTCAATGAGTGACAAACAATTCAATGGGTGATGCAGCGATTCAATGGGTGATGCAGTGATTCAATGGGGGACACAGTGATTCAATGGGTGACACACAATTCAATGGGTGATGCAGTGATTCAATGGGTGACACAGTGATTCAATGGGTGATGCAGAGATTCAATGGGTGACACAGTGATTCAATGGGTGACACACAATTCAATGGGTGATGCAGCGATTCAATGGCTGACACAGTGATTCAATGGGTGACACAGTGATTCAATGGATGATGCAGCGATTCAATGGGTGACACACAATTCAATGGGTGATGCAGCGATTCAACGGGTGACACAGTGATTCAATGGGTGACACAGTGATTCAATGAATGATGCAGCGATTCAATGGGTGACACCCAATTCAATGGGTGATGCAGTGATTCAATGGGTGACACACGATTCAATGAGTGACACACAATTCAATGGGTGATGCAGCGATTCAATGGGTGATGCAGTGATTCAATGGGTGACACAGTGATTCAATGGGTGACACACAATTCAATGGGTGATGCAGTGATTCAATGGGTGACACACGATTCAATGGGTGACACAGTGATTCAATGGGTGACGCACGATTCTTTGGGTGCTACAGTGATTCAATGGGTGATGCAGCAATTCAATGAGTGACACACAATTCAATGGGTGATGCAGTGATTCAATGGGTGACACAGTGATTCAATGGGTGACACACAATTCAATGAGTGACACACAATTTAATGGGTGATGCAGTGATTCAATGGGTGACACACGATTCAATGGGTGATGCAGCGATTCAATGGGTGACACAGTGATTCAATGGGTGATGCAGCGATTCAATGGATGACACACGATTCAATGGTGATGCATCGAATCAATAAGTGGGTGACACAGTGTTTCATTGGGTGACACACTATTCAACGGGTGACACATGACTCAATGGGTGATGCAGTAATTCAACAGGTGACATAGAAGCATAGAAACATAGAAAATAGGTGCAGGAGTAGGCCATTCGGCCCTTCAAACCTGCACCACCATTCAATAAGATCATGGCTGATCATTCACCTCAATACCCTTTTCTACTTTCGCTCCATACTCCTTGATCCCGTTAGCTGCAAGAGCCATATCTAACTCCCTCTTGAATATATTCAATGAACTGGCATCAACAACTCTCTGCGGTAGGGAATTCCACAGGTTAACAACTCTCTGAGTGAAGAAGTTTTTCCTCATCTCAGTCCTAAATGGCTTACCCCTTATCCTATGACTGTGTCCCCTGGTTCTGGACTTCCGCATCATCGGGAACATTCTTCCCGCATCTAACCTGCCCAGTCCAATCAGAATCTTATAAGTTTCTATGAGATCCCCTCTCATCCTTCTAAACTCCAGTGTATAAAGGCCCAGTTGATCCTGTCCCTCCTCATATGTCAGTCCTGCCATCCCAGGAATCAGCATGGTGAACCTTCGCTGCACTCCCTCAATAGCAAGCATGTCCTTCCTCAGATTAGGAGACCAAAACTGAACACAATATTCAAGGTGAGGCCTCACCAAGGCCATTTACAACTGCAGTAAGACCTCCCTGCTCCTATACTCAAATCCCCTAGCTGTGAAGGCCAACATACCATTTGCCTTCTTCACCGCCTGCTGCTGTACCTGCATGCCAACTTTCAATGACTGATGAACCATGACACGCAGGTCTCGTTGCACCTCCCCCTTTCCTAATCTGCCGCCATTCAGATAATATGCTGCCTTCGTGTTTTTGCCACCAAAGTGGATAACTTCACATTTACCCACATTATACTACGTTGCCATGCAATTGCCCACTCACCTAACCTGTCCAAGTCACTCTGCAGCCTTTTAGCATCCTCCTCACAGCTCACACCGCCACCCAACTTAGCGTTATCTGCAAACTTGGAGATATTACACTCAATTCCTTCATCTAAATCATTAATGTATATTGTAAAGAGCTGGGGTCCCAGCACTGAGCCCTGCAGCACTCCACTAGTCACTGCCTGCCATTCTGAAAAGGACCCGTTTATCCCGACTCTGCTTCCTGTCTGTCAACCAGTTCTCTATCCACGTCAGTACATTACCCCCAATACCATGTGCTTTAATTTTGCACACCAACCTCTTGTGTGGGACCTTGTCAAAAGCCTTTTGAAAGTCCAAATACACCACATCCGCTGGTTCTCCCGTGTCCACTCTACTGGTTACATCCTCAAAAAATTCCAAAAGATTTGTCAAGCATGATTTCCCTTTCATAAATCCATGCTGACTTGAACCGATCCTGTCACTGCTTTCTAAATGCGCTGCTATTTCATCTTTAATAATTGATTCCAACATTTTCCCCACTACTGATGTCAAGCTAACCGATCTATAATTACCCATTTTCTCTCTCCCTCCTTTCTTAAAAAGTGGCATTACATTAGCTACCCTCCAGTCCATAGGAACTGATTCAGAATCGATAGACTGTTGGAAAATGATCACCAATGCATCCACTATTTCTAGGGCTACTTCCTTAAGTACTCTGGGATGCAGACTATCAGGCCCCGGGGATTTATCGGCCTTCAATCCCATGAATTTCCCTAATACAATTTCCCGCTTTATAAGGATATCCTTCAGTTCCTCCTTCTCACTAGACCCTCGGTCCCCTTGTATTTCCGAAAAGTTATTTGTGTCTTCCTTCGTGAAAACAGAACCAAAGTATTTGTTTAACTGGTCCGCCATTTCTTTGTTCCCCTTCATAAATTCACCTGAATCTGACTGCAAGGGACCTATGTTTGTCTTCACTAATCTTTTTCTCTTCACATATCTATGAAAGCCTTTGCAGTCAGTTTTTATGTTCCCAGAAAACTTCCTCTTATACTCTATTTTCCCCCTCCTAATTTGTCCTCTGCGATATTACAAAATTCTCCCAGTCCTCAGGTTTGCTGCTTTTTCTGGCCAATTTATATGCCTCTTCCTTGGATTTAACACTATCCTTAATTTCCCTTGTTAGCCACGGTTGAGCTACCTTCCCCGTTTTATTTTTACTCCAGACAGGGATGTACAATTGTTGAAGTTCATCCATGTAATCTTTAAATGTTTGCCATTGCCTATCCACCGTCAACCCTTAAAGTATCATTCGCCAGTCTATTCTAGCCAATGCACGTCTCATACCATTGACGTTACCTTTCCTTAAGTTCAGGATCCTAGTCTCTGAATTAACTGTGTCACTCTCCATCTTAATAAAGAATTCTACCATATTATGGGCACTGTTCCCCAACAATGGATAGAGATGTACCGATGGATGTGGTGTATTTAGATTTCCAAAAGGCATTCGATAAGGTGCCACACAAAAGGTTACTGCAGAAGATAAAGGTTCGCGGAGTCAGATGAAATGTATTAGCATGGATAGAAAATTGGATGGCTAACAGAAAGCAGAGAGTCGGGATAAATGGATCCTTTTATGGTTGGAAATTGGTGGTTAGTGGTGTGACACAGGGATCGGTGCTGGGACCACAACTGTTTACAATATACATAGATGACCTGGAAGAGGGGACGGAGTGTAGTGTAACAAAATTTGCAGATGACACAAAGATTAGTGGGAAAACGGGTTGTGTAGAGGACACAGAAAGGCTGCAAAGAGATTTAGATAGGTTAAGCGAATGGGCTAAGGTTTGGCAGATGGAATACAATGTCGGAAAGTGTGAGGTCATCCACCTTGCAAAAAAAAACAGTAAAAGGGAATATTATTTGAATGGGGAGAAATTACAACATGCTGCGGTGCAGAGGGACCTGGGGGTCCTTGTGCATGAATCCCAAAAAGTTAGTTTGCAGGTGCAGCAGGTAATCAGGAAGGTGAATGGAATGTTGGCCTTCATTGCGAGAGGGATGGAGTACAAAAACAGGGAGGTCCTGCTGCAACTGTATAGAGTATTGGTGAGGCCACATCTGGAGTACTGCGTGCAGTTTTGGTCACCTTACTTAAGGAAGGATATACTAGCTTTGGAGGGGGTACAGAGACGATTCACTAGGCTGATTCCGGAGATGAGGGGGTTACCTTATGATGATAGATTGTGTGGACTGGGTCTTTACTCGTTGGAGTTCAGAAGGATGAGGGGTGATCTTATAGAAACATTTAAAATAATGAAAGGGATAGACAAGATAGAGGCAGTGAGGTTGTTTCCACTGGTCGGGGAAACTAGAACTAGGGGGCACAGCCTCAAAATACGGGGGAGCCAATTTAAAACAGAGTTAAGAAGGAATTTCTTCTCCCAGAGGGTTGTGAATCTGTGGAATTCTCTCCCCAAGGAAGCAGTTGAGGCTAGCTCATTTAAATTATTCAAGTCACAGATAGATAGATTTTTAACCAATAAGGGAATTAAGGGTTACGGGGAGCGGGCGGGTAAGTGGAGCTGAGTCCACGGCCAGATCAGCCATGATCTTGTTGAATGGCGGAGCAGGCTCGAGGGGCTAGATGGCCTACTCCTGTTCCTAATTCTTATGTGCTTATGTTCTTATGTTAACAAGATTCAATGGGTGATGCAGTGATTCAATGGGTGATGCATCATCATCATCATAGGCAGTCCCTCCAAATTGAGGAAGACTTGCTTCCACTCTTAGCATGAGTTCTTAGGTGGCTGTACAGTCCAATACGAGAACCTCAGTCTCTGTCACAAGTGGGACAGATAGTCATTGAGGGAAAGGGTGGGCAGGGAGCCTGGTTTGCCGCACGCTCTTTCCGCTGCCTGCGCTTGATTTCTGCATGCTCTCGGAGACACCCTCCTGGATGCACTTCCTCCACTTAGGGCGGCCTATGGCCAGGGACTCCCAGGTGTCAGTGGGGATGTCGCACTTTATCAGGGAGGCTTTGAGGGTGTCCTTGTAGCATTTCCTCTGCCCGCCTTTGGCTCGTTTGCCGTGGACGTGTTCCAAGTAGAGTGCTTGCTTTGGGAGTCTCATGTCTGGCATGCGAACTATGTGGCCTGACCAGCGGAGCTGATCAAGTGTGGTCAGTGCTTCAATGCTGGGAATGTTTGTGCGTCTGTCCTCCCAGGGGATTTGTAGAACCTTGCGGAGACATCGCCGGTGATATTTCTTCAGGGACTTGAGGTGTCTATTGTACATGGTCTATGTCTCTGAGCCATACAGGAGGGCGGGTATTACTACGGCCCTGTAGACCATGAGCTTGGTGACTGTTTTGAGGGACTGATCTTCAAACACTCTTTTCCTCAGGCGGCCGAAGGCTACACTGGCACACTGGAGGTGGTGTTGGATCTTGTCGACAATTCCTGCTCTTGTTGATAGGAGGCTTCTGAGATAGGGGAAGTGGTCCATGGTGTCCAGGGCCGCGCCGTGGATCTTGATGTCTGGGGGGCAGTGCTATGCGTCGAGGACAGGCTGGTGGAGGACCTTTGTCTCACTAATGTTTAGCGTAAGGCCCATGCTTTCATACTCCTCGGTAAATATGTTGACTATGTCCTGGAGTTCAGCCTCTGTGAATGCACAGACGCAGGCATCGTCCGCGTACTGTAGCTCGACGACAGAGGTTGGAGTGGTCTTGGACCTGGCCTGGAGACGGCGCAGGTTGAACAGGTTCCCACTGGTTCCGTAGTTTAGTTCCACTCCAGCGGGGAGCTTATCAACTGTGAGGTGGAGCATGGCAGCGAGGAAGATTGAGAAGAGGGTTGTGGCGATGACGCAGCTCTGCTTGACCCCGGTCCAGACGTGAATTGGGTCTGTGATGGATCTGTTGGTAAGGATCACGGCCTGCATGTCGTCGTGCAGCAGGCGGAGGATGGTGACATGATGCACCGATTCATTTGTACCCCTAATTAAATTTCTGTTTATCAACATAACAGGAAAAGCTGTCCATTTCTTTCTCCAGTGTCTCCCCTCCTTCTGCTCTGGGCGCTGGTTCAAACTGGGACTAGGTTGTACAGGCGCTAATGCTGATTCACGGTGGGGAGCAGTTTTCTAGGCATTAAAGAAAGGAAAACATTTATGTAGCGCCTTTCATGACCTCAGGGCGTCAAGCGCTTTACAGCCAACTGATTATTTTGAAGTGCAAGCGCTCTATTCGGAACTCCTACACAGCAAGCGAGCCCCAGGTGGGCAGAGGAAACGTGTCAAGGAGACCCTCAAAGCTTCCTTGATAAAGTGCAACATCCCCACCGATACCTGGGAATCCCTCGCGCAAGAGCGCTCAAAGCGGAGGAAGTGTATCCGGGAGGGTGCTGAGCACCTCGAGTCTTGTTGCCGAGAGCATGCAGAAAGCAAGAGCAGGCAGTGGAAGGAGCGTGCAGCAAACCAGTCCCACCCACCCTTTCCTTCAACTACTGTCTATCCCAGATAGTGTAATTCCCTCAATGGACTGTACAGTCACCTGAGAACTCACTTTTAGAGTGGGAAGCAAGTTTTCCTCAATTTCGAGGGACTGCCGATGATGATGATGATGATGAATGTTGAACCAATTCACACACAGCAAGGTTCCACAACTGTGATGTCATAATAACCAAATATTCTGTGTTAGTGATGTTGGTTGAGGACTAAATATTGTGCAGGACCCTTTCACTGTGGAGTCAATAGTAACTTTCAAAATGGAATTCATTGAATCATACGGCACAGAAAGTGACCACTCGGCCCATCATGTACATGCTGGCTCTTTGAAAGATCTATCCATTTAGTCCCACTCCTCTTGCTCATTCCCTATATGGTCTCTGCTTCCACCACTAGTTGGACTTTCGGTGTTTTAATAATACACTGCATAAAAACATTTTTTAACCTGACTTCTCCCTTTGGTTGGTGATGATCTATACCTTCTGGTTACTGAGTCACCAACTATTTTCTGCCTATTTAGCTTAACAAAACGAATTCATCATTTTGAGCACTCCTGTCGCATCTCCCTTTAACCTTCTCTGTCGCTCCTCTCAACTAAAGCCCCTCATCCTCGATACCATCTGAGAAAATCGAAGATTGTACGGATTGTACCAACTCAGCAGCAAAGCCCAGCTACCAATGTTCCCCTTAAGCTATGTGGCTACACGGAGCTGCTCAGGTCCCGCATGGTCGGTGAGCTGGCTGTTAAATTGAAGACTTTTGAATGGACCGCACCACCCAGAGAAATTGCAGGCAACATTGCCGGGAACGTTACAGGGAACAACCCTCTGAGATCCCGGTGCTCCTCCAACTCTGGCCTCTTACGCATCCTCGATTTTCATCGCTCCAACATTGGCGGCTGAGCCTTCAGTTGCCAAGGACCCAAGCTCCGGAATTCCCTCCCTAAACCTCGCCGCCTCTCTATCAATGTTCCCTCTAATTTTCCGGCCCATGCTGCCCCTTTAAGGCTGTGCGGGAGCTGCAGAGAGCTGCGTGATCACTCAGCCACGCAGCTAATAGGAAACATGGCTCTCGACCTCTCTCTCCTCCTTTAAGATGCTCCTTAAGGCCTACCTCTTTCATCAAGCTTTTGTTCATCTGTTCTAACATCTCCTAATATGGCATGTGTCAAATCTTTTTTGATAACACTCCTGTGAAACACCTGGGGATGTTTTAATATGTTTTAAAGGCGCTATATGTATGCAAACATAGTTGTTTTGTTGAAGCTACAGCCATGTAGTCTGTGTGGCTTCGTATCACACCATCCAGTGCATATCAGGTAATTCATTATTAATTATCAACTGACACTCAGAATTAATAAAGAAACAGGCTGTATAATATTTCCAAGTGCTTGTTATTTGCTGAAAGTGCAGAAACAAACAATATAATCTGAGTCACTTTAGATAATATTTCCTGACAAAATATTTTGCTACTGAAGAAACTTGTACTCGAGGCATGAACTTCCACCCGTTTTGTGCACAGGTTGTTTACAAAAGACACCTTTTTGCTGCAGATTCAATAGCAACTTTCAAAAGGGTATTCATAGAATCAGGCATCAGAGAAGGAGGCCATCGTGCCCTTGCCGACACTTTGAAAGAGCTATCCAATTAGATCCACATCCCCCGCTCTTTCCCCACAGCTCTGCAATATTTTTCCTTTTCAAGTATTTATCCAATTCCCTTTTGAAAGTTATATTGAATGTGCTTCCACAACCAGAAGTGTTCACAGTAGAAGTTCACATTATAGAGAGGAAAGAGAAAATCAGCCAGGGTTCCCACAGGGTGGGTTTTGTCTGCGCTACATAAACACACTTAGTTCACTCGGCCCACCAATACTTTGGCTTAGACTATTCAATTGAGGGCAGGGGGGTGGGGGGGAATTCATAGAATCATAGACCACATATCCGCAGCATTACTCAGACCGCCTATTTCCACCTCTGTGACATCGTCCACAGCATGTCACCCACCACCATCTCAGCACAACTCCAGCCGACCTGAGGTTGAAAAGGCCATCCGACAACTGAAGAACAACAAGGCATCAGGAGCAGATAGAATCCCCGCTGAAGCACTAAAACATGACGGAGAAGCACTCCTGGAGCGGATCCATGACCTCATATCTCTTATCTGGAAGGAGGAGACCATGCCAGGAGATCTCAGAGACGCTGTAATCGTGACCATCTTCAAGAAAGGTGACAAGTCCAATTGCGGTCACTACAGAGGAATCTCCCTGCTGTCGACCACCGGGACAGTCATCGCAAGAATCCTCCTCAATCGTTTTCTCTCTGTGACTGAAGAGCTTCTCCCGGAGTCATAATGCGGATTCCGCCCACTAAGCGGCAGAATGGACATGATTTTCACCACGCGCAGATACAAGAGAAATGCAGGGAACAGCAGCAACCCTTGTACATGGCCTTCTTTGACCTCACAAAAACCTTCGACACTCTCAATTGTGAGGGATTATGGAGCAATCATCCTCAGATTGAGCTGCCCACAAAAGTTTGTCACATCCTCCGCCTGCTCCACGATGACATGCAAGCCGTGATCCTGACCAACGGATCCACCACAGACCCTTTCCACGTCCGGACCGGGGTCAAGCAGGGCAATGTCATTGCACCAACGCTCTTCTCGATCTTCCTTGCTGCAATGCTCCATCTCACTCTCAGCCAGCTCCCCACTGGAGTGGAGCTAAATTATAGGACAAATGGGAATCTGTTCAACCTCCACCGCCTCCAGGCCAGATCCAAGGTCGTCCCATCCTCCGTCATCGAATTACAGCGTGTAGACGATGCTTGCGACTGCGCTCACTCGGAGGCCAAACTCCAAGCCATCGTCAACACCTTCACCGAGGCATACGAGAGCATGGGCCTTACACTAAACATCTGTAAGACAAAGGCCCTCTTCCAACCTGCTCCTGCCACACAGCACTGCCCCCCGGTTATCAAAATTGAGGCCTTGGACAATGTGGCCCATTTTCCATACCTCGGGAGCCTACTGCCAACAAGGGCAGACATCGACTACAAGGTCCAACACCGCCTTCGGTTGCCTGAAGAAGAGAGTGTTTGAAGACCAGGACCTCAAACCCGGCACCAAGCTCATGGTCTACAGGGCAGTAGTGATACCCGCCCTCCTATATGGCTCAGAGACATGGACTATGTACAGCAGGCACCTCAAAACACTGGATAAGTACCATTAAAAGCTGCCTCCACAAGATCCTGCAAGATAGAAGCACCAACGTCAATGTTCTCGCTCAGGCCAACATCCCCAGCATTGAAGCACTGACCACGCTCGATCAGCTCTGGTGGATGGACCACATCATCTGACACGAGACTCTCTACTTGGAGCTCCGACACGGCAAGCGAGCCCCAGGTGGGCAGTGGAAACATTTCAAGGATACCCTCAAAGCCTCCTTGAAAAGATGTAGCATCCCCATCAACACCTGGGAATCTTTGGCCCAAGCCCGCCCAAAGTGGAGGAAAAGCATCCGGGAAGGCACCGAACACCTCAAGTCTCTTCATTGAGGGCAAGCCGAAGCCAAGCATCGACAGCGGAAGGAGCGCGCGGCAACCCAGGCACCTCACCCACCCGTCCCTTCAACCATCATTTGCCCCACCTGTGACAGAGACTGTAGGTTCCACATTAGACTCTTCAGTCACCTGAGAACTCACTTTTAGTGTGGAAGCAAGTCATCCTCGACTCTGAGGGACTGCCTATGATGATGATGATTATGAACATCACCCGTCTTCATCCTTGCCTCAGCTCATCCGCTGCTGAAACCCTCATCCATGTCTTTGTTACCTCTGGACTTGACTATTGCAACACACACTCCTGGCTGGCCTCCCACATTCTACCTACATAAACTTGAGCTAATCCAAAACTCGGCTGCCCGTGTCCTAACTCGCACCAAGTCCTGCTCACGTATCACCCACTTTGCTCGCTGACCTATATTGGCTCCCGGTTAAGCAATGCCTCGATTTCAAAATTCTCGTCCTTGTTTTCAAACCCCTCCATGGCCTCGCCCCTCCCTATCTCTGTAATCAATTTCAGCCCCACAACCCCCTGAGATTCTGAACTCCTCTAGTTCTGCCCTCTTAAGCATCTCTGATTATTATCATTCAACCGTTGGTGGCCATGCCCTCTGTTCCCTAGGCTCTAAACTCTGGAACTCCCATCCGAAACCCCTCCGCCTCTCTACCTCTCTTTCCTCCTTTAAGATGCTCCTTAAAACCTACCTCTTTGATCAAGTTTTTGGTCACCTGTGCTAATTTCTACTTATGTGGCTCAGTGTCAAATTTTTTGTCTCATAATACTCCTGTGAAACACCTTGGGATGCTTTACTACATTAAAGGCGCTATACAAATACAAGTTGTTATTATTGTTGGTTACAGCACAGAAGGCCATTCTGCCCGTCAAGCCAGTGCCGGCTCTCTGCAAGAGCAATTCAGCTAGTCCCACTAACCCCGTAGCCCTATAAAAAAAAATCCTTCAGGTATGATTGAATCTGCCTCCACCATTTCTGGCAATGCATTCCAGATCCTAACCACTAGCTAGAGTTGATGGGGTATCTTCAGTACAACAAAACTTCTAATGCGTCTGTGAGTCCAGCCGTATTTCGGACCCTGGGCCTAAATTATCTGCAGTTTGATAGGACGTTGTATCAATCCAAGTTCTTTTCCTTCTTTCCATAGTTCCTCATCGACTGTTGTATTCCAAACATGCAAAACACTAGAGAGTGAGATCAATACATGGTCTCATTTTTCTTGGCTGTTGAATTAAGCTTCCAACAAATATTTGAAGTGGCGGATTACCATCAAGATGTGTGCTAAAGTATGAATTCTAATATATTTTGTCAAAACCGTGGATAAAACACAAGATTGAAAGAGATATTGTACATATGTGATAGGTCACAGTACTTGACTACTGTTTGAACTTTGGGTTTTCAATAATTGGGAAAAATTAAAAATGATATCTGCATCTAACTTGTACAGATATTCAGGCATATAAAGATCACACTCTTACTAGACATTCACGAGAGTCAGCTGTAGCTCAGTGGATAACACCAGAAGGTTGTGGGTTCAAGTCCCGTGCCAGAGAGTTGAGCACACAAAGATAGGCTGACACTCCAGTGCAGTGCTGAGGGAGTGCCGCACTAACGGAGATGTCATCTTTTGGATGAGACGTTAAACCAAGACTCCATCTGCTCTCTCAGGTAGGCGTAAAAGATTCCATGGCACTTTTTCGAAGAAGTGCAGGGGAGTCATCCCTAGTGCAAAAGCAAAATACTGCGGATTCTGGAATCTGAAATAAAAGCAGAAAATGCTGGAAATCTCAGCTGGTCAGACAGCATCTGTGGAGAGAGAAACAGAGTTAATGTTTCAGGTCGATGACCTTCGTTATCCCTGGTGTCCTGGCCAATATTTATCCCTCAATCACCATCATTAAAACAGATTATCTGGTCGTTATCACATTGCTGTTTGTGGGAGCTTGCTGTGCGCAATGTGGCTGTTGCATTTCTCCACATTACAACAGTGACTACACTTCAAAAGTACTTCATTGGCTGTAAAGCGCTTTGGAGCGTCCGGTGGTCATGAAAGGCGCTATATAAATGCAAGTCTTTTTTTTCTTTCACTTCTGGCACCTAGATTCAAATCCAACCCAGATCATTTGGATTAAAGTCTCTTTGTTCTCTTGGCTGTGATGTGAAATGAGCTAGCTGAAGCCAGTTCCTGGTGTAGATGGGCCTGCATCACAAATTCAGTCCTAAAGTGACAACCTAGCTCAAAGGCTATGGGGTGGCTTATTCTTATATGTTCTCAGGATGTGTGCACCGCTGACAAAGCCGAAATCAATTGCCCAGGTCTAGGTGCCCTGAGTAGTAGCTGCAACTATGTGGTTCGCTAGGCCAATTCCGAGGGCAGTTAAGAGCCAACCACGGTGGCGTGAGAGTGGAGTCGCATACAGGAGTCTAGAGTCAGAAGTCATATTCTCCGTTTAAGGGGTCGGCCATTTAGGACTGAGATGAGGAGAAACTTCTTCACTCAGATGGTGGTGAATCTTTGGAATTCTCTACCCCAGAGGGCTGTGAATGCTCAGTCGTTTAGTATATTCAAGACAGAGATGGATATATTTTTTGGATATTAAGGGAACCAAGCTATATGGGATCGGGCAGGAAAGTGGAGTTGAGGTAGAAGATCAGCCATGATCTCATTGAATGGCGGAGCAGGCTCAAGAGGCTGAATGGTCTACTCCTGCTCCTATTTCTTATGTTCTTATAGGCCAGACCAGATAAGGATGACAGATTTTGCTTCCCTAAGGGACATTAGTCACCCAGTTGGAGTTGTGAACGACAATCCTACAGCTTCATGATCACTTTTACCGACTCCAGGTTTTGAAAAACTGAATTCAAATTCTCAAACTGCCATGGTGGGATTTTTGAAATTGCGTTCTTCCCCGACTGTTATTTCAGGCTCTGAGGGTGACAAGTCCAGTAACGCAGCCGTAACACGACCGTACCTGAGGAAACACAATGTTCTCACAAGGTGGAAGTGTTTATTTTGGCACCGGGGCATGTTGTTGCTGCAGGGTAGTGGGAGCTTTACTCAGGAGGAGCCTTCAACAAAGTGAAGAAAATGTCAAGCATTGGGAGCTGTTTTCCCACAGCATCATTTCAAAGCCTCTGGAAATCGAAGCTGGCCATACCTGGTCTGGGAGTGTTGGATGCGGACACTGGATGCTTGTACTCGTTCCCCAGCACTCACACAAGATCCGCACCAATTTGACAAAAACAAAGTTTCCATCTGCCTTAAAGCAGTTGGAGCCAAGCCCTTGGCTTGTGAACTGTGAATTGAGTCCAATAGCCCGATTCTTAGAATAGCTTCTGGGCTTCGTGCCAGGGTTTCTTCTGCGAATAACACACAAGAACAGGGCCTACAGCGCAAACATGTGTTGCTGTTTGAAACCAAGCTGCTTCAGGAAGGTTGCACACCCTGTGGTTTTAACCTACTTACAGCCAATACAGTAATAGCATTAAGTAGCGATTTAGCGGATAAGTGTGCCCTGGTGTGTCGCTAAACTCCTACAGATTAGGGAGGTTTCCCGGTTTGACATGCGCTGACACGGCAGAACTTACCCGGGATAGCCATTGGGCTGCGACAGTTTTCTTTGGTGCTGGCCGTGGGTTCGGCCGGGCTGCCAACAGGGAGTCTGGCACCCCCTCCCTTGGATGCCAGGCTGCAGGCATGGCCAAAATCCTCCCTGGTGACCCAGTGTTTGCCACCAAAGTGGCTGCAGAACTTGCAGCGGCCCACCCCTTTAACTGATGGGGAGGGGACGTTGTGACGTGCCAGCGCGATGACATCATCAGTGCAGCGCTGATGACTTTGAACGTCGGCTACTCCGACCCGCCCCCACTTCCGCCCCGATAATGAGGCCACTTCCGCCCTGCGCCCTAAAAAAAGTTCCAAGTGCTGAATTGCTCCGGTAGGTGCGACTCCTTTCAGGTGGTGGGCAATTTCGGCCCCAAAGGGTGGTAGAGGTTTGAAACTCCCTTCCGCAAATGGCAACTGATGCTAGATCAATTGTTAATTTTAAACCGGAGTTTGATCATCATCATCATAGGCAGTCCCTTGATATCGAGGAAGGCTTTCTTCCACTCTAAAAGTGAGTTGTTAGGTGGCTGTACAGTCCAATACGGGAATTACAGTCTCTGTCACAGGTGGGACAGACAGTGGTTGAAGAAAAGGGTGGGTGGGACTGGTTTGCTGCACGCTCCTTCCGCTGCCTGCACTTGGTTTCTGCATGCTCTCGGTGATGAGACTCGAGGTGCTCAGCGCCCTCCTGGATGCTCTTCCTCCACTTTGTGCAGTCTTGGTCCAGGGATTCCAAGGTGCTGGTGGGGATGTTGCACTTTATCAAGGAGGCTTTTGAGGGTGTCCTTGAAACGTTTTCTCTGCCCACCTTGGGCTCGCTTGCCGTGTCGGAGCACCGAGTAGAGTGCTTGCTTATTGAGATTGTTAGCTTTCTGTCAACCAAAGCTATTAAGGGATATGAACCAAAAGCAGGTATATGGAGTTAGGTCGCAGATCAGCCATGATCTCATTGAATGGCGGAACAGGCTCGAGGAGCTGGATGGCCTACTCCTGTTGCTATGTTCCTATATATTCCATGCCCAATATCTCATCCTCTGGCTCTCTAATGAATTGAGAATCAACCTAGGTCACTCCTTCATCTAGCCTCTTTGTATCTCCCTGAGCTAACCTCTCTGAACTAATGATTGTAGGTGATAGGGTTCATGATGGAGTGGGACAATTTTTCATAGTTGTTCTGATTACACCTCTGTGAAGCAGCTTAGCAAGTTGTGCTACTTTGAAGGTGCTATATAAATGTAATTGGTTGTTTACAGGCAGGACCAGATGTTGACGATTATGGCAATGGTTGCTCATAAGAACATAAGAATTAGGAGCAGGAGTAGGCCATTCGGCCCCTTGAGCCTGCTCTGCCATTTAATGAGATCATGGCTGATCTTCCACCTCAACTCCACCTACCTGCCAGATCCCCATATCCCTTGATTCCCTTAATATCCATAAAATATATCCATCTGTATCTTGAATATACTCAATAACTGAGCATCCACAGCCCTCTGGTGTAGAGAACTCCAAAGATTCACCACCCCCACCCTCTGAGTGAAGAAGTTTCTCCTCATCTCCGTCCTAAATGGCTGACCCCTTATTCTGAGACTGTGACCCCTGGTTCTAGACTCCCCAGCCAGGAGAAACTCCCACACATCCATTCCCTACAGCATTACCCGAGTGAGTTCCAGGGATTTCCGTTGCTTCCTCCTCCCGCTGTCCCTTCTCCTCTAACCTGTCCATCTTGGGAAATGTGCGTCATCTGTTCCTGCATGACAAAAGGAGGGTTGTTATTGCCAGTCACAGACTGTTTAATTTGCCAACTATTTGAGAATTCTCTCCAGTATTTTCCACAGAGATAACAAGGCTTCAGTGGGCATACATTGTATTACAGGATCTTGTATCCTTTTAATGGATGTTTTCTGTTAAAAGTTCATTTAGTGCACAGGGTAATCACCCTTCCATTAACGAACGCACTTGTAAGGTACATATAGGTCGACTGTCTGAAATATCCTGAATATACATTAACAGCGGCTTTCAGCCATCGCACTCATCTTTGGTGACCTTGTGAGGTCATTAAATCTCATCCTGCTTTGGAGAGAAGTCTTGGAGGGGTTAGGGAGTTCCCAATGAATATTTGTGCCTCTTCTTACCATATACCTGCTATATTGACAGATCCCTTACCACCCACTCCCATTATTCACCACACTGCCCCTACCCCTCCCCCCCCCCCCCCCACCATTGTGACTAACTTCACTTAGAACAATATTTACATGACCCTCCCAGAAGTTTCAGGCTTTATCTTCCTGGTTCCTTTTTCGATCCATGGTTTCAAATTGCTGCAGGCTGGTTCTGTTTCAAGAGCAGTTCAGTTTTAAATCCTGCATGTTTTTTTTTTAAATTAGTTCACGGGACGTGGGCGTTGCTGGTAAGGCCGGCATTTATTGCCCATCCCTAATTGCCCTTGAGAAGGTAGTGGTGAGCTGCCTTCTTGAACCGCTGCAGTCCGTGTGGTGAAGGTACTCCCACAGTGCTTTTAGGGAGGGAGTTCCAGGATTTTGACCCATCGACGATAAAGGAACGCCCGCTTTTTTCTAAGTCAGGATGGTTTGTGACTTGGAGGAGAACGTGGAGGTGATGGTGTTCCCATGCGCTTGCTGCCCTTGTCCTTCTAGGTGGTAGAGGTCGTGGGTTTGGGAGGTGCTGTCATAGAGTTGCTGTAGTGCATCTTGCTGTTGCCCTTTAAAGACTTCCTCGGGGATCCCACATATATTGTGGGCTTCTCAGCATAATTATGCGATTGCTGGCAGGGCCTCTTGCCCAGAAATGTTGAGATGAGCTTGCCCCAGGATTTATAGATGGGGGTCAATGTGAGGTTCATTGGGTGGGTGGGAACACAGCGGAACATAGCAGGTGGCGACCTGTGACAGGTGTGGGCATCACGGACTTCCTGCCTTTATCTGGTGTGAGCACAACAAAAACAACAACTTGTATTTATATAGCCCCTTTAACGTAGTGAAACATCCCAAGGCGCTTCACAGGAGTATTATGCGATAAAAAATTTGACACCGAGCCGCATAAGTAGAAATTAGCGTAGATTAAAGATGTAGGTTTTAAGGAGCGTCTTGAAGGAGGAATGAGAGGTAGAGAGGCGGAGAGGTTTAGGTAGGGAGTTCCAGAGCTTGGGGCCTTGGCAACAGAAGGCACGGCCACCAATGGTTGAGTGATTATAATCAGAGAATTAGTGGAACGTAGACATCTCGGGGGTATTGTGGGGCTGGAGGAGATTACAGAGACTGGGAAGAGCGAGGCCCTGGAGGGATTTGAAAATATGGATGAGAATTTTGAAATCGAGGCAGTTTGAATGTGGCACTCAGTTTATAAAGAAATTACATTGAATGTTACAGCACATAAACAGACCATTCGGCTCAAATGCTCTGTGCCAGTGATAATGCTCCACATGAGTCTTTTCCCTCGCTATGTCATCTAACCCCTTCTGCCTAAGCTTCTGTTCCTTTCTCCCTCGTGTGTTTATCGAGCTTCCCCGTGAATGCATCTATGTCAAAGATTATTGGTAGTGATGTTAACACCCCAGGGGGGGAGTTGTGCAGAGTTGATGTTACTGAAGCGTGTTAGAGCATTTCCTGGGGGTACTCTCAACGACGCCTGAAGCCGCTCAGTCAAGTCTGAGCATGCAATGTTCAGTAAATCAGCGCAATGTGCTTTTGCCATTTCAAATTCAATTTTTCTTAAATAAGGTCAATCAAGTGAAGTGTTTTTTTTAATTTCTCCTTGAATTTTCTCCCCTTCTCTCCTGAACCTGTTGACATACAGTCCCACACCAATGCAGGCTGGCCTCCAGTGTGCAGGCAATTCCTCATCAAAAGAACTTGCAATTCTATAGCGCCTTTCACAAACTCAGGACGTCCCAAGATGCTTTACAGCCAATTATGTACTTTTGAAGTGTAGTCATTGTTGTAATATAGGAATCACGGACAGGTTTGGGTTCGGGTATAATCATTCGACCACTGACCTGTGTAGGTATGGAACAGAACTCCAACATGAATTACTCCACTCAGGAGAGAAGAACAAAAGACAACAACACCTTATATTTATATAGCGCCTTTAACATAATAAAATGGCCCAAGGTGCTTCACAGGAGTGTTATCAAACAAAACAAAATTTGACATTGAGCCATATAAGGCGATGTCGGACAGATGATCAAAAGCTTGGTCAAAGAGGTAGGTTTTAAGGAGCATCTTAAAGGAGAAAAGAGAGGTAGAGACGCGGAGAGTCTTAGGGAGACAAAAAGAGGGACTTGAATTTATATAATGCCTTTAACGGCACAGCAAAGTGCTTTACAGACAATGAAGTACTTTTGAAGTGTAGGCACTGTTGTAATGTAGGAATTTGGAGCCAATTTGCGGACAGCAAGCTCCCACAAACAGCAATGTGATAATGACCAAATATTCTGTTTCAGTCATGTTGGTTGAGGGATAAATATTGGCCCAGGACATTGGGGAGAACTCCCCCTGCTCTTCTTCAAAATAGTGCCGTGGGATCTTTTACCTCCACCTGAGAGGGCAGCCGGAGCCTCGGTTTAACGTCTCGTCTGATAAGCAGGCACCTCCATATCCCATGAACGAATAGCTGATCTGAGAGTGCTCAATGCAGACACTAGATACCTGAAATAGACAAGCTCCCCAGCACTGACATCCCTGTCTTGGACAAGTGCAAAGTTCACACAAAAAAAAAATATCTCCCCAGCAGATCTTACCAGATGAAAATATCCTTCAATAAAGCAATCACCACAGGAAGCATTGAGCAAGGTGCGGACTGAGAGATTAATAGTGTCTCGAACTAGTTAGTGATTGATTTCAAGGAAAATAATGCAGTCAGTAAACAAATTACGTAGCAAACTATGGAGAAACCTTTGTGTTGTTGATATTGCAAAGTATGTAGATGACAAGGCCAACTGCTTCGACCCTCATGCATCTGCTCACAAACATGTACAATGGGCTTGTGGTCCTCTCACTGATACCATCATTAGAAAAGCTTGTTTGTTTTCCCACACTTTTCATAATGACTAGTTTCATTCCCAGACAGCTTATTAACCTCAGGGTTACTGCATCAGTAATTCTCTGCCAAAACCAGAAATGTTACTTTTTTTTGTAGGAAAAATAGAAAAGCCGAGTATTTTTTAAATGGTGAGAGATTGGGAAATGTTGGTGTTCAGAGGGACCTGGGTGTCCTTGTACACGAATCACTGAAAGTTAAAATGTAGGTACAGCAAGCAATTAAGAAAGCAAATGGTATATTGGCCTTTATTACAAGAGGATTTGAGTATAAGAGTAAAGATGCCTCACTGCAATTATATAGCGCCCTCGTGGGACACCACCTGGAGTATTGTGTATAGTTTTGGTCTCCTTACCCAAGGAAGGATATACTTGCCATAGAGGGAATGCAACAAAGATTCACCAGACTGATTCCTGGGATGGGGAGAGATTGGGTAGACTAGGCCTATATTCTCTAGAGTTTAGAAGAATGAGAGGTGATCTCATTGAAACATACAAAATTCTTACAGGGCTTGACAGAGTAGATGAAGGGAGGATGTTTCCCCTGGCTGGGGGGTCTAGAACCAGGGGTCACAGTCTCAGAATAAGGGGTCAGCCATTTAGGGCTGAGATGGAGAGTGTTAGCGTTAGTGTTTTCTTAGAAGAATCACTCAACACTCAGAGTCGGTTCCAATGCTGATGCAGCTTTTATTACGCTCAGCGGGGAGGAAAAACTCAGGACCGTATCCAGGTTTCTCTCCACAGAACAAAGGGTTACATGCACCTTTATATGTTTCACAACAGTTACAAAACAGTTTACTACAGCTACACAGCCCATCACGGCTGGACACAAGCCAATCACAACGATTATAGATTACATATAGGTTCTTTTAACCCAATAGAATTCCCCTATTATCCCGGGAACCATATGTTCGGTTATTGTCAGCTTGGGCTGATCGATGACTTTATAGGTTCTCTCCCTAGTTCTTTCATCTGGGAGAAATAATTGGTTTATAACCTTGTTTACAGGAGATGGTTTCCCTCTTATTTTTCTTCCTGGGGAATTAATTGGTTTATGACCTTGTTCACAGGAGATGGTTTCCTTCTTATCTCTGTCTTCCCGCATCCCAGGCATTCCTACAGTGGGCCTCACAGGGTTATTGCTTGGTCATTGAACGTTCAACAGTTCACAGCTTGACTACCTGATTTCCCATCATGCCTGGGCAGCCATTTTATGTGTGTGTCCACTTTAAACTTATATGCGTTTAGATATATCTAGCAGGTGCCTAATGCCTAGTATTCTGGTATGTTCTAAAGGTGCCTACCTCCTACAACAGAGAGAAACTTCTTCACTCAGAGGGTGATGAATCTTTGGAATTCTCTACCCCAGTGGACTGTGGAGGCTCAGTCTTTGAGTATTTTCAAGACAGTGATCGATAAATTTTTGGATGTTAAGGAAAACAAGGGATATGAGGATAGTGCAGGAAAGTGGAGTTGAAGTAGAAGATCTGCCATGATCTTATTGAATGGCGGAGCAGGTTCGAGGGACCGAATGGCCTATTCCTGCTCCTAATTCTTATTTATTCAATGATATCAATGAATTAAGGACAATTTGACAGGTGACTGGGTACAACACAGTCCTTTCAGAGATTCCAGTTGATTGAAGAATTGGAAGGTGTCAACCATGGCTCGGTGGGTAGCGCTCTCACCGCTGAGTCAGAAGATTGTGCATTCAAGTCCTACTCCAGAGACTTGAGCACATAAATCTAGGCTGACGCACCTAATGCAGTACTGAGGGAGTGCTGCAATGCCAAAAGTGCCGTCTTTCAGACGAAACGTTAAACTGAGGCCCTCTCTGCCCTCTCAGGTGGACGTAAAAGATCCCATGGTACTATATCAAAGAAGAGCTCTCCCCTCGACCAACATCATTAAAACAGATTACCTGGTCATTTATCGTTGCTTGGTTGGATGGTCCTCACTGGACCATGACACATGCCCACCTGTCCTGTCCTCTCAGTACCAGTAGGCCCAAAATGGGGATAGAATCACAGGGACCGAAATTGGGCCAGCAGCCTAGCACCCAAGAGGGGGTGCCAGGCTGCCTGTTGGCGGCCCGGACGAACCCGGGCGCATAATTATTGGCCCAACCTGGCAGTCGGCCGCGGCAGTGTGCCCTCCCCTTGAAGGGCCGCCGTGCTGTTGTGGCTCACACACTGAAAGCAAGGTGCACCGGCAGAAAAAACTGTCGGGGGCACCGCACGGCGGATCAAAGATTTTTACAGCTAAATTTGGTGGGAGGTGTGATGGAGGTGCGGGAGATTTGCAGTGCGCTTAGGATGGTCAGTATCAGCGGGGCGGAAGTGGGGACCGCCAGAAAAGTCCCCGAGCTGAATTTTGCTTGGCTGCTGCTTTCTGGCGGTAAGCGACCTTTTTGGGGAGCTGAATTTCGGCTCCATAGAATCGTAGAAAATTTACGACACAGAAGGAGGCCCATTTGGCCCATCGTGTCCGTGCCGATCGAAAATGTGCTACCCAACCTAATTCCACCTTCCAGCTCTTGGTCGATAGTCCTGTAGGTTACGGCTCTTCAAGTGCACATCCAAGTACTTTTTAAATGTGATGAGGGTTCCTGCCTCTACCACCCTTTCCGGCAGTGAGTTCCAGACCCCCACCACCCTCTGGGTGAAGAAATGTTCCCTCATCTCCCCTATAATCCTTCGACCAATTACTTTAAATCTATGCCCCCTGGTTGTTGACCCCTCTGCTAAGGGAAATAGGTCTTTCCTATCCACTCTATCTAGGCCCTTTATAATTTTATACACCTCAATTCTGTTCCTCAGATCAGCCATGATCTTATTGAACAGCGGAGCAGGCTCGAGGGGCTAGATGGCCTACTCCTGTTCCTAATTCTTATGTTCTTATGTTCTTAATTAAAGATAGACAGCAAAGGAAAATGAAGGGGCATATCAGGGAGCTTGCTGTGGTTAAAAGCATTCCACAAGTCACCAGATCCTCAATTAATAATCCTTAGTACAAATTGCACCGTACAGAAGCTGGTGTCAACCATGTTCAAGTTGCATAGTAGAGTATGTGCAAGTTCAGGGGTCAGTCAGAGCCTGATCACAGAGGAACGTTATGACTCATGTGACAGGGGCTAGCTAGGGAAGAGGTTGGAGGGCCAAGGAGGAGGCTGGGGTTTATCTGCCCCACTGGAGTTTCCATTTCCTGGTACAAGGCAAACATGGGTTTAGACTAAACAAACTGCGAAATAGTCGATCTGTTGATTGAGGGATAAATATTTTTCCAGAACACCGGGGATAACTTCCCTGCTGTTCTTCAAAATAGTGCCATGGGATCTTTTACATCCAACTGAGAGAGCAGACAGGGCCTCGGCTTAACGTTTCATCCGAAAGACGACACCTCCAACAGTGCAGCACTCCCTCAGCACTGCACTGGAGTGTCAGCCTAGATTTTGTGCTCAAGTCTCTGGAGAGGGACTTGAACCCACAACCTTCTGTCCACTGAGCCACTGTAATGCTTGCCCTCTGAGATCCACTCCACCTCTTACAAGGTCCAAGGTAGGAGTGTGTTGGAATACTCACCACTCGTGTGGATGGGTGCAGCCCCGATAACACTCAAGAAACTCAGCACCATCCAGGACACAGCAGATTGCTTGATCAGTGCCCCTACCACTGAACTCAATACCAAACCCCCTCCACCACTACCGGCTGCAGTATGTACAATCTACATTGTAAGGCAGCTCTCTCCACTTGATCCGAGCAGGACATGGGCAGCAATATCCTGGGAACACCATTCCCTTCGAGCCACACCCCATCCTGACTCGGACAAATATCAGCCATTCCTTCACTGTCGCTGGGTCAATATCCTGGAACTCCCTCCCTAACACCATCAAGGAAACATCTTAATTGCAAGGACTGAATCGATTCAAGGAGAAGGCCCACTACCACCTGCTTGGGCAAATATTGATGGGCAATATCTGCCTTGCCTGTTCACCCACATCAGAGAATCATAGAATAGTACCTTACAGCACAGAAGGAGGCCATTCGGCCCATTGTGCCTGTACTGGCTCTTTGAAAGAGCTGTCCAATTTAATACCCTAGTTTTTTCCCCATAACCCTGCAAATCTGATTCCACCGCCCTTTCAGATAATGCGTTCCAGATCTTAACAACCCTCTGAAAACATTTCTCTTCATTTCCCCTCTAGTTCTTTTGTCAATTATTTTAAATCTATGATCTCTGGTTACTGACCCGCTTGCCAGAGGAAACCGTTTCTCCCTACTTGCATCAAAAACACCTCATGATTTTGAAAACATCTATTAGGTCTCCCCTTAACCTTCTCAGCTCTAAGGAGAACAATCCCAGCTTCTCCAATCTCTCCACATAACTGAAGTCCCTCAACCCTGGTAAACCTCCTCTGTACCCTCTTCAAGGCCTTGACATCCTTCCTAAAGTGTGGTGCCCAGAATTGGACACAATACTCCAGC